>NC_092512.1:14957073-15259811 GCF_047511675.1 Marmota flaviventris
TGGAGCTCTCTGTCTCCTGGTGGCTGTACCTTGACTTGCTTTCCCCACTGCCCTTCTGCTATGATGTCCTGCCCCACCACATAGTCACAGCTATGGAGTTGGCCAGCCATGAACTGAATCTCTGAAACCGTGAGTCAAAATAAACATTTCCTCCTCTAAATTCCTCTAGTCAGGTCTTTTAGCTATGCAAAGCTGACTAAAACAGGAAGAAGTGAATAAAACTATCTTTATTCAGGGATGACATAGTTGTCTATGTAGACAGTATTAACTCAAATTTATAGGTTATTATAGCAAGGTCACAGCATACTAGGTAGATATACAAAATTCAGCAATAATCCATCAGCAATAAATAATTATAAAAGGAAAAAATTCCTAAAATATCATTTACAACATAACACACAAAATATAAACACTGAACTATAAATCTAGGACTACAAGAAGCTGTACATAAGCACTATACTCTATGTGGTAAGGTTTTCCCAAGACAAATATATTAATGATTCTAATACCCCTATTGTGTACATTGGAGTTGAACAATTAAGGAAATGGATGGACAACTGTGGGAGCCATATTCTCACTATTGGAATGAGAGATTACACAAAAAGCCAGGGTAAAGTCCAGAACAATCCAAGTGGCGCTCGGTGAGAACTGGAGTCACCAGTACGAACTCATGTTTAGCTAAAAATAGATTCAGGTGTCTACATGCAGAAGCATTTAGAGATGAGTATGTACACTGGTTAGTGAACAAATATCTTTTCAGCTCTGTCAACGGAGACAGAAGTGACTTCCCCATGACAATGCCACTGTAGCAATGATGTCAACACAACACACGTGCCAAATGAGTACATTTCCAGTGGCCAAAGTTGGTATAATTTAAGAACAGAGTGTACTAGTATTAAATTATAACACAAATATAAAATCAATATTCATGAGTAGTTAATAATTAATAAATAAATGAAAATCTACAGTGCAGAGGAATTCCAGATAATTTATGGAAACAGTTTATCTTCAAGGAGGTGGATTGTACTTCTTGACTGCGTAAGTGTGGGCTGCATAGAGTGACTTTCTACCAAAAGGTACAGTTATAGAAAGCAGGACGAAAGACTAATTTCACAAAGGATAAACTTGATAAACAATACCTCAGCCACAGAATCAATGTCCACATAAAGAGTAGTAAATGATGTTTATAGCACAAACAATAAATAGGATTTGAAGAGAGTGGCACTTTTCCTCTGTGGTCTTTCCCCCACAGACCCATAACCCCACTGATCTAATCATAAGAAAAGCACCAGACAAATCCCAGTTGAAAGCCAGGCTGCAAAACACCTGACCAGTGCTTATAAAACTGTCCAGGTTATTGAAGACAAGGAAAGTCCGACAGATTGTCACAACCCAGAGGAGTTCAAGAAGATGTGACAGCTAAGTGTCATGTAGAATTCTGAATGGGGTCTGTAACAAAGAACACAGAGTGAATATGAAGGAAATACAAATAAATATGAACTCTAGTTAATGAAACTTCATCAGGGTTGGTTTGTCAATTGCAGCACACGCGCCATGGTAACGTAAAATGCAACTTATTAGACAAACTGGGTAAGGAGTATGGGAGAAACTTCCATCCTATCTCCACAATTTTTCTCCAAATCTAAAGTTGTTAGAAAATTAAAAATTAACAAGTAAATGAACAGCAGAGAAGGTAAACCAGAGGGCCATCCAAGGTCAAAGAAAATTGGGAGTGCCTAGCCCAAGGTCATCCAGCTAGTCATGGCTGAGTTAGAATCAAGATTGAGACCCGAGTAAGTCTGGGCCCCGAGGGATAAGGCAAAGAATCAGAACAGGAGGAGATAATGAAACACTATCCTCAGAATATCTTCTTCTAAATTCAAACACGAACTCAGCTTGCCCACTCTGTGATCCTCGGAGAATGTGAACAAAGCTCAGATAATGACAATGTGCTAGCTGATCATGGTGCCAACAGGAAGGGAAGCGTCTGGAATGAGTTCCCTCTTCAGTTTATATAGGCTTCCTTGCGCTAGCTAGAGACATTAAACATTCCACCCCCGGCCCTATAGGAAACAGATTGTAGAGATGGAATCTCTGTCCTTTGCGATCATGTCAGCATTTTGTGATTTATAAAGAGCACTGACTTTGCCAGGAGCCACTTTGCCACTGCGTCTGACATTGGGCCTAAGGACAGCTCTCACTCGCTGGGTCTCTCAAGAGCCATGCACAAGGCTGTGCTATGTCATTCAACCTCACCTGAGTGCTGTGAAGTCAAGATCATCACACCTATTTTCAAGATTAAACAACATGTACTTCTAAGAGTCGGATGGCCTGCAAAGTCATGCCACTGAGCAAGGATGGGAACCCACGTGTGTTTATTCGGGAAACCACCCTGCCTCTGTGACCTTGGAAAAATTATTTTATTTATTTTCAAACACCCTATGGTGCTTTCATGAGCTGGGCCCCATTCCAAGTCCTTTATAAATAATAACCACTTTTGTGGTAGGTGTTGCTAATGACTCCATTTTAGAAATAAAGCAACTGACTTCATCTTTCTGAGTCTGAGCCCTTTCTGAAAATTTTTTCCAAGAGTCCCCTGCAGCTCTAACAGTCATTGATTCACTAATAAGCAATATGCCTTCAAAGTCAAGTTCCCCAGCTCTGTGCCTGGAACAGGTCCATTTTGAAGATTGGGCAAAGTCCTTTGAATGACACCCACAAAGCTCATTACAAAACTATGGAGCAAAAACTTATCAAACTTAATTTTTCTTGGAAAATGGCATAGCAGACATAGATGGATCAGCTGGCGTCTGTGCAAGTTGCTTTTTAAAATACATATTCATTTGAAAAATGTCCTGGAAATACAGTGGAGCGGAAGGATCCAAAAGGCTTCCATCAGAGGGATTTGGTCTCTCATCCTCTCCTCCCTTAACACAAAAAGGGGCGAGAGAGAAAAATGCAAGGAAAGAAGGGAGTGAGAAAGAGAAGGAAGAAAGACGGAGAGAAAGAGGGAGAAACAGGGAAAGGAGAGAGAAAGAAATGAATACTGAAGGAAATCCGCTGAATCTCAACAAGGGCGGCACAGTACACTTGGTCTTAGTGCGACCTGGGTTCAGATCTTTTCTTCTGTCCTTTAGAAAACATGTGACCATCAAGTAATTCAGTTTATCTGAAAACCCCAAACAATGTCTCTTCTATAGGATTTTTGTGTGACGACTCTTGAATGTGTGTGATGATAGGGCACCGAGCCACCACCATGGGTCCTACCTAGGAATCCCTCCTTCGCTCTCTAGGCGTCCTCCTGGTGTCGCCAACAGCAGGCAGTAAGATCAGGGAAGCGACGGGGCCTCCTCTAATTTAAAGTGAACCTTGAGAACATCCTGAAAATGCCATTGGAAAGCCATACCTTCAACCATCACAGCAAAAATAATAACTCCAGTGCCATCAAGACTTGAGGGAACCGAACAACCTCTAAAATTACTGAGAAACGTTTTTGTCTGCACTGAAGGTGATATTAGCAACTCCACGCGGACCCATCCTGACCATCACAAATTCCCTAAACCAATGAGCAGAGCCAACGGAGGCTAAGAATGAATGCCATGTCCCAGATTGTTCTAAGCATTATCAGTACATAAAAATGACAAGTATGTCTTGAGTTTCCCCAGCGACATTATTCAGAGTCACGGACACTCAACCTCAGGCTATAAATTGTGATCCTCATTCCATTTGATGGAATAGAGGGAGACTGTCTCTAAGTGTGTATCTAGACTTTGTCATTCAACAACCAACCTATTTATTCAAGGAAACTTTTCTTTCTCTAAGGCCTTCAGTGAGCATTTCTTTCATGCTCACCATATCAGAGAAACTTTGCTACTAAAGATGGAGTTCAAATTCCAGCTCTTTTACTTAATAACCGTAAGCACTCTTGGGCCTCAGTTGCCTAATTTAAAAAGTTAAGAATAGCCTTTTCATAGACAGCAATTAAAGAGGCTGGGAAGGAGGATCACAAGTTCAAGACCAGTCACCAACATAGCAACTGGCCCTAGTTATGTCAAATCAAATCCTCACACAGAGCAAGCATCCTAGCTCAGATCTTACCAGTCACCCTGTCCCAAATAAATAAATAAGTAAATAAGGACTGGGGATATAGCTCAGCAACCCTGAGTTTAATCTCTAGTACCAAAAAAAAAAAAAAAAATAGATATTCAGACATTCTCTTCAGCGGGAGCTAAATAACATAATCAAAACATTATAATACAATCAAATATTATAATCAAATAATACAATCAAAATTTAAAAAGCAAAAGCAAAAATAATATAATCAAAATAAAAAGCTAATCAAAATGCCCATCAAAGCATCTCTGTCTAAATTAGTTATTCAAATATGACAATTATTGATTTATTGTTCCATATTATTATTTATTGTCATCTGATTCCTGTGCCTTATTTATGCTCTTGACAACTCCATTCTGAACTCATAGTGCCCCATACTTAAAATCCTGACATTCTAATTTCTAATCTAGATGACTTCTGATCAAGTCTCACCAATTCTGTACTTGGAAACTCATGCAAGAGAAAATGTCCTGTTGTGGATTTAAACAAGATTGAAAGATAGAAATAATCCCGTTGTGCTGGCCCAGGCCTGTAATCTCAGCTTGGTGAATTTAAGGCTAACCTGAGCAACTCAGAGAGATCACAATAAAAAATAAAAAGGTCTGGGATGTAGCTCAGTGGCAGAGTGCCCTTCAATTTAGTCCCTAGCACCATGGGGGGAAAAAGATGGAAGTAGATATGTTCCCGCTCACCTTGAAAAGGCAGTTGTGGCTAATCTACTGGTTACTGATCAGAAAGAAGGTGCCCACAGCCAAGGGTACTGATTTGTAGATTACTAAATTATTCAGGCTGATAAGGAAGAAGGAAACCCACAAAAGGCTAAGAAAACCAAGACGTTAAACAGCACATAGAGGTGACGCTCAACACAGTAACAAGCACACCAGGCCACTCAGGTTGTCTAGAATAACCTACATGAGATAAGCATTCTGGATTTGGAAGAGTTCGTGATTCTGCTCATGCATTCTAATGTAATCCTTGAGATAATTAAAATGTCTCAAAAACTAGTGAGTGAGGTGTCAAAGCAGATAACTCAATAGAGATGTCAGCTCTCTGTATAACATCTGTCAAAACAGTGATGAGGATTTAAGACTAGAATGATTTTCTCTTTCCTTGGCCAATAGATGGGATGACAGTGACTTCTTCCTAGTGTGTGCTCAATCAAGTGTAGGCTTTGCAAAGACAGAGGGGGCAGGAGCAGAGGTAAGATAAGCTCCTGTAGAAACTCTTTCCCAGTAAATTCTACCTTGAACTGTTGACAAGACCTAGTTTTACCTCCTATTCCTACACCAGAAATAACTTTCAAAAACATGTAAAAGTAATTCATTTTTCTTCTCTTGATTAAAAAATCCTCAGAAAGGTCACATTTTGTGGGATGTATACCCTTTAGATACCTGAACTCTCCCTATCTTTCAATCATGAGATGTACAGATTTCTTTGAAGTCTACAGATAAAATTAATTGATGCCCATCCCCACCCTCTGTCCATATCTGTCTTAGTCCATTTTCTGCTATTTAACAAAATACCTGAGACTGGAAAATGCATAAAGAATAGAAGAACAGAGACTGGGAAGTGGAAGAGCACGGAGCAGGCCTCTGCTTGACATCTGGTAAAGGCCGTCTTACTGTGTCATAGCATGGTGAAGGATACTGCATGGAGAGATGGTTCTGGAACAACCTCTTTCTGGGATATAAACTGGCTCTGAGGTGCTGAGACATGGAAGAAGGAGTCAGACAGATTCAGGATTTCCCAGAATGCAACTTATTGGAGGGACTTACCAATAGAAGCACGATTCTGTATGGCAGCAAGGCTAGGCAGATCCTAATTTGGGTCTGAAGGAGGGGGAAGTGGTTAGGTCAAAAGTGACCTCATCCAAGCCTGAATATACCTGGTTTATGTAGAGCTAATATCAAGGGCATTTCCGCCATAGTGAGTTCCAGAGTCCAGGTTGTAAAGCTCCACAGGCCACTCTAATGGTTTTATCTCTTTATAGCTTGCTGGAAAGCTGAGCAGGAAAACTGACCAGAATTTCTCAGGCAGTCATGGCAGTTTTAACTCAAACTGGCCCTGGTTATGTCAAATCAAATCCCCACACAGAGCAAGCATGCGACCTCAGATCTTCCTCTAAGAGTTGGCAAGAGCAAAGTCATGAATGCTATAATGGGGCCCCACCCATAACTTCACCTTATTCTTATTATCTTCAAAAAGGCTTGCTTCCAAATAGCACTAACATAAATCTTTGAGGATTAAGTTTCCAACATGGGAACTTTGGAGACACATATTCAAACAACAGTAATATCTGTCTCTAGCATTCCTTTAAGATATTTTCTGAAACCTTTATGTCCCAGTAAACTTTTTTAAGTTAAACCATACATGATGGTATAGTAGGTAAGAGCATGGGAACTGGAACCAAACTGCATGAATATGAATCTCAGACTGGCGGTTCTGAACTGCAGAGCTTTTGTCTGGTTACTTAACTTTCTATGTTTCATATTCCTCATCAGTAAATCAGATATGGTAATAGTACTTAACTCCTAGGCTGGTTATTGGCATTTAACCAGGTAACATGTAGACACCCTAACAAAATAAATGTTACCATTTTAAGTTTAATAAACACAATCCTGGCCAGACACAGTGGCGCACAGCTGTAATTCCAGCAGTTCAGGAGGCTGAGACAGGAGGATCATGAGTTCAAAGCCAGCCTCAGCAAAAGCAAGGCCCTAAGCAATTCAGTGAGACCCTATCTCTAAACAAAATACAAAATAGATAGGGCTGGGGATGTGGCTCAGTGGTCAAGTGCCCCTGAGTTCAATCCCCAATGCCACTCCCCAAAAATAAATAAATAAATAAACAGTCCTCAGAGTCAGCTTGCTGTGATGGAGGGGTGGTGTGGGGTGGAGGGATATCGAAAGAACAAGATCTCTGTTGCCAGTAAGATCTCAGTTTGAAGCCCAGCTTCCCTGATAATCAACTGGTTGCCACTTAACAATGTCATGTTACCACTTCATTTCTTACACTAGAGGTGAAAATACCTATAACACAGAGTTTGGAGACATAAGATCATATAGGAGAACACATGGCTCTTTCTATTTGCTGAAGAAATATTTGCTCTCTTTCTCCTTTCATGCCCAAGCTCACCTCTAACACTACCAACCTGCTCCCTGGTGACAATGTGATAATATAATCTCCTCTGCCATCACAGTGGGAGATTTGAGAGCGTTGATTTGAAGCAACTGAATACCTTATTTCATTTTTTAACTGGTGCATAATGGATCCTTGGTGCATTTTTAAATGAATATAATAAGGCCAGTGACAGAATAGAAAGGTCAAAGAGTAAAAGATGCCGGAGATTAACACACAGGATCTAGTCTCAGGTGTGTGATTCCAATGGAGCCACCATCTGGAGAGTCTCTTTTCAGTCATATGTAGTTCATACCACCCACTTACTGCTGGTCCTCAGAAGTAATGGTCAGAGCAAAATGAGGAAAGCTTGTTGTAAACATGTTAGTTAATATTCGTCATCATGTCACCTGTTTTGTGCCTGTTTTTCTGTGAACCTGCTTACATAAAGAAAAGCAAGATGGGCTGTGGTTGTGGCTCAGTGGTAGAATGCTCGCCTGGCACATGCAAGGCCCTGGGTTCAATCCTCAGCACCACATAAAAAAAGTAAATAAATAAAATAAAGGTTAAAAAAAAGGAAAAGAAAAGCAAGATGTCCATAGTTAGATTCTCAGAGAAGCAAATCAGAGATATTTTGATGATGTCCTAAAATAACATCCTGTCTTTGGAAGGCAGGACCTTCCTCTTTCCCTGTTCTTGTGGGGTTTGGAATCAGAGCTGTATTTTAATTCTGGCTCTACCATTTATTATGTGTCCACTATGGGGGAAGTGGCTGTCTTCATCTGTAAAATGGGAATATAATACTTCCTGTGAAAGAATTAAATGAAATAATGCAGTAAGCCTTTGGAAGAGCACCCAGCTCTTTAGTTCTACTTTTTGGATTATTTCCTTTATTATTATTCAGTTGGTTCAGACTGCTATAACAAAATACCTTAGATTGGATAACTTATGAACAACAGAAATTTATCTCTCCAAGTTCTAGAGGCTGGAAAGTTTAATATCAAGGTGCTGGTAAAGGCATTATCTGGTGAGGACCCAGAGACTGGTTCACAGATGGTACCACCTCACAGCATTCTCTTGTGGTGGAAAATTCTCTATCACTAATCTAGAATGCTTGCTGTCTGGTGTCTCTTTTATATGGACACCAATCCCATTCATGAAGTTAGAGATGCATGACATAATCACTTTCCTAAAGCCCCACATTCTAATAACATCACCTTGGTGGCTACATTTCAACATCTGAATTTGGAAGAGTTACAAATATTCAGATGCCAGCAGTTATTCTGGTTTCCAGAATATTCAGACTTTCTAAAAAACCCAAAATTACAAATACAACCTTAATGGGAGCTCATATTCCAACCCAGTGTTTTTTCTACAGTTCAAAAATTTCCCTTTTTTTATAATGGAGAATTGATTCAAAATCTGACCACATGTGAACTTATATCTGGATTTTCCTCCTGCTAGGAATGTTGCCTATTTCCTCTGTGGATAGATGTCTTCCCTGAATTCTGCAGCCTTTTGTCTTTCAATAGATCATTGGAATCACCCCAACACAGTTTTTTATCAGTACTTTATATGAATTTTTGTGTATAATTTTGTCTTCTCCCGATTTCAGCAACCTCTTGTGAAGACCAGAGAGCTCTATACATTTCTTTGAAGCCAGTCTTCATTCCCCATTTATTGAATTGATATGTCTCTTACTAGGTTCCTATAAGGCAGCTAGTGAATGAATGACAAAACATGATAGAAAGAAAGGAAGAAAGAGATCATTTTATAACTCCTTTAAGACATAGGGGAGTTGTAAAAAGGTAGTAGATTCTCAATATATTTTCAAATTAATGAGTAAAGGAAAATAAATAAGTACTGAAAAACTCTTGGATTATCAAAAATACTATTTACTAGTGCTATGTCTTTTCTCTAGAGAACTAAAACTCAGTTTGGGTGTTTTTTTGTGTGTGTGTGTTTTGTTTTTGTTTGCTTCTATAGCATAAGTTAATCATAAAAAGCATCAGAAGGGGCACCACTCTGTGGCCTGCCCAAGAGTCATAGGAAAAAAGCATCAGGAACAATATGATACATACACTGGAAAAAAAATTATCTATCACTAATCTAGGATGCTAGAATACAGTGTTTGAACTATAAATACTTCCATTTTTCCCTTGTAAGGATCTTTTTCACGCAAATATTGGATATTGTTATGAACCTTCCCACTCATTTACAGCATAGCTCATACAGCCTAGATTTCTTTTTAATGTGCATCTATACAGATTATAGTTTCTGTTGTCTCTTCAGGATCATTTTTGCAAACAACAAACAAGTCCACAGAACAGAAGAATTAATCCATAGTTTTTTTCTTTTTTCTTTTTCTTTCTCTCCTTGCTTCATTCCTTCTTACCTTGGCTTTCTCTCTCTTTTTTTCTGTCATTCATACATGTTTTGTCATTCATTCACTAGATGCTTTACAGGAACCTTGTAAGAGGTTGGTCTTTGGGACCTTTGATCAATGATTACATTCAATATGATTCAATTAAGCCAAAGGATAACTACTACTTATCCTTCAAGATTCCTTTTACTGGGCAGCACTAGCACTCATTCGCTATTCTCCCAAGACTTTGGACATCTCTATTTTTTAGCATCCTTTCCTCCCTCCACCTGTGATTTCCTTAGGGCTCCTCAAGGATAGGAAATGTGCCTAAGTGGTCTCCGTACCATCATGTGACCTGCAAAGGTTCTGGCACTATGGTGAGGCCTTATTTAATTAATTAGCTACTCATGGCATAAGCTGAAATTTCAGATCCCACTTCCCCATTTTAAACATTAGCTACTTGCTCCTAAGCTCCCAAATCTTCTTGTTAATATACTAACCACTTATAATAGCCAATTGCACACTTCAGGTTTGCTTTCCTTTCAAATTTCTGAACAACTCAAGGACAGAAACTGTCAGTTAGTCATCTTTATTTCTCTAGCATGTAGTCCAAGAAGACAGCCTCTTTGATGGTCACATTTGCCCTTCCCTAGGCTCTGCCCTTCCTTAGACTGAGTCTAAACCCTCAAAATTCCACAATGACTTAATTTTATCTTTAGCACCCTCTACTTGATCATTCTTTCTTCATTTATATTATTTCTTTGCTTCTCAAAATGAAGTGGAATTTATTTCTCAGTCTTAAGAGAGGTTGTGTCAATCTAACAAGATTGAATAAAAAATAAGTAGAAAGTTTAAAAGGACCAATAACAAATAAGGATATTGAATCAGCAATAAAAATCTTCCCAACAAAGAAAAGGGTCAGATGGCTTCACAGGTGAATTCTACCAAAGATTTAAAAAAGAATTAGTTGATTATTCTTAAACTCTTCCAATAAACAGAAAGAATAATATTTCTTGACTCATTTTATGAGATCACCATCAACTTAACAGCAAAGTCAACAACAGACACCACAAAAACTAAAATTACAGGACAAGACCCCTCATGAGCATGGATGCAAAAACCCTCAACAAAATATCAGGAAACTGAATTAAACAGCACGTTGGAAGGATTATACATTATGATCAAGCTGAATTTATCCCTGCAATACAAGAATAGGTTGACAAACACAGTACAAGCAATGTGATACACCACATTAACAGAATAAAGAATTAAAAGTGTGTAATCATCACAATAGACAGAGAAAAAGCATTTGACAAGATTTAACATGATTTTAGAACTAAAAGAAAAATATCCTAAATGAATTAGATATAGAAGGAATGTACCTCAACATATTAATAAAGGCCATATATCCCAAACTCACAGCTAACATCATATTCAATGGTGAAAATTTGAAATATTTTCCTCAAAGATCCAGTCCAAGAAAAAGGTGCCCATTTTCATCACTTCTGTTCAACATAATATTGTAAATCCTAGCCAGATCAATTAGGCAAGAAAAATAAATAAAGGGCACCCAAACTGGAGAAAAAAAATGAAATCATCTCTGTTTATGAGATAGTATGATGTTGTATGTAAAAATCCCTAATGACTCTATACACACAAAAAAAAAATTGTTAGAACCATTTAATGAATTCTATGAAGTTACAAAATACAAAATTGAAAAAAAATCTGTTGGGCTTTAATAATCTAACAGGAAACTATTTGAAAAGGAAAATAATAAAAACAATCACATTTATAAAAACATCAAAAAACAACTTTATTCTTTGGATCAAATTTGACCAAGGAAGAAAAAAACTTGTACACTGAAACCACCAAACATTGATAAGAGAAATTAAATGACACAAATAAATAGAGAGGTATCCCATGTTCATGGATTGTTAGAATCAATATCATTAATATTTCCATATTACTCAAAGTGATCTGAAAATTTAATGCAATCCCAATCCAAATTCCAATGATACATTTTTACAAAAAACAGAAGGAAAAATCATAGAATTTGCATGGCACCACAAAAAAAGAGTACTGAATATCCAAATGAAGCCATATGCATCACACTTTCTGATTTCAAACTACATTACAAAGCTAAAGTAATCAAGAATATGGTACTGATATAGGCTGATGTAACAAAACAAATTCTAAAATAAAATCATCCATATATAGTTCATGCTTTTATTCAAAGGTGCCAAGAATACACAGTGAAGAGAGGATGTCTCTTCAAGAAATTACATTGAGACAACTTTATAATCACATGAAAAATGAAATTATACTTCTATATTAAATCATACACAAGTATCAACTAAAAATAGATTAAATTCTTAAATTTAGTGCCTGAAACTATAAAACTCCCAGAAGAAAACAGAGAAAAGCTTCTTGATGTTGGAAATGGCAATGAGATCTTGAATGTGTCACCAAAAATTAAAGAAAACAAAGGCAAAAATAGACAAATATAATTACATTAAGCCAAAAACTTCTACACAGAGAAAGAAGAAATAAACAGCTTATGGTATGTTGAGAAAATATTTGCAGATTATGTATCTGATAAAGAGTTAATATCCAAAATACATAAGAATCAACTCAATAGAAGAAAATTAACATGAGAAAGTACCTAAGTACATATTTCTCCAAAGAAGACATATGAATGGTAAAAAAACAAAAACAACAACAACAAAAAAAAAAATTGAAAAGGTTCTACATATCACCAATCATCAGAGAAATGCCAATCAAAGCCATAGAAGATATCATCTCAGACCTGATAATACAGTCATTCATTTAAAAAAAAAAGATAACAAATGTTGACAAGGAGGTACAGGAAAGGGAATTCTTATACACTTTGTGTAGAAATGTAAATTGGTATAGCCACTGTAGAAATCAGTATGGGACTCCTCAAAAGATTAAAAATAGAACTATTGCATGATCCAGCGATCTACCTCAGGGTGTATTTTCAAAGTAATTGAAATTAGGATCTTGAATAAATCTCTCCTCCAATGTTCACTGCTGCATTATCTACAGTACCCAAAACAATGGAAGAAATCTAAATGTCTATCAACAAATTAATTCACAAAGGAAAAACAATGCCTATCTACACATAATGGAATATGATTCACCCTTAAAAAGGAAGAAAATTGTTCCATTTGTGATGACAAGGATAAACCCATAGGATAGGCTAAGAAAGATAAGCCACTCACATATGTGATCTTACTTATATAAAGAAGAGAGAATGGTCAAATTTGTAGAAGCAAAGAATAGAATGATGATTTCCAGGGAATTGGGGCAAACGGAAGCAAGGAAGAATTGGTTAAAGAATACAAAGTTTCATTTATGCAAGATTAATTATTTCTAAATATCTATTCTATAGCATAGTACATGTGGTTAACAATACCCTATGGTATACTTAAAATTCTGGGCTGGGTTTGTAGCTCAGTGGTAGAGCACTTGGCTAGTATGTGTGAAGCACTGGGTTCAATTCTCAGCACTACATGTAAATAAATAAAATAAAGATCCAGGGACAACTAAAAGAACATATTCAAAAAAATAAATAAAAAGCAAATCCTTCTTTTTATTTAATTGATTTCATTTTTTTAAATACATGACATAGAGCACAATTTTTTATATCTTTGTATATAAAGTATGTTCATGCCAATTCATGTCTTTATACATGTACTTTTTTGGTTTTTTTTTTTGTATTACAATTCTTATTACACATATATACCACAATTTTTCATATCTCTGTTTGTATATAGAGTATGCTGACACCCTATTCGTGTCTTCATACATGTACTTTGGATAATGATGCCCATCACATTTCACCATTCTTGCTAATCCCCTGCCCCCTCCTTTTCCCTCCCACCACTCTTTCCTATCTAGAATTCATCTATTCTTCCCATACTCCCCCTCCCTACCCCACTATGAGTCAGCCTCCTTATATCAGAGAAAACATTTGGCATTTTTTTTTTTGAAAATCCTTCTTTTTAAAAATTCTGCTAAGAAATACATATCATCAAACAGGACTTCTAAAATACGTTGTGGAGAAAAATTCATCTCTAGCTTCCCTCCTCTTCTGTCATTCAATCCTCTTATGTGATGACTGGTGGCCATAAGAAGTCCAGTGGAATATGAGTGAGGATCCAAGGTCTCATGAGTTTTAAGCTCTCTTTTTCTATATGAGGATGATTGGGTTAGTATTCTGTGACAGATAGAAAAACTGCTGGTCAACATCTACAACACTCAGATCAAATCTGTTCATAATTATTGAGCATTTGTCATTAATTACAGCCACATGCACTGAGCACTTATTGAGATGTGAGGCCCAATGCTAGGTCATATGAATGACAAGATGATGAATTACAATTTTGACAATATTAAATCCTTTACACTTATAAAGAGCTTTGCTATTAACAGAGAACTCACACATACTTTATCACGTACAATCCTCACATACCAGGGAGAGAGAATGTATTATCCCTACTTTACATAGGGCAAAGTATATATGTCCCAGTCACAGGGCCAGTATTTAGCACAACTGAGACCTGAACATAGAATTTCTGAGGTCAGAAAAAGTAGCCAGTCCCTGATTTCCAAGAGGTTACCATTCTATAAAGGATACAGAAAAATAACTTAAGGAAGCATTTTTTTTTTTTAAAAAAAAAAAAAGGAAAAATCACATAGGGAAGACAAGACAGAGAAGAACTGAATTAAGGAGACAGTTGTAAGCCCTGCCCTTCCTTCCCTTCCAAACTCTTTTTCCACTGAATTAGTGGCCTTATGTGATGGAAGCCTCAGCCACAATTTAAAAGGGCCCCGACTTTCCCAGCAGGAGAGACCATCCACACGCTGCAGGTACAGGTACGAGTGATGTAGTCCACAGAGAACACAGAAGATCCAGAAGCAGCATCTAAAACTGAGAGGACCTAGGTTTACTACCTAGGTAAGGAGGAGGCTTTCTAGCAAATGAGAAGGAAGAAGTCTGCATTTAAAACTGGACTCTGTGATAGGCAAAGATCATGAGCTAATTAGTGTTGGGAAATTAGTCTATGTATGAGATACAACTCTGAATAATTCATACCCATGGCTTGGCAGATGAAAGACCATGAGCCATACTGCCGAGCTCTGTGCAGACCTCTGGGTAACCATCAGATGAATTGTTCAAGATGCACTTTTTTGAGCCTGTTGGCCATGTGTGTGGGGGGGGGGGGAAGAAGAAAAGAGTGAAAAACAGAATTCCCTCATCAGCTTCATTTCTGCTATTCTTTGCACTTCTGTGTCTGAGGGAATTGATTTCTGCATTTTCTAGGGTGAGTGTGAAGGGCCAAGCATTCTTTATCTTTTGTCACTAATTATCCACCTATTATAAAATCAATATTTATTCTAATTCATTATTATTTATTCCTCATCCTTAGGGATAATGCTCACTCAAGAGCCAATCAGAGATGTGTAAGGATTTGGTGGATCTTCCAAACCCCTTTCCCTCTTTTTCTCACAGATTCCTATCACCCCTGTAAAGAGGATTGAAATACTTGGGGGTGGGTGGCAATGGAGTCCATTTGATTGGCAGTAGCAAGTGTCTGGAACAGGTGAGTTAAAGTGAACTCGGAAGACAAATAATTGAGACCAAAGATGATGAGTACCAGGTGTAGCTAGTCTGGGGAGTGCTGGAGAGGGTAGACAGGTGAACACACCAGGCACTGAACTGTACTTAGGTAGTTTATGATTCATGTTCTTGCATATTCAGCAATGTTTTGCCTGGAGAGTTTTCATCTCTCAAGACTGACACTGCTTACCTGTACAAGTGGGATGGAGTCAATATGCAATGATCCAGCAACTATTACTCCACCTATTACGGGGCCATGTTCATGTTAGCCACGTGTCCCCCTTGAGGTTGTGACATTTTTGTCCACTGGCATTCTCCAGCTCATGAAGTCTTTCTACTAGTATGAGATGCCCTCCACATTTTTCTAATGTCTACCTCTTGTCTTATCTGGGCCTCTGTAACACCCCTGGAAATTCCAGCCACTGTGGCCATGTCTGCATTGATTACCAAGCACAGTCATTGCCACTGTTGCCCTGGAGACTGAGAAATGAGGGCAAAAGAACTTCATGATAGACTGTTGCAGTAGAGTGGAAGGAAGCAAAGAACTCAGATTAATCCATTTTTCCATTAAAAAATAATTTAAAAATCTCTGCTTACTCGAGAGTCAAACCCAAGCTTATGAAGTCTGTCCTTGGAAACAAATGCAGAACAGGGACATCATGGAGTGCCTAAGACTGTCCTTCCCCTTCATGCCCAAGGCTTTGTCACTCAGCCACATTTATCTACCTGGCTCTTCCCTCAGACAAGGTTTTCTCCCAGGCACTCCTTACTCCCTAGGGCAAGCCTATCTCACTCATGTTACAGTTTGTTTTCATTTCAGCGATCAATACAGCCTCCTATAAAACTAAAACAAACTCTTACTCTTCTACTTTCAGATAGCACATGGAATTATCAAATAAAAGAAATTTAGGAAGAACCCAAATAACAAATCAAGACAAAATTACTATAAGAAAATTAGTTCTAAACCCATTTTGGAGACCACTTATAGCTGAGCCTGTTTATTCTGCAAAATGTGGATGACTAGTTTATGCATCTTTCAAGAATTATCTGAACATACTTAAATAAATATATATACAAAATTTGAAAAGTTTAAAGGGTAGCTTTTACATGTGCTTGATTTTGATGAGGCTTTTCCAGCAAGATCATCCAAAGAAAGTGAAACTTGGTTTTTATCTGTATAGGAAAATGTGACTTAAGTGAGGGAAAGAAGCTGAAAACTGCTTCCTGTCCCTCTAAGTGAATCCTCAGGAGAACAACAGTGGTGAAGCTAATCAAAACTCTGTTGAACACCAAATATCTATAGATACCAACTAAATCTAAGATAATTATTTTATCTAAGTCCTCCAAGTGGTCCAACATGCTGATATGCACTCAAAGTGCCTGCTCTGATTATTAGGTCTGCCATGGCCCTTCCTCAGAGCACCATGGCATCCTTTTTTAAGGTCTGGGGAGCACCCACCAAATGCATTTGAGAAATCAGGGAGTGCAAAGGTAACTACTGGTGACTGGTACAACTCAGGTTGACTCCAAGGCCTGTCTTCATCAGCAGGGCTTTTGGTTTTCAGAGGACACTGGACTTCCCTCTTTCAGCTGTCCTTACTTTTGACCTTTACCAATTGTGTGGTAATGGCTTCGTAAACTCTTTACCAAATAGTAAGAAAATGTATTCAATGGTTTTTCCAACCAACTGAACACATTTGAAAAGGTAAAGGAAGGAGAGTAAGAGCAAATATTCTCACAATTCCCCTTCACTAATGACACAAAAGTCTCTTCTTCCCTCTTTGGATGACACCACCCTCTTTCATTCATTCTCTGAATATCCAAATCTACTCGACTCACTAATTGAGAGTTAGCACATAGTCCCCCTCATCCATGAGGGCTTTCCTGATCATCCCACCACCAAAAACTTAACTGACTCATGGGAAAACTTGAGCAGGGAGGGCACTGCTTATCAACATGACTGCCTCTTGTCTGTGCCATTTAGTGCTTATACTGGAGAAACTTGAGTCAGGATCTAAGTGATATGAAAAAAGATTATGGCAATGAAAATTATATGGGATTTCCACATATGTTCCAAGGGAGATATAAGTTTGAATTCTGGATCTACCACTTGGTAAAACCAATAGTTAAGAAGTGATTTTTTTTTTTTTTTTTTTTAAGCAAAAGACCTGCACTAACATAAGGATTAATTGTCTTCACATAACTAAGACAACCCAGGCCCAGTACAGCTGTTCACAGAAGTCACCAGGACCCTGGCTCCTCTTCCTAAAGTCTCCTTCCTCCTGAGTGCATGTGGCTTTCATCCTCCTGTTTGTAGCCTTGTGGTTTCAAGGTGCCTGCTAAACTTCTAGGCTTTCCCTTCAGGCCCCAAAGAGGAAAGAAGGGGAAAAGACAATGTTGATCAAGAAAAAATAGGGTGCTGCAGCTGAGGTTGCCCATCTCTAATCAGGAAAACAAAAGTTTTCCCAGAATTCACACCAGTCACATGCCATTGACCAAAACTGTGTTAAATGACTCCATTAACTGTAAGAGGTCTGGGAAGAAGAGGCCCAGGAAAACTAATTGACCTCTTTTTACCTCCATTTCCAAATGTTAAAGAAAGGAGAAACAATGCCTGCCTTTGTAGAGGTTTTCTAGAATTTGTGAATCTCTCATAGTGAATAACATGTACCGTGCTCAGCAATTTAAAAAAAAATGAATAAGAAATAAAAATATGCTGTAATTATAATACCCTCTTGATCACTAAAAAACTATCATTACAGTGTTTACTTTGAGCTAATCACTGTGCAAAGCCCTATGAATATAAAAATAATTAAAACTTAATCTTTACCATCAAGGAAATAACCACCTAGCAGGAAAAATGCATATAGAGATATATAAGTTTAATTAAATGTAACAAGCTGCTGGGCTGTCTGCATGTGAGGAGAAATGGGAGCAGAGAAGACAAAACGAATAAGAATTCCTGTTGGACTTAGGGAGGACTTCATGGAGAAAGTGATAAGTGACAGGGACATGCAGGAATTTGCAGGGGGAGAAAAGAGGAAAGCACCTGTTATGGTTTGAATATGAGGTGTCCCCCAGGAGCTCAGGTTTGAGATAATGCAAGAACTTCCAGAAGTGAAATGATTAGATGTGAGAGTTGTAACCTAATCAGGGGGTTAACCCACTGATATGCCGGGAGCTGTAGGTTGTGGCTAGAAGGTCACTGGGTATATGCTTTGGGGATTTACATTTTGTCCCTAGTAAGCAGAGCTCTCTCCACTTCCTGAGCTGCTTTTCCCTACCACACTCTCCGCATGATGTTATTATGCATCACCCTGAGCCCAGAACTATAGAGTTGGCTGACCATGTACTGACCCTCTGAAACCATGAGCTAAAATAAACTTTTCCTTCTCCAACTTGTTCTTTTCAAGTCTTTTGGTTACAATGTGATGAAAAAGCTGACTGAAACAGCATCTGAGAGATCAGGATGTGCAATGTGAAAAGGCACACAGATACAAAGCACTGGGCAGCTTCATGGCAGGCACAACCACAGATGACTGACAGTCAGTAAGGAGGATGCATTTTCTACTCATCACAGTTACTGTGGTGGGATTAAGGTACAGGCTACACAACTTTTGACATGTCTCCCAGTGATTCCCAGCTCCTAGAATTTATATTTTCATGAAATCCCCTCTCCTTTATGGGCTGGATATAGTGATTTGCTTCTAATAAAAAGAAAGTGGCAAAAATGATGGAATGTCAATTCCATGATTAGGTTGCAAATAACTATGACTACATCTTGCAGGTACTCTTTCTCTCCGTGTTTCTTCTCAAGGGATGGAGAGGTCATGTGGCAAAGAACGAGAGGCAGCTCACAGCCAATAGCCAGCAAGAAATAGAATACCTCCCTCAGTTCAATAGCCCAAAAGGAACCAAATCTTCTCAACAACCACTGAGTGAGTTTGGAAATAGATTCTGTCTCTGATGAATTCTAAGAAGATCGCCTGATGCCTGAGTACAGCCTCTGAGAGACTCTACAGCAAAAGACGAAGCTAAGTCATGCCCTGACCCCTGGTTCACAGGAACTGCTGTTCTAAGCCACTAGGTTTTGAAGCAATGCCTTATGCAGCAATAGATATCTAGTACAGTTACCAAAATGTTACCAGTCACCCATACGGTACCTCACTTTTGGTATGCTCCTTAAAGACTCTAACTGAGCTAATTGATCCTGTTATCTTCAAATACAATGTCTGACTGATCCTCTGCACCTCCAGACTGCCCATAAACTGACCACAGCTATATGTTCATCAGACACACCCTCCCTTCTCCTCAACTGCTATACCAAGTTTGAACTCCTACGAGGTCTACCTTAATTGCCAGGACTTCCAAGGAACTTCCTCTGATCTCTCTAGATGTTACTGGATTCCTCTGGATTATGGCATCAGTGGTTTGTAGGCAACTGTCTGTCACTTGATTCCTCAGTGGATTTCAGGATTTCAATTTCAGTTTTTTACTGTAATTATTTTACCTAATGCATTGTACTCTAATATGAATACTCTGATCCATCCAAGGATTTTGTAGGTATCTGAAAACTGTTCTGACCAATCTTGGGATTTATTTTGCCTCCCCCTGAGACAATAACAATATTAGTTTTCTAAAATTGCCAAATTCTAGCATACAAGTAAGGAGAGAAGCATGTATTGGTTTGACTAGTGTTTTTGAAGTATCTCCACTGCTCTTTCAGGCACCATGGGGATTAAAGGTTTTTAAACAATGGTCCCTTTTTTAAGCAACACATATTCTATCAGGAAAATTGATAAGTTGCTCTAATTGACCTAACTGGAAGACCAACTAAAATAATAAATTTCTTCCAATTGACCTCACCAGAATATTAGCATGAGGTCAACTGTAAGTGTAAGACCAAGGGTATCATAGTGGAGCTCTCTGAGACACAGACAAGGAGATGGAATTTGATTTGCAGGATGATTATTAAGGATGGCCTTTGGGACTAAGCCAGTGGAAAGGAAAATCAGGATTCAACAAAGGGTGGAATCAAAATGGAGGATAAGCCCAAAGGTAGACACAAGAAGCATCATAAATGCTTTGGAGTCAGCACAGACCTTCCAAGCAGTGTCACATGGGGCTGAGAAGGCCAGTCCTGTACACCCTGTTTCAGTCAGTCATTCAATGAGGGTGGGTAAAGCAGAAGGAGGAGAATCTGAATTCTCCAGCCAAGGCATCCCTGAAGGCTGACAGATAGACCTGGGATGGAGAGTCCTTCCTAGAAAAGGAACCTGGGCATTCTCGGAGCCCATAAACATGGCATGAAGAAATGGTGAGTGTAGACGGGCACACACAAGCTTCATTGGGCAGGGAGGGAGAAAGCACAGTATCAGGTGGTGGAGGAGTGAGGGAGGGTTTCTCTCAGCAATGCTACGCCATTTCCTTTTTGTATTATAAGAAGAGAGAAACCAGTTTGTGGGGAGAAGCCAATCATACAGGAGAGCAGAATACAACTAGCAAAATAAAGCAAACTTATTTCTCTCTCCTTCATCCCCATGTAGAACTTCTTATACCTCATTACAACACTGAGTCCATTATAATATACCTAGTGTCCCCCCCACTGAACCATAATCTGTACAAAAGCAGGCACCCAAATAATTGTCAAATTTTATCCTCTGCAGTTTGAATTGCACAGAACATAGCTTGTAACTGCCTGTTGAGTCACAGAATTAACTATAACAAATAGAAAGCCCTAAATCCCTTGAATATTACGTTTTGCTTAACTTAAATAAGGTTGTTTAAACATCATGCATTTTTTAAAGTAACAATAATGTCTCCCACCTACTGTGTAAACCCATCTTTCCACTGGTATGGGGTGGGGGAAAGCACAGGTGTTTCTAGCCATAATTATATTAGATAATCAACAGACCCAGCTCTGACAGCCCCCAGGAGTTTGTCAACCCATTACAGAAATAAAAAAATCCAAATTGATATGTCCACAGCCTGGGAGTTTAGATAGATGTTAAAATTTTGAGACATCTCAAGATGTTGTGAAGTCTTTCTTCTTTTTAGTATCTTTTTTCTCCTTTGAAGTAATGGCTATGAAAGATGATTAACTCATAGCTTATTGGATTGGGAACCAAATAAATCAATATTGTTTTCTTTACAACTACAGAGCTCCCAATGAACAGTTTTCACAGACTATACGTATTTTTAATAATCTTCAATGGACAGATCTTTACCATTGATCTGCCAGGGGTTAGGAAAGAATGAGGGAAAGTTCTTATAGTTAACCTTCATGGGGCCTTGATTACTTGTTGTTGTTTGTGTTGTTTGTTTCCTCAGTGGCTGAAATGAAAATCAGCATTACAAGAAAGATTTGTCTGTGGCTTTCATTCCCAGAACACCAGAGGAATGTAAAAGAAGGCGTCTTAATGGAAAAGCATCATTCCGAATTCTTGTAATTCTCCATAGATGCATCTAATCCAGTCTGGTATGTGATAAAAGAATACTGATTAGTGAAGAGAATCTTTAATATGAGACTGTGCAATGCTCGCCCTTTGGAGAGTTCATGATTATGTAAATCTCTGATTCTATATCAAGGGGTTTGAATATGTGCTGCACAACAGTAAAATACCAAATAGACTGTTTCGTTCCAAGTATTAAACCCTCAACACTCAAGAAGGAGAAACTGCAAGGGATTAAAAAGGAAAAAAAAAAGAAGAAAGAAAACTGTAATGAGTAATTGCAAGGAAAAGAAAGTTGCAATGCTTTGGGGGCAGTTTTGACCACTAGTTCTAAATAAAACACAGAGTGTGTCTATTAAAAGGGAGCGAGCTGAGGAAACTTCCCCAAGATGCTGTAAGATAGAAATGGAGAGCCCAAAAAGCAAGTCATTTTGCAATTAGCACATTAGAATTTATACAAGTTCTTGGTCAACATAAACTGCAAAGTTATTCCACCAAAGTTGCCATGACTAAAAACATTCTGGCTGTCCCTCTTCTGGAATTCTTTTTTAGAGCATGAAATGCATGTTTTTGAATAGCTTCTATGGCATAACATTTTTATGTTCTTAGAGTGAGTTTATTTTTTATGTTTATTTATCCATTAGAAATTGTCAGAAGTCACTCAGAGCTGAGCTCCACCAAAAAGCTAGGCGATTAAGAAGGGTCACAAGTCTAGCATAACACTGATTGTATGGCCTGAATTATTTAGTAGTGTGTGCTTAACTGATTGAGGGGATTGTAGAGGCAGCTTGATCAAGGAAAGACCAACACTCAAAAGAGAAGTGCTTCAGAAGAGGAAAAAAAATGCATTCATAAATGTGAGTCCAGGCAGGCTTGTTGAAAAGTACTCCGGTCCATTTATTCACAAATTTAGCAGCTTGTTCAGCAAGCATGGATCACCCTTGAGCCCAGAGCACAATGCCCAGTGTTGGAGACATTCAAACAAATAGGACCCAGTTTTGTGTCTGGCATGTCTCTAATTGGCCAGACACTGGGAAAATTACTTATCAGAGACATGCACAGGTACCACAGAATGACACAGAACTCTGACCAAGAGACAGCTTCATGCCATTTTGACCATTTACACTCTTGGAGCTCTGGTGAAATTTATGGATCACTTATCAAAATAATGTTTTAGGATACATAAATATAATGCATAGGATCACAGGGAAACTAATAAGACTGAAGTATAGTTATCAAAATGTCTTCAAATATGTCTAATATGTCCTCATAATTCATGAGCTTATTAGCTGATACAAATGAGATCAAGTGGTGGATCTAATAACTACTGTAGTTACAAAATAGTGAAGAACATTGCAATATTTTGAGGTATCCAAAACAATACTAAAGTATGTGAATACATCTGTGCTGTCTATTGGAGACATAATCACAAATACTGCTAATACTAACAGGCTTTATTAACTACGTTCATAGTCAAATAAATCTATTGATCTTCATGAGAAGCTAATGAAAATAGATGATTTTCCCATCATCGTACCTTCTGAAGTCCATCTATGGACCTGTTGGGAATGGTGAAGCCACATTAAGAACCCCAGTATAACACAAGATGACCAAGCTGAGCACTGAAACAGAAGCTAAGGAGGGCCATCTAGATAGAGCCATGTGGGAGAGACTCCCATCAGCATCTGGACCTGTGTGGGCAAAGGCACACAGGTGGGACACTTGGGGAAATTCAGACCGTTTTGATTACTAGTAGATGGTACCTTGTAGTATGACTTCTAATTCTGACGAGTTTTAATTTTGTTTCACTCCATTTACTGAGTGCCTGTGCATTGTCCATAGATGCTCTCTGTCCCCTAGGCAGTGCCAACTGTGAGACAAGTGTCATCCTTTTTGTCTTATTTTCACAATATGACTCATAGGGATTACACAAGAGGACACCTGGATTCCAATTCTGTGTTTTGACATTATTTACCTTACAATACAGGGTAAAATGTTTATTCTCTCATTCATTTCCATCCATCAATAATTCTTCAACACCTATTATGTGCCAACTACTGTGTAAGGCACCAAGGGTACCCTGATGAATATGCCATAGTCTATCTTCAAGGAGTCCACCGGCTAGAGCAGGATCCAAGGCTTGAACAGAAATACCTTCCAGAGTGGCTAGCAATGAGGTGGTGCATGAAAACCATGTACCCTTTCCTCAGTGCCTGGAAAGCACTGAGTAGATGGTAAGTGTTTTAAATTTTATCGAGTTCCTTGGAGAAAAGCCACACATCTGGGCAGTCTGCCCAACAAATGTGACTTTTCCTTTCTGAGCCTCCCTTTTCAAATCCTGGATCTAGACTGTATTCCCAGGGTTCTTGAAGATTCTTTCCTAATAGGCCATTCTACTAATTTATGATTTAATTTGGTTTGGAATAGGGGTGCAGTTCTGTAGTAAAGGGTTAGCTCCTCAGGGCTGGATTGTCCAAAGCCCACACATTCTGAAAGCCTTTGTGACTGGCTCTGCACCAGTTCCTGGGAGATTATCTCTGAGCTCTCAAAATACCCTTGCCTAACAAGAGTGTTTTGGGATACATGAGACCATGGGCCATACCAGAGAGTTTATTCTAACAGTGTGACTTATGTTGAATGCCCGGCTTTGTATGTCTGGGGTTAGGGACTTTACTGTAATAACTTGATGAGTAGCTGAGGTCATGGATATGTGAGTGACACCTGAATACACACCCTGTAGCTCATGGATGAGCTTCCCAGATTGACAGTATTGCAAACATGTTGCCACTACTGGTGACTAGAAGAATTAGATTTTGTCCATGAGATGCCACTAAGAGACAACTAGTATCTTGCACCTGGCTTCTTCTGAGCTCTGCCCTGTGCGCCTTTTCCCTTGCTCATTTGAATCTGTATCTTTCCAGTGTAATAAACTGTAACCACGAGTGTAACTTTTTCTGAGTTCCACTAATCCTTTTAGGGAATCATCAAACCTGAGTGCTGTCTTAGAGAGTCAACACAGGTGAGGATCTTTAATTCACAAAGCCTTCTCTCTTTCTCTCTAAGTTGTTCTCTGCATCCAAGTCACCATAGAACTTACAGCCTGCAACACACGTGAGTTTAAATCAATGCCCATTTACTTAACCACTTCATGCCTGGTCACTCTGTCTATCAGATCATAGTTCTGACAAGGTCTCATGTATGCCTTGCACTTCCCTAGATCCTCCACAGCCAGGGTTGACACACGGTACACTCTTGGTGCACACTTATTGTGGTAAAGTACATCATCCAGCTGCATGTTAGAGAATCATAAGGGAAGAAATAAGTGGGGTCCTTCCCCTAATAACTAGACATGTTTAGGAGGAAAAAACCAAGAACTTCACCTTGGTGTAAGGCAAATAAGTTGGAAAATAAAGGATCAAGAGAGATTAAACATGTATGAGAAGGAATCATCTGCTTAGAACAAAACACAGGGAAAACAAATAGGAAATCTGTAGCAGAGATTACATGAAGATTATATCGGAAATTGCAGGATGAAAGGAGAGACGAGACAAACAAAGTAACACAGCAGTCAGCCAGGTCCTGGGAGACACGGTGGCTCACTGAGTGGGGCACGGGGGAGGCCTCTGTTTTTAGAGGTTAGTAGAGATGAGGCAGGGACAATGCAGAGAAGCGTGAAAAACATGAGCTGTCCTGGGACCTGGGCTGGTGTGGTGACGTTGTGCAGGCTGATGTGTGAATGAGAGGAGAACTGATTAAGAGCGGGTGGAAGGAAGAAAGGGGCTTGTGGTGGGCACAGACTCCAGGGAGGGCAGGTCTGGAGGGCCCTGACCCAAAGCAACAGCAGGCCCAGCGGTGAGAGGGTCTTCCTTCACTGCCAACATGTAATTCCCAGTGGGCACCTGCGTGGGCATCTGACCCTATCAGCCCGGCAGCGACTCTAGAAGTTGAGGAACTAATGAATCAGTATTTTCTTCTTTATTGAAGGGTCTCAACCTAACTTAGCATCAACTCCCTGTCTCCAGTCTCTCAGCTCAGGTCAGTAAGGTTGGAGCTACTACTCAGCAGTGTCAGTAGAGCCTACAGGTCAGTCACCAGAGAGCAGACGCTGTCAGAGCCCTGGACTAGCTCCTAGGTCTACCGGGAGGGTTGCCACAGAACTTCCCTTAGGCTAATCTTCACTGAGGGTGTCCCCTGGGAGGCGCAGGCTTCCCCGGTTCATGTGGAAAGCCAGGTGCACAGGAGAGGCAGCGTCAAGAGGATTTCAAGTTGGTAGACAAATAGCCCACCTTCCCAACCTTCATGGGACAGTTCTGAGGTGGGTTCTGCCGAGTATGTCCAAGAGTCTTTGAGAAGGAGGAGTGTTACTCCAGGTCTCCAACAGTGACAACCTGAACACAAATATTTTTGGCTTTATTGCTTTTTCTCCCTTCCTTGTTTCACTCTGCATCCCTCACCGTGTTTTCTGGGATTCATTCCCAAGTGAGCTATCTGCAGGTCAATCTCATCTCAGCGGCCACTTTTAGGAGAAATACAAATTAAGACACACCATGTCATGACCTGTTCAGTAGGACCCCTAAAGAACAAGAAATAATGTCAAGAGTTAACAAATGGGATGGCATTAAAAAGCTTCTGATTAGCAAAGAAAACAGTTAGGAATATGAAGAGAGAACCCACAGAATGGGAGAGAAGCCTTGCTAGCTAGTCTTCTGACAGAGGATTCATGTCTAGGGTATAGAAATAACGCAATAAATTATAGCAAAAAAATAATCAAATAACCCAGTTGATAAATGGGTAAGTGAATTAAACAGACACATCTCAAAAGAAGAAATGTAAATGGCCAACAAATATATGAAAAAAAAAATGTTCAATATCAATTGAACAATTAGGGAAATGCAAATCAAAACTACACTGAGATTTCATCTGTCAGAATGGCAGTCATTGGGAATACAAACAATAATAAATGCTGGAGAGGATGTGGAGAAAAAGGAACACTTTTACATTGTTGGTGAGATTATAAATAAGTACAACCACTATGGAAATCAGTATGGAGGTTCCTCAAAAGACTAGGTTTAAAACCACTATATGACCAGCTATGCTACTCCTTGATATTCATCCTAAAGAATTAAAGTCAGCATACCACAGGAGTGCTTATAAAATCATGTTTATAGCAGCACAATTCATAATAGTCAAACTATGGAACCTGCCTAGGTGTCCATCAAGAGATGAACAGATAAATAAAATATGGTATAAATATACAATGGAGTTTTATCCAGGCATAAAGAAAAACAAAATTATGTTATTTGCAGAAAAATGAATGGAACATGAGACCATTATATTAAGATAAATAAGTCAAACTCATAAGTTCAAGGGTCCTATGTTTTCTCTCATCTGTGAAAGCTAGAGAAGAAAAATGAAAAGAAAGGTGGGGGTGTGGGGATCTCATGAAAATCAAAGGGTGATCAGTGGAGGAAAGTGACCAGGGAGGAGGGAGGTGGAGGGGGGAGAGGGAAGTGCTGTGGAGTCATACTGTGTGCAGGTACAAATATGTAACACCAAATCTCATCATTATGTACAACTATAATACACCAATAAAAAATACGGAGAGAAATAAAAGACACCCCATGTCAGGTGTGAATGAGAAGAGGACATTTTCTGAGTGCTTATCATGTCTAAGAACTTCATAATCATTACCCTATTTAATCCTCACAACAACACAGTGGGGTAGGTATCATCATTATCCTTATTTTACAGATGAGTAAACTAAGGTTCTGAGGAATGAAATATCTTAGCCAGAGTACCAATTAGGTGGCGGATGATCTAGAGGTCAAACATAAGACCATCCAATTCCAAATCCTACCCTCATCTACTGCACATCACAGCATTCCTGATCAACTGCCTTTGAAAGACTGGTCTGGCAGTGTATTCAGGATGGATGAGAAGGGAGGACAAAATGGGCCAGAGGCCATTTTGGAGGCTTCCGCAATAAGCCAGACTAGAGGACCTAAAAACGTGGATTGGCTGCAGCAGGAAAGTGTCAAGGGAAAAGATGAACACAAGATTCGTTAAGCAGGAGAGCTGGTATCTCGTGGTACATAGACATGGAAGGGAAGGGAAAGATTCTGGAAATATGCCCCACTTTTTAACATGTTTTCTTCTTTTAAGAGGATGTCATTCTACTATTCCCAGATAGGAACCAGCTCCCTCTTATGATCCTGAGGAATCTCCAGATGCTATAGAGGACATGTTTTCCAGATGAGCGTAGAGAACAGTGCTACCAAATGAATCAATGCTCTTCTGCTGGACCCGCCCCCAGCTGCACTGGTGGGGTCTCTGTCTCAGCACATCCTCAATAGAGCAAGAAAGAGGTCATACAGGGCTCAGAGCACCTTCTCCAGGAATAAAAAGCCCAGAGTTGGAGACCCCACATTGACACTGACTCCCAAAGCCCCTTCAGTTCCCATGATGTTTATTTAGATGCTGGGGGTGGTACAGTGTCTGCTGAAAAAACAGCTCTGATAATAGAGGTACCAGTTTTCCCACCAACTCTCATAAACCTTGAATTCTCTCTTAGTCTTGAGAGCAGCCCGGTATGTGACATTCAGAAGCAGCTTGCTGCTGAGGCTGACTCAGGCTTACATTAATATCCGGATGAGATTTAAAAGAGCCAGCAGGCATGCAGTGCTGTCCCGGCCCTGCCTGTGAGATGCTGTGCATCCTCAAACAAACCCTTGACTGCCTCTTCATTTTAAAAATGAATTTAAATGAATTTGAGTTAAATCATCTGGTCTCAAAGGTCTCCACCAAATACCAACTCCTATGAGTTTTTCAAAAACTGTACAAGAAAGCAGTCTCCCAGCCCAGACAGTGATTAATAGAAACAATAGACACAGGATTAAAGCAAGAGCTATGCTGTTCTCCAATAAGGAGAAGAGTGCATCTGACACTGGACAAGAAACCAGCCTCTCCCATATTATCCCATATTTCACTCAGAAATTCAAACTAAAACTCTCTTGATAAGACAGTGCCTGGGCATTAGGTAACACCCTTAGTCATAGCACGGCAGTAGCCCAGGAAATCTGGATTGCTGAGCTCTGAGGCTGTTTTGTAAGTACTATATAGGGCATGGGATAATGAGAACTAGGGGCTGAAGTTATGGGTTATGGGCAGGAGTTATGTCCACATTCTCCTAAAATCGTTCAGATTCTAATGTGGGTCCGTGAGGGTTTTCTTTCATTTGGAATTTTAGCTGGCATTCAGTTTATAGGCCTCTATAAAATTCAAAACTATGTATCAGGGCTCCAAACCTTCATAGCAAGGCTCACTGGGATGTTGGCAGCATAAGTCAGAGAACAAGAGGGAGGTGGCACAGCAGAGGAGTCCTACAGAGGAACTGGCCACAACTGGACCCTCTTGGTCAGGAGGCTCCTGGGGTCAGCTGGTCGATAGATGAGTATAAGTTACCTGAACACAGTTGTAAGTCATATAGTTATTAGAATATAAGCATCAAAAGCACCTGTCCACTTCATAGGATAAGGACGCAGTTGTCCATGGGGAATATTCCAGATCAGACAAACGACTGTTACTCCTTGAGAGTGTATCTGTTTCAGAACAGGATCCCAGCCAGCAGTGGGAACTATTCCCATCTATGAGTAGGAGACCTTAGAAAACGCAGTCAATGATTCTGCCATGTACAAAAGGTTCAGGGAGAGGGCCCCCATCCTAACAGAGTTATTGGGGTAAAAAGTAAGACCCTAGGCTTAGCAGATAGAGCAAATGGTGCATGACTTAAGTAAAGAATGACTCTTAAGTTAGACTCACAGCAGCAGGATAACTTACTGATCCCGGTGATAACTTGGCAGGCTCCATGGATTCCACTGCATGGACCTAAGGAAGAATAAAGTTGAAAAATATCAGGAAACCACTGGCTCTTAACTCCACTTTAGGTCATGAAACCTAAGCTGGAGCAAGACAGCATCGATTCTCAACACTTCATGTCCTCATGTCTGTAAGGGTGAGGAGTATGGATTGAAGAGGACAGTCAACCAGCACAATGAAAGTGCACTAGACTTCAGTATGTTCTCATATGAAAATGCATATGAGATTGAATATGAATTTCATCACCTATGCTTCATTATATCTTTGATTATCTCTTATCTACCATGAACATTGCTAGATACTTAATTTAAAACCCGTCAGATAGAAAAGGCTAATAAAAACAGTAGCTATCACTTACTGAAAGGATATCATATGTAGGCTCTGTACTAACTCACTTGTATAATCTTTTTCAAGCCTCACAACAGAACTTTAAAGTTCAAAACTGTGTTAGTAAGTTTTCCGTGACTGTAACAAAATGCCTTAGGTAAAAAGGAGGCCTGTTTTGGAGGTTTCAGTCCATGATCAGTTGGCCCTGTTGCAAGGCAGCACATCATGGTGGAGAGCACATGGGGAACAAGCCCCTCTCCTGGGAAGCAAGGGGAGAGAAGAAAGCAGTCCCCTCATGAGCTTCTCTGAGGGCACACTCCCAGTGACCAAGGAACTCCCACTAGGCCATGCCTCTTAAAGGTTCTCCTTCTTTTCTTATTGGTTCTTTTTAGTTACACATGACAGTAGAATGCATTTTGACAAAATTCTAAAAGTAAAAAATATATCGTGTTCTAATTCTGTACCCAATACCTCTCCTTCCCTTTCCCTCTCTCCTCCCTTCCCTTTATTGATCTTCCTGCCATTTACCCATAGTTATTTTTTAATTAATTTCTTACGGGTGTACACGATGGTAAGATTCACTGTGGTATATTCATACGTGTACATGGGAAAGTTAAGTCAGACTCATTCCACTGTCTTTCCTATCCCACCCCACTCCCCTACCTTCATCCCCTTTGTCTACTCAACTGAACTTTTATTCTACCACCTTCTAATAGCACCAAGCTGAGGACCAATCCTCTAACGCATGGACATTTAGGGAACATTCTGAAAGCAAACTATAGTAAACTATCATCCCCATTTTACATACAAGTAAACTGAGACCCCGATCATGTAAATAATTTGCTTGATATCACAAAGAAAATAAGCAACAAAATGCTATTCAAAGTCCACCCATTGAACTGCATGGTACTTTTAACTAACCTTGCTTTACAGCCTTCCATAAGTTAGCATTCTGAAAATGGCACAAACATAGGAAAATCCATCCATTATCTGCCCTTGAGCTGCTTCTCAAAAACCATATGCATCAGACGTTTAAGAATTATTGGTGGTTTTCATATATAAGGGTATCCTGACCAATGAAGCAGAGAGTTTCTGAAGAAAGAATGCAAGCAGAATTCTCAATCAGAATTCTAAATTAGGACACTCATTGGACAAAACCAGTGTGATTTGATTGAAATGGACAATAAGGAATGTTAAAAGGATTTAATGTGGGATTTAAGTGGACAGGAAACAGTGCATTCTGAATCTGTACTTAACTTCAAAGAACAAATTGTCAATCAGAGTCCAATTCCAAAACCGTGAAAGAAAACTGAAATGCCATCCCAACAAATCCACAGAAACTGACATGTCCTTTTGAGAACAATCATCACAGCACAAATCCCAGAGGATATAAGAGCCTAGAAATGTATATCTGAATGTCACAGGGACATTCATACTTTACAAAAGTCATCTCTAAAAAACTGACCCCCAAATGACAGAACGATACTTGGAAAAGTGAAGGTCAAACTTCAACTCTCCATCCTGGATATCTTCAAGACACAGAAGGTGAAAGGGTGGACAGAACATAAAAGCTTCAGGAAGGGGACCTGGTCTCCTGGTCTATTTGTCCTTAAAGCCATAAAGCTCAAGATGCTCAAAGTCATGGAAAAACACTCAGGAATTAACCTACAGAGAAGTTCTGGGTAGGAAAAATGTCTTTGGAGTGTATTCCCAAGACCAATATTTGGGAACCACTGGTACACAAACAGGAGCACAAGAAGAGACAATGTGATTTAGATTCTAACCCTGACATCTACACCTACACATCCCTGGAAAGTTGGAAACATGAGTCATCTTCTCTGAGCTTGGTTTTTCAGTCCTTTAAAATGAGTTGATCATATAAAGGCTGCCAAACTCACAAAGTCTCCATGAGGATGAAATAAAATAGAGAATGTAAAAGTTGGTCTAAAATAACATGGTTCTTATATAAAATTGTATTATTAGCATCTCCCTTCTTCCTTAAGGTTTAACCCTTTTCCAATTTCTATTTTTGGACCTTTTTATTCATTTTACTTGGGATAATAGAGATCACCATCAAATCCTCACAGACTCATCCAGTTGCTAAAAGTCCGTCTAAGAAGAGACTGTGAATGAGCAGGGGTGGGTTCAGGACCAATGCATTCCATTATCTCCCTTCAATATCTTTGATTTTCTTTTCTATACTGCACATCTGATTTCAAGTAAACTGCTCACAAATACATAAGCATCCACTCACACAAGCCCAATGCCCCATTTTCCTAATACACTGACATCATTATTTTCAGTTTAATAATTGAGTAACTTCCAAATTTAAACACTATAGGTAATCGTTCCTTTTTATCCAATATTGACATGATCTCTTAAGCATGTTTTATGTATGGTACATACATAAAAACCCTGCCTTTCACTTCTCCTCACCCTTTCCCCATTTTCACTTTTTAAGTTCTGTAGTTGTGTTTACATTGTGAAGGTTGAAAGATTTTGCATTTTGTATTTACATTGTCCTAAGCATCAGTTTCTGCAGAAATGACATCCTTAAGACTCAATCCTTAAGCATGTTTGAGATTCCTACGCATTTATCAACATCAACCACCGTGCAATTAGAGGGGAAAGCAAGCAACTGTGGGGGTGGGGGAGTTGGGGAGGAACTGTTACTTACCTTGCATGGAGTATAAATGTCTCGACTAAGAAGGCTGCATTACAAACTTAGTATTGAAAGAGAATTAAATGCCAACAACATTATTATCCCCATGAAGTTTAGGAGTGGGCTGTGTGGAATAGTGGCCACAAGCAATACAACTACAGTTTTTGCAGTCCAGGTAGCCTTCAATGATCTCAAGCCAGGGGTGCATAGCGGTTATTGAATCAGCTGAAAGACAGTCATCTGCTCATTCACACATTCTTATTTGCATTGCAATGACAAGTTGCAGACATCATTTAAATGTCTCAATGTTGGCTCTTCCCAATCACTATCAATTTACTCTGTCAAGTGGGCACATCCAAGAGCATTCACCCTGGCTTCCCTGACCTTAAAACCTTGCTGGGGTCATCTCATCAGCAGTGACTGAGGAATTTTTAGGAACATAGCACATTAAGCTGTTTAATCAGCACTATCAAATTCGTTCAGGATTAATGTTATCAACAGATATGAACTTAGCAAATTTATACCTTAACTTCTCAGCCGTTTCATGATCAACAGCTTTTTTTAACACAGATCTTCAAATTTTTACACCATGACACTTGCTAAGTTTCTGCAGCCAAGTTTCTCGATATTCATCGTCACCTTCAATGCCTGCTCCTTCATTGAACAGACTCACTGGTTTTAAGATTAATAAACCAGTCCTGGAATACAGTTACTCACTGTTATTAAATCTAGTAAATGCAAAATCAAGATCTTCATTTTTTTACCTAATGTAATGTGTCACTCTCTTTTCTTTGGTTCTTGCTTCTTGCTGTCACCACAAGTCGTCAGCAATGTGCCTTAGAGTTTTACCAAGTTAGATACAGTGCTGGTGCCCGCATTCTATTCTTTGATAGGACGCTTCCCCCATCAACCTTTCTCCTAACATACTCCTACTATTTCAGTTCCACCATGGAGTAACCTTTACATTGTACACTGTACTTAGTACTTCGTTTCCCTTTCTGGACTTGGCATTATCTCTGTGTTGGACCTCCTAGACTGACCTTCTGACTCTCATCCTTTCACATTCTTTCTCTCCTATTCTATCATGATCTCCATCCCCCTTCACTCACTCACACCCTCCTTCACTCTGTTCCTTCTTTCTCTTATTTTAGTAATCTATTTTTAACTTCTAAGTTCTCTATGTTATTCCCCAATTTTCCCCTTCATGGGAGTCTGTTTGACTATATGGACATAATAGCTGTTAAATCTCTCAAGATACAGACAAGGATTCTTTAGCTGTTTTATATTTAAGAGGTGGTCTTCCTTTTCTCTCTATGTTTTTGGGGAAATGGTTTTGTTTTTGCTTTCCCCCCCCCCCCAAATGCTTCATGGTCTTTCTTTTTTATTTCACACGAGAATTTTTCAAATACCTATGGTGCCCTTGCTCTGAGTTCACAGTTAGGGTCGGGGCAGTGGAACAGCTGGGAGCTTCATGTCCTGGGGTGTGACTGACAGATCAGCCGTCCATCTTCAGGATGCCTGGGGGGAAATTAGCGGTCATTCTAATGGACTCCTAAGTGCCGACTATGGAAGCTGTACTTAGAGATGCCAGTGTTTGCAATGTCTTTAGGGGATTGAGTCTGGTTTTGCTTGTTTCTTTTCCTGAGAGCCAAGTGCACCTCCACTGAGCCTTCCACTGTGAGAGAGGAGTACAGGCAGGCCAACTGCAGCACTCAGACTGAGCCTCCTGGCCCTGCCTTGTCTCCCCCGCACTCTCCCCAGAGCCTCTCCAGAGTTCCTCAGAACAGCTCCGCTTTTGGCTGGCACCCACTCTTCCCCACATGCTAGCAAAGGATTATCTATTATCTGCCTCGCTGTGTGAATTATCCCTTTTTGTGGATTCTTTACTTTCAAGATACATGTTAAAATGTCTGCCTTCCAAGGGCCTTCTTCCTACTCTTTTCATTTGTGAGGACTTAAACATCTTTTTTCCTTTATCTCATTATAATGAAGCTTCAGGAGAAAAACTTAAACATATACTCAGTCCATCGTTTGACCCAAGAGCCTCATTTCTAAACTTAAAACTGTGTACACATTAATGGAGAGATAAAAGTAAACTACACAAAATATATGAAATGGAGAAATAGAAGTTCACTATAAGAGAAACTTTCTCCTTCATCCTGTCACATTTTTGAAAAGCAACTGTTTAAGTTTACCTGGAAATTTACACTACAACTCTAACTCATCTGCTTCCACTTTTGATTGCAAAAAAGTGTTTGCTGACACTTACTATTTATTGACACTTCACCTTCACATTCAGGGAAGTGATTCCCCCAAACAGGATGAGAACCATTTCTCTTACATCTCAATTGGCAACTATCTTTGTTAATAATATTACTTTTTAAATTTTATTTATTTATTTGTTCTATGTAGTTATACATGACAGCAGAACGCATTTTGATTCACAAAATGGAGCATAATTTTTCATTTCTCTGGTTGTACACAAAGTAGAGTCATGCCATTTATGTCTTCATACATGTACCTAGGGTAAGGATGTCCATCTCATTCCACCATCTCTTCTACCCCCATATCCCGCTCCCTTTCCCTCCTTCCCCTTTTTCCCTATCCAAAATTCCTCCATTCCTCCCATGCTCTCCCCACCCCCATTATGGATCAACATCCACTTATCAGAGGAAAGAGTCCACCTTGGGTTTTGGAGGATTGGCTTATTTCACTTACTGTTATATTCTCCAACTCCACCATTTACCTGCAAATGCAATAATTTTATTCTCTTTGAATAATATTAAAATAATATTTATTCTCCTTTAATAATAAATAAAACCTCTTGATCCCATATTATGTGAGATAATGAAATGTGCCTTCTCACACCATCTTCCTGCTTAGTCTCTCCCATCACTTTCTGGTATCTGACTATGGCATCATTTTTTCCATATTGTCATCACTTACTGATATTTAAATATTTAAATTTTATGCTTTATGTAAATATACACAATATTAAAAACATAATTCAATTGTGTATATATATACCACATTTTCTTTATCCATACATCTATTGAAGGGTATCTAGGTTGGTTCCTCAATTTAGCTTTGTGAATTGTGCTGCTATAAATATTGATGTGGCTCTGTCACTGTAGCACTGAGGGTATAAACCAAGGAGTGGGATAGCTGGGTCAAATGGTGGTTCCATTCCAAGTTTTCTAAGGAATCTCCATACCGCTTTACAGATTGGTTGCACCAATTTGCAGTTCCATCAGCAATGTAAGAGTGTGCCTTTTTCCCCACATCCTCGCCAACACTGACTGTGCTTGTGTTCTTAATAGTTTCCATTCTGACTGGAGTGAAATGAAATCTTAGAGTAGTTTTGATTTGCATTTCTCTAATTGCTAGAGATGCTAAACAATTTTTCATTTATTTGTTGATGGATTGTATATCTTCTTCTGAAAGGTGTTTTTTTCAGTTCCTTAGCCCATTTATTGATTGGGTTGTTTGCTCTTTGGTGTTTTTTGTGTTCTTTATATATCCTAGAGATTAATGCTCTATCTGTTGTGCATGTGGTAAAAAATTTGCTCTCATTCTATAGGCTCTTTCTTCACCTCACTGATTGTTTCTTTTGCTGAGAAGAAGCTTTTTAGTTTGAATCCATGCCATTTATTGATTCCACCAGGAAACTTATAGAACTAATAAATGAATTTAGAAAAGTAGTAGGATTTAACATCAACACTTATAAATCAAATGCATTTCATCAGTGATGAATCCTCCGAAAGAGAAATTAGGAAAACTACCCTATTTACAATAGTCTCAAAAAAAAAACCACTTGGGAATCAACAAAAGAGGTAAAAGATCTCTATGATGAAGATTACAAAATACTAAAAAAAATTAAAGAAGAACTTAGAATATGGAAAGATCTCCCTTGTTTGGGGGTAGACAGAATTGATTTTATCAAAATATCATACTACCAAAAGCACTATACAGATTTAATACAACTCTAATCAAATACCAATACCATTCCTCATAGAAATAGAAAAAAGCAATCATGAAATTCATCTGGAAAAATAAGAAACCCAGAATAGCTAAAGCAATAGTTAGCAAGAAGAGTGAAGCAGGAGGCATCACAATACAAAACCTTAAACTATAGTTCAGAGCAATACTAACAAAAACGGCATAGTATTTGCACTAAAGTAGACTTTTAGACCAATGGTACAGAATAGAGGACATAGAACAAACTCACATAAATACAGTTATCTCATACTAAACAAAGGCACCAAAAACATATATTGGAGAAAAGATAGTCTCTAAAATAAATGGTTCTAGGAAAACTGGAAAATCATATGCAGCAAAATGAAATTTAGCCCCTATCTCTCACCATCACAAAACTCAACTCCAAGTGGATCAAGGACCTAGAAATTAGACCAGAGACCCTGTGCCTAATAGAAGAAATAGTAGGCTCAAATCTTCATCATGTCGGATTAGGTACCAACTTCCTTAACAAGACTCCTAAAGCCCCCCAAAATAAAATCAAGAATCAATAAATGGGATGGATTCAAACTAAAAAGCTCCTTCTTAGCAAAAGAAACAATCTTGTTTTGTTTTGTTTTTTAATTGCTTAACTTTATTATTTGAAAATATTTCAAATTATTTGAAAATTCCTATTTCTAACAAGTTTGAAAAAACATCTGTTTGCATCTGTGTTGGTGCACCCAAGACCAGGACATAATTGTCAGGACTCAAAGCAAAATTCAGGCTTCCTATTTAGAAACTATTAAGAATTTAAAGATGACAAGGGCAGAGCATCATACCAAGCACAGGGCTTTTCTAAGTGTGAGGTCCAGTGTAAATGCACAGGACCCACAACCCTGCAACTGGCCCTGTGTGCACCAGTCAAATCTCCTTTCAAGAAATATTTGCTAATCAATACAAGGAATATAAGTAACTGACAGGCTTCAGCTGTGGCATGTTCAGATTCACTTTGGCTTTTGAGCCAAAGCCATACTTTTCCCATCCAGTTCCCAGCCAATGACTACATGGAACAGGAATATGGGAGTCTGGCCATTTCTGCCATCAGGAACCCTCTCATGGGCAGTCTTTGCTGAAGAGCACCCTATCAATCTAACACTTTATCAGATCTGCATCAGAGTCTGAGGTTCTCCCTGCCCAATCCTGTTTCTCCCTCCTTTCTTCTTGCATAGGCATCCCTCTCATGTATTCTTAACTTCATCTGAGTGTCTGCTTCCCAGAGGACCCAACAGACAGCACCTCTTGACTCCCTATTATGCGAGATAATGAAATGTGCCTTCTTACACCATCTTTCTCCTGGGTCCCCCCCATCACTTTCTGGTATATGTCTACTCATCATTTTTTTCCATATTGTCAGCATTTACTGATGTTTGTATTAAAAAAATTAAGTTTTATTTTTTATGTAAATTTACATAATATGCATGTTCCAAAAACTGAAAAATAACAAATAGCACTTTCAATATCATGATTATGCAATCATACACATTTTTAACACAATAATGATTTACCTTTAAGTGAACAATGTAATTCAATGTGACTCACGGTACAAAGGACAAAGCTCCAAAGGCTGGAGTCCAGTGCATTCTCACAACCTACACTTACAAATGATCCAAATCTGGCCACATGACAGTTTGTTTCATCTCTGGGCCTTGACTTTGTTTTACTGAGTACTGCTTTTCTTGAAGCTTCCAGTGGTCTTTCCTTTTCTCGTTGACTAAGGATCTCAGGTCTGGCTGACCATGTCACTAAGACCATGCAACTTGGAATAAATTGAGTTATTTTCTAGACCTCCTATGTAGCTGTCATCTAGGATTTTTCATAAGGTAGCTGATGTGACCTATTTCTTGGAACTCTTATTTCTTGTGGGATTTCTTTGGTTTTGTTTATGTTTGAATGCTTTTGTTTGTCTTTTTTGAGAATAAAGTTTAATGTGATTTTCAAAGAGATTTTATATTTTTAAGATCTTGAATCGATATTTTTGTTGTTCTTGCTCTCACATCTGAATAAAAATTTAATTGAACATAAAATGGTCAGTAGCTTTTTTAAGAGAATGTCACTTAGGCTTTCTACCCAATTTCTATCTGAAGAATGTGCTTAATATTAGTAATATCTACTTCAAAAGATTATCAACAAGATTTAATAAGATACTTTATATAAAACGTTTAGAATGGTCAACATTTAGAATTTATCAAATGTACATGGCATTCAATAAATGTTGATTCTTCTTGAAATATCATTTCTCCTCACAACTCTGAAGGTCCTTCTTTGTTGTCTTATAGATTCTAGTATTGCTATTCTAAAAGCAGTATGATTTTTGTTCCTAAGAGAAGCTGAAGTTTTACCTCTTAAGGCTCCAGAGTTATCTTTATCCTTGGTTCTATGAAATTTTACAAGCGTTTATATAGCTGCATATACCTTTTTTTTCCATTTTGGCACTTGGTTTCTTTAGCTTTAAGATTCATTTATCTATGTTAAAAAGTAGTTTTTGCCTCTCTTTTTTCCTTGATTTATTTTGAAACCCTATTAATCAGGTATGGGATATGAGCTTGACTCTATACATCTGTATCCTGATTCTTAATATTTTTCCTCTCTCTTTCATTTTACTCTTTGCCCTGGGAGATTTTCTCAATATTATTTTAGCCTTCTCATTGAAGTTTTAGTTTGGAAGTTAGATTTATTTTAGTTTGGAAGTCAGATTTTAACTTTCTAAGAATGCTTTTGGTCTCAAAAAGTTTCAGTTTCCAAGGAACACATTCTTATTTTTATGAAAACAATATCTCCTAAACCCTCTCTGCAAATAGTGTGTTTTCAGTTGTAATTGTTCTCTCCTGCACTAGTCTGCTCAGGCTGCTGCAACAAAATACCACAGGCTAGGTGGCTTAAATAGCAGAAACCCATTTTCTCTCAGTTCTCACAGTGCTGGGGCATAGGAATCTCCAAGATCAATTTCAAGGTCCTGTTAGAGCTGTTTCCTGGTGAAGTCCTGCGTGCGCCTAGTTTGTAGACAGCCTCTTGCTGTGTCCTCACGTGGCCTTTTCTCTGTGTATTGTGGGTAGGGGGAGAAGACTCTGGGGTCTTTCTCTCTGTCTCAGGACGCCAACCGTATAATATTAGGGCCACACATTTATGACTTCCTTTTACCTTAATCACCTCTCCAAAGACCCAGTCTCCAAACAGCCACACTGGGGGTCAAGGACTCACACAGGACTTGGGGGAACGCAGGTCCAGCCCACAGCCTCTCCTGTTTATCACCTTTTCTCTTTTCCTACGCTGCCAGCTCTTTTCCTTCTTGGCACCTTCCCCAGGTGCTATTGGGTTTCCACAAATGCTTGTGAATACGATTTGTCTTCTCATATTTGTCAATTAATTCCTGAGTTGATCAGTGTCAGTAACTTGTTCTGAATCTCTTCTTGCTGTACAGCAGGGTTTCCTGGCCATACCTGGCACCTGGATGGCAGAGGTGACAGAGAGCTCTGAGAACTTCAGAGCACAAAATAGGGAAAGCACAAGCAGGCAGGCTGCGCCCCTTTCTTGTCCTCCTCCACAATGTCAAAACAAATGTGACAGGTTAACTGGTGGCCCTGGAAAAAGACAGGGCAACTGTCCTCAACTCCATAACTTATAAGCATGACCTTATTTCGGAAAAAAACAAAAACAACAACAAAAAAAAAAACACTCTTTACAGGCATAATATAAAAACTTGAGATAGATCATCCTGGATTATCAGAATGAACCCTAAATACAGTGACAAATGTCCTTATAAAAGAAAGTAGAAAAGATGGAGATGCATGGAAGGCCATGTGAAGAGAGGGCAGAGATTGAGTGATGTAGCCATCAGCCCAGGAGTGTCAGGAGCCCCTGGAAGCTGGAGGAGGATTTGGAGATGATGCTGTCCTGCTGTCACCAGGGTTTCAGACTTGAGATCTCCACATCTGGAGAAAATAAATTTCTTTTGTTCAAAGCAGCCAAGTTTTGGGTCATACAGCAGCCACAGGACACCAACACAGCAAGGAAAGCTTCCTTTATGACTCCAAGCTCATACTTGAAAATCGAGAGTTTTTTGAGAGAATTGCTTAATTTTACTAACGAGATGCTCTTCTCTCTTTTCATCTGTCATCCAGGGCTCCGTAATACTACTGCCAGTCACTCTGGGGTGGAGACTCAATTATAGAAATGCAGTACAGTTTATATCCACAATATTGTCTCTCAAACGAAACTGGTTTCCATTTAAACCACCACCACATCTGAAGTCTTTCGAGCACTGTACTGAATTGAATGACCACCTGTGAGGCAACCTTCCCTATTCGGTTGCAATTTCTCCATTATAGATCTGTTATCTATTATTCCACAGTTTCTCCTTATGAACATTTGGTTTCTCCCCCTTTACACTCCAGTTCAACAAATTACTTATCTATTTTTTATATTCACAATCCTTCCAATGGAATTTGGGGTAAGAGATACACCTATGTGTCCTGCACATCATTGAATGGGAAAACTGCCCTTCTTTCCAATCAGTAGTTCATGTGACATGCAGTTCCTATGATTTAAAGCTTTTCAGTTCCAGTGGTTTAAACAAAAACCCACAGCATGCTCTGGGGAAGTATCTCCATGGTATAGCACTTGCGTAGTCTGCACAAGGTCCTGGGTTCAATCCCCAACAACTAAAAAACAGTAATAAAATAAAACACCCAGCTGTTTCCTTGGTAAAAGTTAAAATTTAAGTTGTTCAACCCATAAGCATACCAGGTAGTTGTATGATCTAGAAGATTAACTTACCAACAAGAATTCAGGGTTATATAACCCACTGAATGGGTCCTAATTCTTCTAGAATCCTATTATTAAGGAAAAGAATATTCCCACAGTGTTGTTTGGGTTTGTTTTGTTTTGTTTTTGTGCTGGGATTAAACCCAGGGGTGCTTAATCATTAAAACAAATCCCCAACCCTTTTAATTATTTATTTTGAAACAGAGTCTGGTAAGCAGTTTCATTTGAGAGTCAATATTGTGGATATGACATATACTACATTTCTATAATTGGGTCTCCACCCCAGAGCTGACCTCAAAATTGTGGTTCCCCTGCCTCAGGCTCTTCAATTGCTGAGATTAACAAGTGTGCACCACTATACCCAGCTCCACAGTGTTTTGAGGAAAATTCAGATAAAGCCTTGGATTTTCTTTGGCTTAGTTTTATATCTATCCAAACTTGCCAAATGATTGCTCTGTCTCTTTAATTCAATCAGGTTGGCCAGAAGGCAGGGATTTTCATATGCTGAAGGGAGGGATTCAGTATATGACTAATTTCTTGTTGACAGCTGTGACAAGATAACCCACGTTTTCAGATAGGCTGCCAAGGCGATGTGACCTGAATCCACCTTCCTGCTTGACAACCATGTGATGTGGTTAATATATTTTTCCGGATGTGCTCAATATGGATACGTTTTCATCTTCCTCTGATCTCTCCCCTGTTGTTGTTGGTAATATAATTACTACTACTTACATGTTATCTTCAAAAACAATTTCTCTGCATGGCACTGTACAATTTACAAGTCTCTTTCATGTGCTATTTTTTATTTCACTTTTATACTAGTACTTTTAAAATGATACAATTATCTCCATGGTAAAATGACAGAAATGGAGATTCAGACGTTGATAGTTAAGTAACTTACTGGTTGAGGAATACTAATAATGCTTTGGCAAGAGATTTTTGTCATGGTTTATTCTCTTTGTGTCTCAATTATTCTTTGTTGGTTCTAGATTAACCTTAGACCCAGAGGAGTAGAACTGTATAACCATTTAGTGATGTGAAACTAAGTATCTACAATAAATAGTGTGGTATTTTACCTGCACACACACGCTTACACTTACTAGTAGCGGCTACATTTGGAAAAACTCTGAGTCAGATACCTGTCAGCCCCTTTCTACATCACACCTGTGCATAACCTTCACATATACCCTAGTATACTTGAACTCTTTCAAGATTTAAAGTTAGTTTATAGAAGGGTGCGTGTAATGATTCATGAAGTAAAAATGTGAAAAGAGATCAGCGTGGTAGAAGGACTGCTTCTGTTGTAAAATGATGGTAACAAAGCTCTTATAAAAAGACAATGGCTGGATATTTGGGACTTAGAGAAGAAGAGCACAGAGAAAAATAGTAAAAATATGAGTTTTTTTCAATTGGCCACTTACAAATTATGATCTGAAGAAAAAAAATCAAACTCTAGGTAAACCATGTTTTATTGGTAAAGAATGATAATGTATCTTAGTAAATTGCTTGTGTATGTGTGTGACTTTAAATTATTTTTAATAAAATACATTTTTTTCCATTGAGTTGATTAATTTGGCTGAATAGCCCTAATTTTCTTTGTGCGGATGTGGGAATGGTTCCTATTTCTAGTTATATGTTGCTTCAGGCTTCTGGTATATTTCTTTTGAAGATTTCCTGGAAATGTGCATTTACTTCTGCACCATTTTAGAGCCCTACTTAGAATTGTATGTGAGTAAAAAACAACCAAACAAAATATGGACACACAAAGAAAAGGGAACACAGGAAAATAGCAACAGCATTTGGAGGGTAGAAAGGAAAGATGAGTGATAGTGTTGATAGCCAATCTGAGAAAGATGAATCCTTGACCAATAGTAGAGTAAAGCTAAGAAGAAGCCCTTCTTCCTTGGAACCTTTACGGGATTAGGAATTGGCCACAGCAAGTATATTTGGAAATGGAGATGAAAACAAAACAAAAAAAGAGGTTGGCTCAAAGTCTGTTTGTAAAGTCGCTGAGTGCTCAAGACCCTATATATTCTGGATCTGGAGCTCATGTGTTAAAGACATGGTTCCCAATGAAGCAGTGTCCAGAGGTAGGGCTTTGGGAAAGTGATTGGATCAGGAGGCTCAGTGGATTAATCTACTTGATGGATTAATCATTTGAATGGACTACGGGGAGGATGTGGAAACAGTAGGCAGGTGGAGCATGGTTGGAGCAAGTCACTGGGAACGTTTCCTTGGGGACTATATCTTGTCTATGGCTTGACCCCTCTCCCTTTTTCCTTCCCAGTCACCATGAGTTGAGAAGTTTTCCTCTCACATACCTTTCCACCATGATCTATTTTGCCTGAGACTCAAAGCAATGGAACCAGCTGACCATGAACTAAAACCATGAGCCAAATTAAACTTATCCTTCTTTAAGTTGTGTATGTCAAGTATTTTGGACACAGCAGTAAAAATCTAACACAGACCCCACCATAACTTAATGCAGTTGGGTAAACACTCCTTTTCCACCCAACAGAGCACCAAAGTCCTATTCCTTGGAAATAATAAATTAAAGTTGACCTTTATGTACCAGGCTAGGATATTAGATTGGGGTTTCACACTAAAAATATGTGTGACTTTCTTTGCTAAGGAGAGATAACTATAATGAGAAAATTACAGACAATTAAAAATAATTTTGTAGCCAACATGCCAGGAAACATACAGCCACATCAGTGTTTTGGCCTGTGAGGTAATCACTCTGTGAAGCCATATGCCTCTTCCAACAAACATTTTAGGAAATTTGGGGAAAATTAGTTTTTGAGGGAAATAAATTCATCTTGACCCACATTGATGGTAGACTTTATTATAAGAAATGTCAATGATTCTTTAACAAATATGATTAGAAATTGAACTGGATAGTGACATTTTGGTTTATGAATGTCTAACTATAATGTAAAGTGGCCAATTTTCTTGCTTGACTCATAAACAACTGAAAAGGCAATCCCAAATGAAATGTCTCAAAAATGTTCTGAGTTGTTGTGTGAATACATATGCTGAGATTCTGACTCAACATGATAAAATGAACCACTGATTTGACAGCTGTCAATGAAATGGCAAAAAGGAAATTAAACAAAATAATAACAAATAAAATAGGGATGAACTCATCAAAGGACAAGAAAATTCATCACAGGGTAAGAAATTTCATTAAAAGTTCTGGAAGCTGAACGGAAAATCATGTAGAGTAATGACAGATAAATGGGTATTGAGGGAGTTGTAGTCTGGAATTTCATGGAAATGATGGCCTAAAATCCAGGAGCAGTGCCTTTACTTACTACTGCTCCAGTCTTGGTGCCAATGGTGCAACCAAAGGGAGACCTATCCGTTGGGTCTGAAAAGAGGGCAACTACATACATCTTCATCTATGGAAAAAACCAATCACGTGCTGAACACTCTATACTCAGAAGAACAAAGAGCCCTACATTTCACTCCCAGTCAAAGTTAGAAGGTAGAATAGAGAGATTTGCAAGACTGGAAATAACATGGGTTTCTGGGAGTTCTCCAGGTAGGACCACCTCTGGAGAAGCAAGCACATCTGGAGAAGAAAGGTCTGAGCCAGGATGCCAAGGCTCAGCTAGTGTCCCTAAAGAGGAGAGCTTGCCAGAGGCTCTCCCATCTTACGACAGTTAGAACTGCTAAAGAAACCTGGAGCTAAATAAAAGAAGCCCTAATAATAACTGTGATTTGATCTATTGCCAACCAACCCAGACAGAGCCTTGAACTTTGGTTTAACATGATGTAGAGAAAATATGTATCACCTATGTATTTTAAGGTTAAAGAAAACTGTGCATAAATATTATGCTTTAGTTAGTGGGGTTTTATGTGAAGAAGAGTTGACTTTAATATCACTAGAAAATAAGTATTGATAATGAACTCTCAGGCTAAAAATAAAACGAACTATACACAAATATTTTACTCTAGTGGGGAAATTAATTTTTTACAGAGGTATGGCTGGCAATTTTGAAACTGTATGTATTCTGGCATTGAGAAAATAAGTTATTTTATCAGAGATAATGAGAACCACTTTTCTTATGTTGGAGAAAGGAGTTTAAATAAGGAAAGAGGAAAGTTAGCAAGAATCTATAGTGTTGGAGTAGAATTAGAAGTATCAGTATAAATTTATGGCTATAAAATACACATACATTTTTGATAAATGTAGAAATAGATACATAATTGTATCCAGTGACACTCTACTTTCAATGAAAAGCTCTTGATTTACAAATGCCATTCTCCATAGCTCAAAGAAATAGTTGAATCAAAAACTGGGGCAGGAAGAATACAAGATAATTTCATGGTTCCATAAAGCAAGGAAGAACTCGAAAAATGACCAGAAAAAAAATTTAAGAAGACATAGGAGCCAAACTTATGGGACTCACTATACTCAAATCTGGATCAACGACCTCAATGTTAGAGTGCATTCTAGTCAATCTAACAAATTAAAGTCCATGCACCCATAGTGATAAAAATGAACAATAGAATAAAAAATTAAAAAGAAGGAGACAAAGATCTTTCTTGAAGTAGAACTTTAAAAAAGATACAGAAGAAATAAAGTAAATAGAAAATCATCATGTAGCAAATACTATTGTAATGATTATTTTAGGCCGTGATTATCTATAAACAAGAATAAGTGGGTGCTAACACAATGAGAAACAGGATAGTAATATAATCTCAAAATATCTCCTGGCAAGATACTTTTTAATTATAAAGAGAAAATAGTTACTGTAGGGGAGAAATCTGGCAGTTGCCACTTTAACAAAATGATCAGAGTTAACATTTGGGAGACAATTAAATCATTTGCCTCCTGATTCAATGCAATTACAATGATGTATTGTCACTTATACACTATTTTTTATGAAAAATGCATAACCTGAATTTAATTGTAAGTAAATGCCAGCAAACAAGACTGAGGGACATTCTAGAAAAAGTTTAATCCAGGCTTTTCAGAAGTGTTAAGGTCAGGAAAGAAAAGAAAAATTGAGGAACTGTCACAGATAAGAGAGACTAAGGAGATATGACAACTAAATTTATGTGATCCTAGATTCAATCAGGAAAAGGAAATTACTGGTATTGGTGAAATTTTCAGGTCTATATGTTAATATTATATATAGTGTTCTACCTGATAATCCCCTCACATTGGTAATCATATGGTAGCTATGTAAGATGATGACATTTGTGGGATTTTAGTGAGTGGTATATAAAACATTTTTGTGCTATTTTTGGAACATTTTGTTTTTCTGAAGTCATTTCAAGATCAAAGTTAAAAATAATTAATGGATACTAAAACAGGTGGGTGAAATTTTGATTAGGAACAATGTATGTACTTACATTGTCTCAAATTATTTCCCCACCAATACTTATTATTAATAAGCTATTAATAACAAGCTCATTAATACTTATTACTTACACAAAGGAAACATCATATCTTTACAAAGTGAGAACCTGAAAGACACCACCACATCTCAGTGATCAGAATTCTAGGGAAAACTTAATTCAGGTGCCTCCTGAAAAAAAATGCATCTAGGACTCAACATCACCTCTCTGCTGTATAATCAAACACAGCATGCAAAACCTGAATCTAATCATGAAAAATAACAGGTCTGCCCAAGTTGAAGATCACTGTACAAAATAACTAGACTGCACTCTTCAGAAGTATTAATTCATCCCCAGGACTAACCCAAACCACCACCATCTCTGTCCTGAATGAAGGTGAAAACCTTTGTAGTCATTTCAGACTTTGGCAAAATAACTGTGTGTGAGCAATGTTTCTCTGCCTTCACTTGTTCTGTACTGTTCTGGATTAGAGTTGACCACAGAGAAATTAAGCAAGATTTGGGAAGATGGGAGGAATTCAGCAGCCATTTTGTTCTAAGGGACAGCATAGAAATTTAGACACGCCTCTCATATCTTCTTGGCTCACTTGATTGGCATGTATCGGCACCCAGATCCTCCAGCATTCCAGATCTCTTTGTTCCTCATCTCCAGATCCTGAGCCAGGCGTGTGCAATCTCTTCTGCATGTCTGATGTCAAGGATGGATTTGGTGAGAGAAGTACATGGGTTCCAACATGTCTTCATTTTCCATGCATTTCCAGCCATTCTTCTTTTCCCCATCACTGGCAATTGACCTCAGAGCCTCATGCACGCTAGGCAAGTGCTCTACATCCCCAGCCTCCACTTCCAGTCCTTCTGTTCTTTAGACCACAACCAGATGCAGAGGTAACAGCTTAGACTTTGATATCAGCTCCCACAGTTGTGCAAGATTTAATCCCTACAGTAGAGCTCATGTTCTGTATTGTGGTCTCATGTTCTGTATTGTAGTCTTCATCGATAGAGATTCTGATTGAACCTTAACTGATATATCTTCCTAATTAGTCTCCCCCTTCTTCTTTCCCATTCCAATTCATATGCCACTCACTCACTTATACAGTGATTCTTAGAAAATATGAGGCTGACCATTTCAGCACCTCTCTTATCTAAATCCTTCCACAATTGCCTCCTCTCCCAGGATAGACAAGCACCCTAATACTGGCTGCAAGTTCCTACAAGCTCTGGTCCACTCACAACCCCTGCTTCGCCTCTCCTTGGCCTCTGCTTGCCCTCCCTACTCCAGTTGCCAGGCTCCCTGAAAACATGGGGTGTTAGTGTAAGCTTTCCCCTCAACCTGGAGCTCTCTTCCCTCCACTCCACACTTCACCCTCCTCGTCTCTCAGATCTCAACTTGTGCAAGTCAACTCCACTATCCTGAGCTTTCGTAGTATCAATCTGGCTTTCACCATGTCACTTGTCACAGGAAGTGCAGAAATCAAATTTTACCTTTGTGTGATTGCTTGAATAAAGTCTATCTCCTCTACCAAACTTTAGCAAGGGGTATGAAGGCAGAATCTGCGTGTGTTTGATTGATAATCTCATCCCCAGACCTTATCACAAACTCTAGAACATGATAAACATTTGTGGAGTGGATGGATGAGTTAATTAATATTGTTTCTGAGCCCTTACAACAACTATTCTTTTCTGCTTAGCAACTTCTGAGGGGAATTCTCTGAACTTTAGTCAAGATAGTTTCAAATGACAAAATCATTTCACCAAAAGCCAAAAGCATGTAGGCTTTTATCTGTAAAATGGAAGTAATAATATCACCTTCCAATCTTGTGAAGATATTGTTGGAATCAAATTAATTGATTGGAATGAAAAGAGTTTTGTAGATTTGGGGCTTCTCTGGCCAGGCCTGGTCTGGTTTACCACCTGGTCTGGACCTTCCACATACTGGCTGCTGGTTCCCAGAGACTGATCTGCTCTATAGGATCTCCAACTGCACATACAGATGCCAAGATGTAGTTATACACCTGGACTAATGGTTCAAATTGGCACTGGCAGCCTGGTTGCGAATTTTATTCAGCTTCCGAAGATGAGATTCAGGTGATGCCTTGCTAGATGGAGAGTTTACAACCATATGAGACAAGAAGCCCAAGTTTCAGAATGATGTACTTGGAGGCTGAAGTGGGTACCATTGCTACCCACTAAGCATGTCACAAGTGAGAAACAGGGAGATTTGAGACAACAAGCTCACCCAACATGCCACAACCTGCTTATCTCTGGTGTCATTTTCTGACGATTCTCAGCAGCTCACGGCAGTGAAATGTGTCTTCCCTGGAAGTGTATTGTGTGTGCCAGGCCTCCAGCAACTCTGCCCCTGCTTTGTAAACTGTAAATGCATTAAGATGTATGAGATGGATGCTAAAGATCTCTCTGCAGCTGTTGTCACTTGTAAGCATTCACCAGTGTTAGCCCAGATGAGCCCTAGGAGGTCAGGCACAGATACACTCAAGTGACCGCCTAATGCAGACAGTGTCCTTTAAAAAATAAAAGAGAAAAAAAAGACCAGGGTACCCACTACTTAATACATTTCAATGCCTTTCCATTGCTTTCACAATAGAGACCAAATCTTAATAAGTCCATAGGATCCTTGCTGCTCAGGCACCTACCTATGCCTCAGCCCATCACCTCCCATGCCTCTGCCCCATATTGCTGCTGTCTCATCTTGTACGTACCCTCACCTCTGGGCCCCCCACTCTGGCCACATGCACTTCCTTGTGTTCTTATTTTCCCTGGGTGTTGTCCGTCCACATGTCCTTTGTACGTGTTTTTCCCTTTTCTTGAATGCCCTGTGTTCTCTCTGTGTTCTTCCTGCCTTTTCCCTCTGCTCATCTCCTTACCACCTTTTGGATCTCAGATGATGCATGCACTCTTCTGGGAAGAATTCCTTGACCTTCCTGACAAGAGTAAGAACTGCCAACATAAGGACTCTCATCCTAATGTGTTCCTTTGGGTTTTCAGTTCATGTGTATGCATGTTTGGTCAACGTTTGGTTTCAGTCATTCTGAGTGGGGCTAAGAGACGTCTTGGGTTTGTTCTTTGTTGTGGACAGTGCCACCTTCTAGGAAAGACTCAGTAAGTCTTTGAGGGCGAAATCAATGGATTTGGAGCTGTTCTTGACACAAGATTTGATTAACGACTCTGTATTAGCTTATTGTTACTGTAACAAAAAAAAATCTGAGCTAATAAACTTATAAAGAGAAAAGGCTTATTTTAGCTCAGGACATGATCAGATGCCCCATTGTTCTATGGCAGCACATCATGAGGGGGCATGTAGCAGAGCAAAACTGTTCCTTCAAGCCCAGTAAATGAAATAAAGGAAGAGGAAGGGGAATTGGGGTTCCCTGATCTCCCTCACAGACAGGCCCACAAAGACCCAAGACCTCCTACTAGATCCCGCCTCTTAAAGGGTCCACCACCTGCTGGTACATCACTCTGGAGAACAAAGAATTAAATACATGAGCTTTGGGGACACTCTAGATTCAAACTACTGCAGCCTCTATGACTGTTGATGTACTTAAAATTTCCTTCTCTACAGAATCACAGGTAATATAAAAAGACTAATCTAGACTCTGCAGGGGACCCATATCACTGGCTTACAAATTTACCCTGGTCACCTCCCTTCTATTCTCTCCTCAGGAACACAAGTGTCTCAACACAGAGAATTGCACCATGAGTCAACAAGTTGATGGTCATTCACACAGAACTCAGGCATTTTTCTGTTTTATTATTTGTTGGACGAAGCATGTTTTTTGGATGAGGTTATCAAAGCCAGCTCTAGGAAAGCTGCCAATGTGCTTCTGAAGTGGTTTTTGACAATCTCTTCCCATCAGCCTCATGCAGCTCCGCACCTATTAACACATTCCTTGGAGATTCAATTTCATTCCGAAATCCATTGGTTCAAAACCACATGAATCAAATTAAACACTAAGAAATTTCATCAAAATAGTCCAATTAATTTAAATTAATTTTATTCAGTTTGACGATCTCAAACACTGAAATTTATGTCCTTCTTGCCACAGGACACATGGAAAGATTTTATATCAGGTCCTTCGCGTCTTAGTCATTTACAAATGATCTCCAGACATATTTACTACTACGCTTCAAAAGGCCTGCAGAATCTTCTCAATTCCTAGTAGCGTGAGGGGTCAGAGTGTGGTGTGACCATCTCGATCTCCTTCCCACTTGGTAGTGTAGACCCTCTTATATCAGATAGCAAAGCAGGGCCCACAGTGCTCTTAGGGAGTTCATGGGCCAATAATTCCCCTGACCCATGGGAGCAGACAATGTGGCCCCCAAGCCTGGCTTGGTGCAATTTACTTGGGCTAAGGTTTTCTCTCAGATTAACATCTTCTGCAGTCCCTCCCTTCTTTAAACTGACCCTCGGCCATTTTAACAATCCACACTCCCTAATGAAAAGCTTGAACCGATAACAGACTTCTTCAGGTGCAAGTTTATGCAGCAGTTCTCAACATGTGAACACCTCTACCCCAAAGAAGCTACAAATGTACTTCTGGCTTCCTCTTGAATGAGGCTCAGGGCAACACATTGAATGTGTCTGGAGGATACTGAGATCTCTAGGAGGTGAGGAAAGAAGCCATCATGCCTGCCCCACTACAAGAACAGCTATGGAGCCACATGTAGGGTTCAGAGGTGGCCGAGGTGGTGACACTGCCGTGACCAGTGTCACCCATGAAAGCTGAAGTGTCAGTGTCCACCAGCAGCATCAACAGGGTCTCAGTGGGAACAGCCAAGAAGTGGAATTGGGTTTTTTTCTTTTCTGACTGTGTGGGTCCCAGTCCTGATAGTCTCACTGTCCCCTAGATTTGTAAGCTACATTATTTTAAGAATTTTCTAAGTTCCTTAAATTACCTGGAGTAAGTCCTGGTGTATATTATCCAACCTGACTGGTGGAGACCCCATATTATCATGACTTCATCATGGCAGTCCACGGGCCTGAGACTGTTCTAGAGTCCAGGTGAGCTCCCTGCAGGCTGCTGTGAGAACCAGAGAGGGTTCCTTGGGAATCTGTGATCTCACACAGCTGAGCAGAAACACATATTTCTCTTCAGAGTTTGAGGTCCGGTGACAATGAGCACTCTGACATACAAACCTTTTACAAGTGGCATTTTTTGTAGGGAGCTCAACAGATATATTATTTTCAGAAAGGGATATGAGAATACATCGGTACTGAGGTGCCTAGTGAATACAGTGGCTGTATTTCTTCTAGTGTCCTGACAGGAGACATGGTGATGATAGTGTTTTGACCCTCTATGCTGAGGTCCTGCTGGGTAGTAGAAAGCCACAGAAGGCTTGTAGCCCCCTGGTGTCACCCTGAGACTCCTGCAGGATAACTGCATATATTTTTAGCAAGTTTCAATGCCCAAACCTAACATCCTTGTTACACCACTAGCACTCTCTTGCTAAATTATCCAGAGATTTCACAGTAATCATTTTATATGTGAGGTTTATGTAATGAAACCTCAATACAGAAATGTGGAATTTTTATCTATTGCATTTTAGAGCACATATCACCTGTAAAAACCTGCAACTTTCACTTCTTCCTGAGGAATTTTGCTATTTGATCATTATTCTACCAATGATATTACTATTGTATTATTCTGCCAAAGAACACAGTATCTTTCCATATGTTAAAAGGCTTTGATAATGTCATCCACACGTTGCCTATATCCTATCCTATATCGTGGCTTATGAGTTGGGTGATTTTTTTCTATTTTCCTAATTTTTTAGCCTCAAGTTCCTTGTCTATGAAATGCAGATGATAATAACAATACCACCTAACAGCTAATAAAATATCTTGTAACATTAACAGGCAATCCAGGAACAAGGAGTTAGATAGTTTAAGCCCATCCCAAAGGGGTAAACTTTTATGAAACATAAAAGATCATCTGTATCCTCTTGAGCTCTGCCCTCCACAAGTTGTGATTTTTTTAAGTTGCCATGTTAACATGATAAGTATAAGTACCAGTCATACTCACGGTAATGGAATTATCTGTTTATCTTGTTTCTCTTGTGAAGCTAACAGACAAATCAGCAACAGATAAGTCATGTTCCAACTCATACAAATGTGTTCATTTGGGTCATAGTTGTATCATTTTCCAAGTGTGCCTTAAGAGTTTCTCAATGGTGAGTATCACTCAAGGGATTTGGCACATATTAGGTTATCAATCAGTGTAGAGAATAAATAGAAAGGGAAAGGAGGGAGAGAAGGAAGAGGGGAGAGATTTAGGTGCTGAAGAACTGTTTAGACCTGTTTTTTATTCACCAAAACGGTAGATATGAAAATATTGATATGTTTCTTTGACTCAGGAAGACCCAATTCTACAGGGATAAGGATTCTACCACTTCAGCTGTGAGTGGGTCCCTAGACCCAGCATGAGAAGAACCTAGAAGTTTCTATTCCAGAGGCTTTGGCCAGATAATTTTATTCCATATTTTCAATAGCTAGATTTTATCCACCTGTGGATAAAATTCCCAGTTCAAGTACCTGTTCTTGTCTGTTTTATTTTTTTAAATAATCTGGGTAGTCCTCAAAATATATCCCAAGACTTATCCTGAATCCAAATGTTATTTAATAGCATGTTGATTTTGCACACAAGGATTTGGGGTAGAGCTTTCTCCTTTGCTGTGGCATCTTGGGCGAGTTATTATGTGAGTCTACGTTTCGTCCTCTTAAAGATGAAAATAGTAATGTCCGCCACATCTGGTTGTCCTCAGGATTACCTGGTGTGTGTGTAAGGCATTTAACAAAGTGACTAATACTCTTAACATTCAGAGAAAATTGGTCATTTTTATATTATTCTGATTTGAATTTTGTCTCAGTGCCGGGGGTGAAGTGTCTTGTGTGTTCGTTGAACAATACCCCCATGTCTACATATTTCATTATCTTCACAGATGAAGTGTGAAGTCTTTACATTCAATTTTTCTTCATGGAGGGAAGAAAAACAATGAAAAAAATGGGGAGTGGGGGAGAAAGAGAAATCAGAGCTGTGTGAGGGATAAAGAATGACTGGAAGCTGGGGAGGCTGGGGGCTGCTCTAGCCAGGGTGGTCAGGGAGCATCTCCAAGGAAGAATCGCTGCAGCTGGAAGCTGGAAATTAAAAAGCAAGCCCTGGGTGTGGAAAGAAAGTGCCTAGGAAAGCACAGAGGACCTGGGATGGGGATGAACTTGGAGTGTGTTAAAGGTGGAAGCCCAGCGTGGCTGGGAAGCAATGGGTAAGAGGAGGGCGTGTCGGGTATGGTCGGGGAGCTGAGCTGACCCAGAGCATGAAGCCTCAGGGTCCACGCAGGGGACTTAAGATTCTGTTCTAAATGTAGTGACAACGGTCCCAGGAAGTGAGTGTTTTCAGATGTGCAAAGCAACAGCTGTAGAAAGGGTGGGAGTAAAAACAGTGGGACACCAAGATGGAGGCCGGTGGCAGCCCAGCAGGCCATTCTGCTAGAGTGACAGCTGTGGACCTGATCCAGGGGACACTGATACTAGTGGGGGCAGGAAGCAGATGGGAGCAGTGGCTCCTCTCCATCCTTGGGAAGCAGTGACCGTGGGAGAATTCTTGGAGCGATTTGACAATGGGCACCAGGACTGTTGAAAAGAACTGTACTCCTGAGTTCTCAAATCCTGCTCCAAATAATCTCTCTTCAATAACATTTTAACAGAGAAAAGAAAAAGAAAAATCTGTGAGATTGTTTTATGATGGTATTAATTGTGAATGAAGAACCTTAAAATCTGGTCACAGAAAGACAGTAAAGAACATTATGGTGCTGTGACTCAACGGATTATTTTAGCCACTAAAATTTAAAATTATAAAGAAACAATTCATTATCAAAAATGTCTGTGATAGATTACAAAGATGACTGTAAAGTGCATGCCAGCTTGTATCCACTTTCTTAAAACAAGTCTATATGTGAACAAGATCTGGAGTGGAACACAAGGAAAAAGAATGCGTTCAAAGGCTCATGTAGTTCTTTGTAACATTTTCCATAAATTTCACAGGCTGCTGATTTTGATTTTGGCCACAGGTTTTGATTTTTTGTTCCCTTGAGAATGATTCCAGACCAAGGAAATCAAAATGGCTCTCTGGTAAATAAAACATAAACTTTCCCAATAAATTTAACCATAACCCTAAATGGCTTAGAGGAAATTGCTCCTGTTTGGAATCATAAGTCTTTTTGCAGAGTCCAAGGCCAAGGAAGGAAAGGTACAAATATAAATCTGGAATAAAATCTAGAAGCTTGTATGTCGTTTTTATTGTTGCTAAAGCAAAGAACACAGTCTTTCAACACTTTTCCCTTCTGTTATCTCTCCTTCTCAGTGGAGCAAAAAACAACTTCAGGAAAAGATGAACATCCTCCTACCAGCCTTTTTGTGTGAACACCAAACAGCAAACTACCCTTGCAATTATACCAATCTACTCCCAAGAACTCAGCCCACCATAAGCTATTCACATTCAGTTGGTGCATAATTGGCCCTAAAATGGTATAACTAGAATTTGAAAGAGAAATCAATAAGGCCCGTTGAATATCTTACCCTAGAAAACCCAACGTAAGACCTCCAGGAAATAATCAATCCCCCAACTATGAAATGAGAGCAAATAGATGCAAAACCATAGCCCTAAACTAAGGGCATAGCACACAGGCTTTTGCACACAGAAGTGGGATGTCCTTGAAATGGAGTCAAAAAGGATTTATTAGGAGCTAGTCTTCCCATGGTTGTTCTACCAGGTCCAGATGGCCTTATCACCTACATATCCTTCCCTAATTTAACATTATGAGAGAAGCAAAGCAAATGTTTATTCAGCTTCTGGTGGTCTTGGGAATCCAGAAACATAGAACAAGCTCTTCACATTCAAGGAAGTATCATCTCACGGGCATTAGAGAGCCACACCAACATCAGTTAGAGCCCACAGCAAGACAGATCAAGCAAAGTATTAAATTCATGGTGGAGTTATCAGAGTCTTAACTACATCTCAATTCTGCCACTTATAAATTAAGCAGCTTTGGATGGCTCCATTTAATTTCTTTGCATTTTCAAAGAAAATTAAAATGATTTTTTTCTGTAAATGAGAATAATAACAATAATTAAGCCTTGTATGTTTGAGAAAGAGCTGCTTAGTGCAGTGAAAATCATGTTTCAGATAAACAGCTAGAAAGGGATGCCTGTGGTTCTGAATCTGAGGAAGAAACAATAAGGCAAAGTTTCAAAAGCAGGTAGCATAAACTGAAGGTCAACATTATTGTCTCTTTTTCAGAATATCTGGAACACAGGAAGAATAAGGGATAGAGAGAGCAACTCTGGACCCTTCACGTCACCACAAAGAAGCAAGCAATATGAGACAGACTGGAGGAGGCTGTGAATTAGAAGCCTTCCCTCTGGTTAAAGACTGTTGCCCTGGGAGAGCCCCGGCTGAAAGAACCCCTTGCACACACGACCAAGTGTCATAAAAAATTTCATTATGAGGCAGGAAATCCCTGCTCTCCTGAGAAAACACCCACCTCTTCCACACCAACCCCCACAACTCAGACATAAAAGGCTACTCCACAAACAACTCATTTAAAAATTGAGTAACTACACAAAAAGAATCACTCACCTTCAGCAAAATGCAACGTTAACTACATTAAGAGAACTAATGAAAATAACCTAAAAAGCAAAGAACATTCCCAAGGAAACTACGGTCATGATAACTGTAACCAAACTTATCCATACAAAAAGTCATCAACCACTTGTTCCCATAAAGCACATGTGCACAGCAGAGGGGGATCTTTTTAAAAAAATCTGTGGACATATACCAAAGAGAAATGAATCACCAGTTGGTAAAGCTCAGGAAGGAATTCTAGAGAGAATAAACATGAATTAAGGGTGACAACCAAAAAATTTAAAAAGGACAGTTAACTGTACCAAAATCATCATGAGGCCAAGAAGGCAAGGTTAAGAAAGTCAGATGAATGAAATTAAATGATCAGAGACTTAAAGAAACAAAATGATTGTTCTGGTAAATGGGTGCAGGCTAATGGCCAGGAGGCAGTCCTGTGGTATGGGTGAGACCCTGGAATCCCAGCATGGTCAAAAAAGAATAATAATTAAGAGTTACCAAAGTCTGCATTAGGAAAAAATAAGATAATAACAACAGAAATAAAATTCAGAAATAAGGAAAATGACTGTGCCCATTGGAAAGGTGCATATTCCAGGAAAACTTGACCCAATGGTCCACACTGACTGAGCATAACTTAATACAGCTAGCAGATTTCAAAAACAAAGAACTCCTAGAGTAGCTTGGTGAAAAATGTTGTTTGGGTTTTTGGGGTTATTTTTCCTAAATCTTTTTATTCTCAAGAATTAATCAGCTAGATGTAGGGAAGAAGGAAAATGATAATTCAAAAATCACTTTAATATGTAAATTGATTTTCCTTTTTCTTTTTTAATTGACTCATAGAATTTATACATATTTATGGGGTACCATGTCATGTTTTGATACATACGTACATCACGTATGTTCAAGTCAGGGTACGCATAACTATTTTCTCAAATATCTCTCATTTCTGTGTGGTAAGAATATCCAAAAACCTTTTCCTCTAGCTTTTTAAAATTCATATACAGTATGTTATCATTAGGTGCAGTCATCTTACTGTGCCATAGAACACCTGACCCTATTTCTCCTAACTGTAACTTAATACCCACTGAACAGTCTTTCCTCATACCTCATTCCACAGGCTTCCAGAACCATTCTGCTCTCAGTTTCTGTGGATCATCGTTTTTAGATTCCACATAGGAGGACAGCATGTGGCACTTATCTGTCTGTCCCCACTTATTTCATATAACATAATAACCTCCAGTTCTGTCTATGTTGTCCAGGATTTCATCCTGTTATGGTTGAATAGTGCTCCCTTCATCCATTCATCAGTCAATGGACAACTAGGTTGTTTCTATGTCTTGGTTAGTATGACTAGCGCTGCAGTGAACAAGAGGGCAGATGTGTCTCTGTGCCATGCTGATTTCATTTTATTTCAGTATATCCTCAGCAGTGCAATTGCTGGATCATATGATAAAGTTCTATTTTCAATTTTTGATGGAACTTCCATACTGTTTGCCACATGAAATAGTAATTTACATTTCTACCAACAGTGCGTGCAGGTTCCCATTGATTCACATCCTCACCGGTACTGGTTATCTTCTGTCTTTTTGATAGACACAGACAACAGGCATTGTGTGTGTGTGTGTGTGTGTGTGTGTGTGTGTAAATCATACCTACTCTAGATAAAAACATATTGATTTGGTTCAATCACAAATTTCAAATAAGCACTCTTATTCTAAGATCTGTGTTGAAATACATTTTTTCAGTGTATTCGAAAAATGAAGAGTGATGAGGTAGTAACTGCTCTAACTAGACTAATCAAGATATTAAATAATTTGTTAAAGCCTACCAAAATTAAAACAGGATTTTATGGTCACATGCTTTATAAAAACATTGGGAAAGAATAGGATCCAGAATCAGTATGTCTTGAACTCAAATATATAGGCAATACAAGTGGCTTTGCATATAAGTCGAGAAAATGTGGGCTATTCAAGTAGTAGTGTCCACATAACAAGGTAACCCTCTAAAGGAAAACAAATTATGTTCCATTCCGACTTTACTAAGTAAATTCCAGATACAGAAAATAATGACATGGCAATACAAAAATCACAAAAATTATTCTGGAAGGAAATAATTTTGTTAAATTCAAGAGATAATTTTTGAAAATCATTGTGCATAGTAAATGTTTTTCTAAGTATGACATAAATTCCAGAGACTAGAAAATGGAAAAATTGATAATTTTTGATCATTTGTTTCCAATACATCATGAAATGGAAGAGGAAGTACACAAAAGAAAAGAAATACAACTGACTCTTAACCATAAATCAGATGTGGAGTTCCATTATAATGCAAATTGAAACTATCAGTAGATATCATTCCTTAAGTATCAAATCAGTAAAAAGTTTTAAAAAAAAAACCTTTTTAACACTAGGGTTTAAAAAGTGCATCTGTGACAGCAGCATAAGTTCATATATATGCTTTATGAAGGGCAACTCAGAACTATCTATTAAACATAAACATCAGCATTTCCATATATTCTTGTACCCTAAAAAATTATATATGCATACTGCAGAAATATTTATAGCAGCAACATTATACAGCATATTAGATTCCCATCCATAGGTTTCCATCATTTAAGCAAATTACAGTACCTCTAATAGCAATGAAATAATATGCCACTGAAAATAGTGAGAAATCTCTTAATGTACAAATATGGAATAAATTTCCAAGATAAATTGTTCATAATAAAAGCAAGGTGCTATATGTATACAGTAATGCACTTATTCTGTTTTGTGAATATTTGAATATGCATTTGAAAATGTATAGACTATCCTTCGAGGACGACAGGAAACTAGTGATAGTTGGACCTCTGTTGAGGAGAAATGAGTGGCTGGCAACACAAACAAGGACTGTCTCTTTGATTCTACTAAATTTTATATTATCTGGTCAAATAAAGGTATTATGTTTTAAAGTATTGCCTCAGGAAATTGGAACTGAACTAGAGGAAAGGGAAGTTTCTTTGTTGTTCTGGGAGGGCATTTCTTCTGTATGTCTTGATAAAACATGTGTTATTTTTATCTTGGTTGAAAAACGTCAAAAATCAAGTATAAAAATAATTTTGAATCCTCTGTTCTATTTAAAATACTTTATCCCACTATTTGGCTGTTTGTGCCAATTCTGGGTTGGAGAAATATGTCACTGTAGCTATAATAGGGACAAAATGTCCCATGTATCATAGGAATGCAAAGAGATCAATTCATCCCAAAGGCAGATGGGTGGTTACCAGGAAACTCAGAGATGGAAGGCACAGGTTGAATGGGCCCTTGAAGGATGTTCAGTTCACCCCCCAGCCTCCTGGTGCAAAGTCCTGTAGGTGGGGGGAAACATTAGCAGGAAGGGCATGGACATGCCCAGAAGCTATCATGTTGGAGAGTCACAAGGGACCTGGTGGAGCATAAAGATGGAATGGTACAGAAGAGATGACCAGACATTAGCTGAAAAGAAGGGAAAATTTAGTACATCAGTGGACCCTAAATCTGACTGGTTATCAGAATCACCTTTATAAAAATGCAAATTCCCAGATGCCATCTCACTCCAATTAAATGTGACCCTCTGATGGACAGGCATAGGGATCTGGAATTTAAAACTAAAATCCCTCTGCCATAGTCGTAGACAAAGGGAAATCATCAGAATTCTGAGTGTGGTATTTAAGGGGCCCAGTCTATGTGCAAGCCATTTTCAGATACCCTAGGAACCACAAATTCAACAGGCTGCAGATTCCACCCGGGGACATGCTCTCCCAGTGATCCTTTATCTGGTTCCTTTTGTGGAAAACTAATTAAAATCTATTGGGGTGGCATGTCATTGACTGGCCCAGTTTTACCAGTGCATAACAGAAGACAAAAGAAAAGAATTGGAAGGTGATAATGTGTTCTTTGTTTTTACTCCCTAAATTCCAGGTGTCTGTTTCTGACGGATGAAAAAAAAATTAAAACACTTGCTTCCTGCATAATTAAATGCCTTCCATCATATTAAGGATTTAATTAACATTATCTCTTTCTCAAGTGTGCTTGAAAGAATTCATCCTTGATTCTTTCCATGGAATACGTTCCATCTTCCCTACCTTTGAAGTTTGATAAGACTTTCAGTCTCCCCCACACCACACACGTTTGTGCTTGGCTAGGTACTCTCTTACTCAGGCCTGGTTTCATACACACTAAAACATTTGTCTCCTGTGAATTATAGATCCAAGACAAAGAGGTCAGACCTCCTATTTCCTTGACACATGAAAAGGGAAGAGAGAAGGCAAAAGAGAATAAGGAACAGGAGAAGGGAAGGAAGGAAAAGAGAAGACAGAGACTAAATGAGAGAATGAAATGAGCATAACGTGGACATCTGTGGTCCTTGCATGATGCTGGGTACCTTCATATACTATAGGTCACTCGGTTATTATAAGAGTCCTGTAAAATGGGTGCATTTCTCTTTGGGATATAAGGAAACTGAAATTCAGATTGGTCTCCAGCTGAATGGCAGATACTGAATGAAAACCCAGCTCTACCCTTCATGTTGACTTTGCCTTCTGTGGAAGTTGCCCTACCTAAGCCCCTTTTCTGGGGACAGTGATAGGCAGTTATGGTTTATATCATCATACTCTGATATTCCCCCATCCCTTGGGCGCATGCAATTGGATAGGATTTCAGCATCTGAATCATGGTCATGTCCTTTATGAAACGATTAAGCCCTTCAAATTATTTTTTCATTATTTGAACTAAAAATTAACTGAACAAGTTAATTTGATGTGTGATAAACATAAAAATAATGAATTAAGAATTTTCCCTGTCAAGCCACAGATTTAAATATATTTACAATACAGATAACTAACAAATAAATTATACCAGGATTATATAAGTAGCCCCTACATATCAATAAGAAATAAAGCAGAAAACATTATAGAAACATGATCAAAATATTTGAACAGATACTTCACATAAAAGCACATGCTATATAACATGGGTATAAAATGTTCATCCAAACTGAGAATGTTTGTTTTTTTTTTTTTTTTCTGGGAATGCTTTTGAGAATGAAATGGGCTCTCATTAATGATTATCCTAGGGTAAATGAAGTAAACCAGGCCTGAACCAAACAAATTACAATGTACAGGTCTGGGGTTTGGGCTCAGAGGTGTTCAATCCCAAGTATTGCCAAAATAAAAATAAATATCTCATGTACAATGAATCAAAATGCATTCTGCTGTCATATATACTTAATTAAAATAAATTAATTTAAATAAATAAATAAAAATCTCTTTGGGATATCTACAAATAAAAATATACATATATGACATCTATTCTATTCCCTCAGATCTAGATAACAAAAATATGTACAAAAGTTCATGATAATATATAAAAATTTACATGACAGCATCATTTTTAACAGACCTAAACAGGGAACAGTCCAAATGATTCTGTAGTGGTACGGGTAAGTGTGTCTAGTACACTCACACAATGGATGACAATGGCATAATCAAAATGAACTACCCACCCCACACAGAACCACATGGATAAATGTCACAGACTTAGTGGGGGTGCTGATAAACTGGACTCAAAAGAGCAGAAACTGTATGGTTACATATTTATAAATGGCACAAAAGCTATGGTGTCAGAATGGTTAGCTGTTACTAAAGGTAGGAATAGTGATTGAGAAAGGTGAGAGGGCAGATCTTAGATGCTAGTAAAATGCCATTTCTTTGTCCATGTGGTGAAAATTGGAGTATATCCACTTTGAGAAAAAAATTCATTGGACTCTACATTAAAAACATGTGCAATTTTCTGGATGTTTGTTTTATCTCAATTGAAACAAATTCATTAATACATAAAATAATACCCAAAAAAAAAAGGAAAGGATGATTTCCTAAGGTAAAATGGGACCCCTAGGGTCAACATGCAAGCCAGAGTTGAAAGAGAGGAAAACACATCAGTAAATAGAGAGCCAGTCAGCAGAGACTGGAATGAGCAGATACACAGGGGATGCCCAGCACAACCCCAGAAAATGCAAGCAGAATGATTAGTCCATAGCTTGACTTCTTCGAACGCCCGTGGTTTCCCCAGTCCTGACCCCCTTTGTGTGCATTTTCATGATGATCACCCCTTTTGTTAAAGCAATATGAGTCACTTTCCTTTATAAAACAAACAAGGTAACTAAAACACCAATGATCTTTTCTTCCTCAGACCTCCTTAAAAAGCAATCATGGCAGCTAGGTAGCTGCAGTGGTGTAGACATGGCTCAAATGCTAGAGGCTTGGCACCCAGTGTGATGATATTGAGGCACCTTTAAGAGGTGATGCCTGGTGGATAGCGATTAGGTCAGGGGCTCCACCATCATGAACACATTATGCTGTCTCAGAAGTGGACCAGGTCAGGTAGGAGTGGATTAATTCCTGAGAAAGAAGTTGTTATAAAAAGAGCAAGCCTGGCCCTTCATGGGTCTCCTCCTTCCTTGTTCACACTCATGCCCCTTCTGCATGCAGTTGGTCCCTTTTCTGTTTCCCTGCCATGTTGTGATATGGTCAGGGGTTCCTTCACCAGCACACCCACATCATGCTCTTTGGACTTTACAGCCACCAGAATGGTAAGCCAAATAAACCTCTTATTTTTATACAGTCCCCTACCCCAAGTATTTCATTATAGCAATTTCAAAACTGACGAAGGCAAGAACTTATCTTCAACAAAAGCATTTCTGTGATCTAAATGAAGCCAAACAAAGTGAACCAATCAAATAATGTCTTCCTTGATGAGAGTGAGAGAGCTTCTGAGATACATGGCAAATAGAAAAATATCATTTTAGGTCAAAGACATTTTCGTTCCCAAGTTTATAAGCTGTGAGGGATGCTGGAATAACAGTTTATGTTAATTTATGTGCCTTTATCTTGGCACATTGAGTCAAATGTGGATCATGGGGTTACTGAGGTAACATGACATGACTTCTCCTCTTGAGGAATTCTTGGCCAAAATAATTCTATTTTGTTTTTTGCTAAATCTCCAACTTGGAATATTCCCTAGTGTATAATAGAAACTCAAGATTTTTAATGAGTTTGTAAATAAATAGAGAGCATATATACACCAATAATCTTCAGAAGTGTTTCAAGATATGGGAGTGTTTTTGATTGGGGATATTTGCATATATTTTGCCAGTTGAGCATCCCTAACCTGAAATCTGAAAAATACTCCAAAATCTCAAATCATTTGAGGATTGTTTTAGTACTCAAAGAGTTTTAGATCTGGGAACAATTTAGATTTTTCACATTAAGGAGGCCCAACATGCAGTAGCCTGTGTAACAGGCTTCCGTGATACAGGGAAAGTGGTTATTTCTCCAATAGCAATTAAGAGAGGGTACATAAATAAACTATTGAATTAAGCCCCGAAGAGTTTTCTTCAATTTATTAAGACACAATGATAAATATTCGAGACAAAGCACCATTGGAATAGCTATAGGGGTGTGTGTGTGTGTGTGTGTGTGTGTGTGTGTAATTTGTTCATTCTTCTACAATTCTAAAACCAGTTAGAAACAGAAAAATATGACTGACCTGCAGACCACCAGGCGAATAGCTCACTGGCTTCTTGAATCAATTAGTCAGTCCACACCAGATAATAAGGAATGAAGAATCCGATGATGTACACTGCTAGAGAAAGAGAGTGCCTGCATATTAAGTACTCAGAAGAGTAAACCCTCAACAGATGCCTGGTGGTGGTCTTCAAGCTGAGTTTCACAGAACCCTGGGGCTTCTCAGAGGCTCTGCCATGTAGACCACCTTGGAGGGAGAGGAGGGGTGAAGGTAGACAAGGCCCAGGGCCTCCTCCTGGGATTTACCCAGAATAGCTCCTCTTGTATGATTTCTGCATGTGGATTTTTCTTTTCTATTTTACAGAGGAAGTTATTCTCTATACAACTATATAGTTATTCTACCTTTTTTAAAGAAAAATAAAGAGTGTAAACCACTGATCTATAAAGCACAAAGTCACAAAATAATTGTATAGCCATTTATTGCACTTTGATGTCCACACAATTTAATCACAATAAGAAAGGAGAAAACTCTATTGATTTTTATTCCTGTGAAATTATGATCTCTCCTGGAATTCCTACTCTACAGGGGAGTTGTCTGGTTGTAACTGTAATTTTTAACACCATAAAAGAGAAGTCATCTATCACAATTGTCTCAGAGTTGAAGAAACTGTCACTGCATTAATTGTGATTACCTCTTCCCCACTCTCAAATTCTGCACAATGTCCTTTTTTAGTATAGTTTTCACTGGAACCATGAGTCCCTTTGAATATGTCTCTCAGCTTTCATGCTGCTTTAGTGGCTGGCTGTGAGAAATGAAATATCATATTTACCTTATGCTTCTCTCTCATTTCCACTTTTGGTCTCAGTTCGTGACTTTCTTTGCATACATTTACACTCATCATCTCATTTATAAAATAAGTCAAGAGACTTTATAGGTCCCTTTAATGTGGTAACATACAGGGTGCCGAGCCTTTTCCAGATATTTTATATATTCAAATGATTCACTTCCTTTATTTCTTCCTCCAGTTCTTACAGTGTTACTATGCCTCTTTTAGCACATGGAAAGTTATAATTTTGCCATGCAATTTTATAAGTTCACAAAGCAATGCTTTTGTATGTCTACATAATTGACATATAAATAAATAACTGTTTATATTGAGTGTATTTTGTACATATGTAATTTGACTCTACTCTCTGTAGGAAAAGATAGCAATAGTCAATTTCTGCTCCCCCACTTACTAGCTCTAAGACCTTGGCTTTCTCAGTTGCAGAACTGAGTGATTATATCTAAATCTCATAGAGTTTATATGATGATGGACCAGATGTATATAATAGATAGCCATGCTATAATTGATCTTCATTTTCTGCCATGATCCCTCTGACCCATGGAATTAGAGTTTTGATAATGATAAGGAACCTAATTTTAATTAATTAAGGGTGGTCAGATTATTATATCCAGGTGAACACTGCTTTTCTATGTGGTCACCCATTGTTTGAATAATTTTATTTCAACCATCTCTGTTTGAAAAAAATTTTATTGATTACCACCATCAATCAGGCAGGCATTAAATTTGGGATTAAGGTTGAAATACACAATACTCACGTTTTCTTGGAAATTGCATCCTGAAAGAGATGGATGCTTGAAAAATCTTGCCATTGGATTTAAAATTACAATACTGTCAAGTGCTATCTGAGAGAAGTAAAGGTCTTATGAGTGTTTTTTAAAAAGGAGTTGATTGGGCCTGCAGGGATCAAGAATGGTCTCTCCAAGGATGGCTTCTTGAGATGGGATCTGAAGGATGGGATCAATAAGGCACAAGGAATTATGGAGGGGCCCAGGAGGCAATGGGATCGGCAGAAGAAAGCCCTTAGTATAAGCAGTGAATATAAAGACCAAAGAAGTCCGAGCATGGTGGAGAGGTACAAGTGGAGAGGGGCCACCGGCCAACAGTGATGGGACTTCTCTGTACGCTGGTGTAACTCCCAGCACTGTGCCTGGATTCACTCATTCAGTCCTTACACTGCCTCTACAACTTGGGTGTTATTTTTTCCATCACTCCCACTGTATGAATTTGGAAACTGAGGTCTTTTTTTCAGGGGGAGGGTACTGGGGATTGAATCAGGGGCACTCGACCACAAGCCACATCCCCACCCCTATTTTGTATTTTATTTAGAGAGAAGGTCTCACTGAGTTGCTGGGGACCTGATTTTGTTGAGGCTGCCTTTGAACTTGTGATCCTCCTGCCTCAGCCTCCTGAGCCACTGGGATTATGGGCGTGTGCCACCATGCCCAGCTGGAAACTGAGGTCTCAATAAATTAACTACTTGTCCAGAACTATTCAGAAAATAAATGGCATAGTCAAAACTCAATTCCCTGTTAGATAGCTTGGCTCTTGAGGAGATGCAGAAGGCAACACACACACCTTTTCAGGCTTTCTTAGTAAGGTTGATTTTGTTCTTGTTGTTTGTCTGATGATGCAAGGAAAGATTTGAAGTGTTCTAAGAATAGAGTGAAGATAATGAAATCTTTTTCTTCAGAAAGATAACTCTGCCTGCAGAGTAGAAAATGGGTTGAAAGAAACTACAATGGATTCAAAGTGTCAATTAGCAGTCGGTTGCCAAAGCTCATCCATTCCATAATTCCCTCACTACTTAGGAAGAACATGTTACCGGTCAGTTACTTTTGTGGGAGCCAGGAACATAGCAATGAACAAGTCAAGGTTCCTTTCTTTAAGGAGTTTATATCAGTCAGGATTCTCCAAAGAAATAGAGCCTGTATATCACAGAAAGTTGGATTGATGAATTGATTGATAATATATAGGATAGATTGGTTCTGTTCTCAGTATAGTTAGATATAGATAAGGAGATTTATCATAAGGTATTGGCCTAATCAATCATTGTGACAAGGCTCATCTTTCACCATTCAGAGACTGGAGACCCAGAAAGTTTGGTGATGATGATGCTTAAAAGACCTGAGAACCACAAAGGTGATGAGACAGATTTCAGTCTGAGGCAGAAGCCTGAAAAACAGGAGCACTGGAGAGCAGAAGAAGATCTATGTCCCAGCTCAGGCAATAAGGCAGAGTTAACGTGAACTTGCTCTACCCTTTTGTTCTATTCATGAATTTGATGATATACAACTACTTTGGGGACAGCAATCTGCTTTCCTTAGTCAACCAATTCAAATGCTAATATATTTCTGAACTACTCTCACAGCCTTACCCAGTTATGAAGTTAAACCAACTATCTGGGCATCCAGCAGCCTAGCCAAGTTGACACAGTATTTTTATTCTTATAAAGAGAAAGTTAAGACATAATCAAATCTTGACTTTTTACTAATCTTATGGTGATGGATGTGATGAAAAAATCATGAGTCGGGTTAAAAGGAGATGGGAAGTGTCAGTAGTTTTGCTTTTGTTTTGAGGCAGTCATGTGAGAGGTGGGTGGGTGTTGCATGATTAGGGATGGCCAACTGAAAAGCTGACGTACACCTTAGAGATTAGTGTGGATTGGCTTGAGATGGGAACATTGTAATTGGAGAGAAATGAAATAATTGGAACACTATTTAGGAATATAATTTAAGCAGCTTGATGAAATTCAAGATGGTGGATTAGAGGAAGGCTGTGTTTCCAGTTGCTCCATGGCTTCGGGCATAAGCAGTAAGAGTACTGCTTCTCAGTGAGTCCGCCAATTTTTATTAAGAATCTATTTTCCTTGGGTGGGTGGATGGGTGTGTTCTTACTGTGCTGATTAATTCAGGGATATTTTTTTTCCTCATTTTTAGCATTTTATTTGTGGTAGTTTTTTTGAGGGCTAGGTTTTTTATTTTGGTTGGTTTCTGTTTGCTTACTTTTCTTGTTTCTCTTTCCTCCTTTCTTCTGCCACTAATGGCCAAATTCTGTTATATTCTCATTTTCTCTCCCTCTCTCTCTCTCTCTCTTTCCTTTTTTTAATTTTTTCTCCTTCTTTGTAGCTATTGCTTACTATATTTCTTCTGCATACTCTCTGTTCACATTTTGGATGTGCTAAATTTTCTTTTATTTCCTGTTATATCTTCTTCTCTCTTAATGATTTGCATTTTTACCATCTTTAAAATTTTTTTTATAACCCCTGCTCCCTCTGTTTTAGACAGGCTTTTTACCTGTGATTATAAGACCTGACAAGATCAATTTTAGAGGAGGAAAAGTTTATTTGGAGGGTCACAGTTTCAGAGGTCTCTGTTCATAGACAGCCAGCTCAAGACTGACTTGGGGCTCAAAGTGAGGCAGAACATCAAGGCAGAAGGGTGTGGGAGAGGGAAGCAGTTTAAAGAGAGAGAGAGAGAGAGAGAGAGAGAGAGAGAGAGAGAGAGAGAGAGAGAGAGAGAGAAAGAAAGAAAAAGAGGAAGAAGAAGAAGAAGAAGAGGAAGAAGAAGAAGAAGAAGAAGAAGAAGAAGAAGAAGAAGAAGAGGAGGAGGAGGAGGAGGAGGAGGAGGAGGAGGAGGAGGAGGAGGAGGAGGAAGAAGAAGAAGAAGAAGTTGTTGTTGGCCTCAGACTTGCAGTCTTGCTGCCTCAGCCTCCTGAGTCACTGGGATTATGGGTGTGCACCACCATGTCCACATAGTCATATTAATACTCTATATAGTTTGCTTCAGTTTTTTTGTCATTTTTGTTTCCCCTTTTCTGTGAGGTGCTGGGAATTTACAAAGACCCTACAAGTTTACAGGGTAAAGACTCTGCTAACAAACTAAACCCAATCCACTTTGATCCACACATAAATTAAGCACACTCAAAGTTTAGCAACACTTTAATATAAACATATGAGAGACAAAAAGCCCAAATAAGTGACCAGAAACCTATAGGCCTCAGGCCCCACTCATGAGTATCCACTTTTTTAGCAAAAAAGAAAAAAAAAAACAGAATTAACACAAAGGCTGTAGAAACCATACCTATAAGGGGGTTCAACCTAGATCACTCTAGAACACTTTGACAGGAGAAAACTTTGCCCTAAAAAGGCTCATACATAAGAGTCAAAGAGAAATCCATCTGAATAGATGCACAAAATCCAACACAGGAATATAAGAAATATGAAAAACATGGTATCTCCAAAAGTTCATAATTCACCAAAACTGAATCCAAAGATATTGAGTGAAATATTAGAAAAAGAATTCAAAAAATGATCATAAAAATGATCAATGAGTTCCTGGAAACACAGAAAATCAACTGAATGAATTAAGAAAATCAATATGGGATATGAATGAGAAATTCATTAAGAAGATAGCTTTAAAAAGAACGAAACAAATCTCAGAAATGAAAACACAATGAATCAAATAAATCCTTTGGTTCAAAGTCTCTCTAATCAAATAGACCATGTCAATGACAAAATCTACTTTGGAAGACAAAGCAGGCAGCCTTGAACATACAGACAGTATTAAAGAAAAGAAAATAAATTACCTTGTCCAGAATGTACAGAAACTCTGGGACAATATTAAGAGACAAAATTTAAGAATCATAAGAATTGAAGAAGATTGTGAGATACAAGCTAGTGTAGTCTTCAGAGGAAAAAACTACAGCAGAAAAAATTCCAAACCTTGAGGATGACAAGAACATACATCCAGATGATGTATCCAAAACCCCAAGTAGACAAGATAAGAAAAAGAATCTCTCCACAATGCATTGTGATTAAAATACCTAACATATAGGACAAGGATATAATTTTAAGACTCAAGAGAAAAACAGGTCATGTAGAGGCAAATGATTTCTTAGCATGAACTCTAAAATTCTGGAGGACTTGGAATAATATGCTCCAAGCCATGAAAGATTAATACCTGTCAACCAAGCTTATCCAGGAAAGATGTCCTTCAGGATTTAAAAAGAAATAAAAACATTCCAAAATAAGAATAAACTAAAAGAATTTTGTATTGTTAAGCCAACACTACAGAAAATACTTAAAGAAATACTTCACACAGAGGAAATCACAGAGTTCACAAATTGGCAAATCTCATTTGAAGAGTAGCTAAGCAAATGAGAACATGACAAAATTAAACATTTTAAATAAATCAAAATGGTAGGAATTAATAAACATCTTTCTGTAATAATATAGAATGTAAATGGTCTCCATCAATTGTCCTATTGAAAGTTATAGACTGGCAGAACGGATTTAAAAACAGGACTTAATTATGTGTCCTTTGTGAGAGACTCACCTTAAAGGCCAAGATAGTCAAAAGTGGAAAGTGAAAGGGTAGAAATCGCTACAGCATGCAAACAGAACCTGAAAACCACCAGGAGTAGCTACTCTCACATCTGACAAAGCACAATTCAAGTCAAAAATAGTCAACAGAGACAAAGAAGGTCACTTTGTACCAATAAAGGCAACAATCCAACATGAATATGTAACAAAAAAATATTAATGCTCCAAATATTGGTGTATTTAATTACATAAAATGGGCACATGTAAACTAAAGCCTCAGGTAGACCCTAGTACAATAAAACTGGATGATTTCAACACACTTTTACCACCAATATATTGGTCATTAAAACATAAACTCAATAAAAACCTCTTCAGATCTAAAACAATCTATTATAAATCAAATGGACTTAGTAGACATTGATATAACATTTCATCCCACAACAAAATACACTTTCTTTTCAGCTACTCATGGAAGCTTCTGCCAAATAAATCATATTTCAGGTCACAAAACATCTCTTAGCAAAAAATTAATATTATTCCTTGCATCTTATATGATAATAACATGATAAAATCAACACTAAAAAATCCCTGCAAAAACTTTTACATAAATGGAGATTAAACAATATACTTTTCAATAATGAATGGGTGGTAGGAGAAATTACAGGAAAAAATTTAAAGCTATAGCACAGTAGAACCTCTGGGACATTATGAAGAAGGTTCTAACAAGAAAGTTTATAGTTATGAGTGCCTACCTAAGAAAATCAGAAAGATCTCAAATAAACAACCTAATGATGCATTTTAAAGCCCTTGAAAAACAAGAATGAATCTATTCCAAAATCAGTAGAAAAAAAGAAATAATTAAGATCAAGAAAGAAATCAATAACATAAAGCATTAAAAATAGAAAGGATCAATAAAATGAAGAATTGATTCTTTGAAAAAATAAACAATACTGATAAACCTTTAGCCAAACTAACCAAAATAGAGAGAAGACCCAAATCAATAAAATTAGAAATGAAAAAGAAGAAATTATCACAGAAATCCAGAGGATCATTATGGACTATTTTGAAAATTATACTCCAATAAATTGGAAAACCTGGAAGAAATGGGTATAAGACACATATGACCTTTCAAAATTGAATGAAGTGTATTAGTAAACTTAAACAGACCCATTATTAGTAATGAGATAGAAGCAGTAATAAAAATCCTTCTAACAAAAAAGTCTAGGACCAGATAGATTCTCAAGTGAATTCTACCAGATCTTTAAGGAAGAATTAATCCTAATGCTCCTCAAATTATTCCTTGAAATAGAAATGAATATAACACTTTCAAGTTAACTCTATGAAGCCAGTATCACCACCCTCATACCAAAATAAGATAAAAACACATAAAGGAAATAAAAGTACAGACCAATATCCCTGATGATCTGAGATGCAAAAATCCTTAAGGACATGTAAGCAAATTATATTTAACAATATATTAAGAAGATTGAATATCGTGACCAAGTTGGTCTTATCCAAGAGATGAAAGGATAGTTGAATATTTGCAAATCAATAAATGTAATTCACCACATAAATAGAATTAAGAACAAAAATTATATAGTCATATCAATGGATTCAAGGAAGGTTTTTGACAAAATTCAGTGCCCTTTTATGATAAAATTACTGAAGAAACTAGTGATAGAAGGAATCTGCCTCAACATCATAAGGGGTATATAACAAATCCAAGGTCAACATCATAGTGAGTGAGGAAAAGCTGAAAGCATTTTCTTTAATATCCAGAACAAGTCAAGGATAGCCACTCTCACCATTCCCTTTCAATATAGTACTAGAAATTATAGCCAGAGCAATGAAACAAAATAAGAAAATAAAGGAATAAAAATAGGAGAGGAAGAAGTCAAATTATCACTGTTGTGGATGATATAATTCAAAAAACTTCATCAAAAGACTGCAAAGGCAAATGAACAGATTCAGTGAAATATCAGGTTACCAAAATCAGCACACAAAAATCAACAGTCTTCCTATACACCAATAATTAACAGGAATCAGGAAAACAATGCCATCCACATTAGATTCAAAAAAAGGAATAAATCTAACCAGGTAGGTGAAAGACTTTTACAACAAAAACCATAGAACACTGAAGATAGAAATTGAAGAAAATAAAAGAAGATGGAAAGACCTCCTGTGTTCATGGGTAAGCAGAATTAATATTGTTAAAATGACCATACTACCAAAACCAATAGACAGATTCAATGGCATCCCCATTAAAATGCCAATGACATTCTTCTGAAACTAGAAAAAAAATAGTTCTAAAATTTAGTTGGAAAAATAAAAAAAACCCAGAATAACCAAAACAATTCTAAACTAAAAATCAATGCCATCTTCATATTTTCTCTAATATGTAGATGCTAACTCACAATAAGGCTGGGGTCACTACAGAATAATGGCATTACCTTAAATTAGGTAAAAGGAAGTGAGGGGAGGGAAGGGGAGAGGATGTGGGGATAGGAAAGATAGTAGAATGAAAAAGACATTATTACTTTATGTATATATGTGACTGCATGGACAATATGATTCTGCTACATGTACATTCAGAAAAATGAGAAATTAGATCCACCTATGTATATCAAAATGCATAAATGCATTCTACTGTCATGTATAATTAATTAAAACAAATAAAAAATTTTAAAAAACTACTTATTAAAAAATAAATAACAAAGACATTCAGGGGGGAAAAAAGCAATGCAAGAGGCATCGCATACTTCAAATTATACTACAGACCTACACTAACAAAAACTGCATGGTACTGGCATAAAAACAGATACACACACCAGTGGGACAGAATAGAAGGTACAGAGTCAAATCCATGGAAATACAGTCATATTATCATTAATGATGGTGTCAGAAAGATACATTGGAGAAAAGACAGCTTTTTTAATAAATAGTGCTGGGAAAACTGGTTATCCACACATAGAAGAATGAAACCAGATCCTTATTTCTCACCCCACACAGAAATCAATTCAAATGGATCACAGACCTAGGAATCACAGTAACAATAGGACAAAGTGCTAATACATGCAGCAATATGGAAGAATCTGAAAAACATTGTTCTCAACAAAAGTAGGCAGACAAAGGAAGGGACACTGTATGATTCCATTTGCATGAAGTTCTAAAACAGATAAAATAAATCAGTGGTGATAGCAATCAGAACTCATAGTTGCCTCTGGAACAGGCAGGACAGGAAGTGCCTAAGAAGGCCCATGCAAAGCTTTCTGGTTGTGGAAATGTCCTGTAACTGATATAGATATGAGTGATGCAGCATATATACATTCAACACTGATCCAACTGTACACCTAGTTTAATATCTATGCACTTCACTGTATGTTAATTATGAACCTATAAAAAATTTTAAATCTAAAAAAAAATCTAGAAATTATACCAGAAACTATACAACTCTTAGAAGAAAATATAGGGTCAAGACTCCAACATATAGGCACTGTCAATGACTTACTCAGTATGACCCATAGAGCTCAGAAAATAATTTAATAAATGGGATGGCATCAAACTTAAAAACCTCTGCACAGCAAAGGCAATGATTAAGAATGTGAAGAGAGAACCTACAGAATGGGAGAAAGCCTTTGCCAGTTACTCTACTTGTACTGACAGAGGACTACTATACAAAATATATAAAAAATTCAAAACATTTAACACCAAAAACAGCAAATAATTCCAATTAATAAATAAGCACAGGTACAAAATAGACATTTCTCAAAAAAAAAATAACTACAAATGACCACCAAACATATAAAAAAATGTTCAACATCGTCAGCAGTTAGGGAAATACAAATCAATACTACACTGAGATTTCGCCTTACTCCATTTAGAATGGCAGTCATTAAAAATGCAAACAATGATAAATGCTGCAGAGGATGCGGATTTAAAAAAAAAAAAAACATTTTTAGACTTTTGGTGAGAATGTAAATTAGTGCGACCACTATAGGTGTGGAAATCAGTATGGAGTTTCCTCGAAAGACTTGGAATGGAGCTAACACATGACCCAACTGTATGATTCTTTGATATTTATCCTAAAGAAGTAAAGTCAGCATGCTATAGCAATGCATGCATGCCCATGTTTATAGCAGCACAATTCACAGGAGAGAAACTATGGAACCAGCCTAGATGTCCATCAATAGGTAAATGGATAAAGAAAATGTGATATATATATAGAGAGAGAGGGAGGGGGAGAGAGAGAGAGAGAGAGAGAGATGTTTTATTTGGCCTTAAAGAAGAATGAAACTATCATTTGGAGGAAAAAGGATGGAACTTGAGAGAACATTTTGTTAAACAAAATAAACCAAACTCAGAACATCAAGAGTCATATATATTCTCTCATATGTGGAAGCTCAAGAGGGAGAAGGAGGGCTGGGGGTGTGGCTCAGTGGCAGAGCGCTTGCCTCATACATGTGAGACACTGGGTTTGATCCTCAGTACCACATAGAAATGAACAAACAAAATAAAGATATTGTGTCCATGTGTAACTAAAAAATATTTTTTAAAAAGAGAGAAAAGGAAAAGAAAAGTGGGGTAGGGGATATCTCATGAAAATTAAAGGGAAATCAGTAGAACAGAGAAAAAAATTCAGGAGGAGGAAAGAAGGGAGGGAAAAGGAAAATACTGGGAATGAGATTGGCCAAATCATACTGCTATATTGTGTGCACGTACAAAAATGTAACAACAAATCACAATACTATGTGCAACCCTGACACAATTATACAAATGGGAAACTAAAGAAACTTTACATGAAACAAATAAACAGCAATTCATAGTGAATCGAATATAGGGGTGAGAGTCAGGACATGTCAAGAATGACTTCTAAGTTTATACCTATTGCAACTGCCTTTCACAAAAATAGAAATTGTGACATAAGGGGAACATGAGGATGTGATGGTGGGGAACATGAGGAAGAATATAAGTTCAGTCTTGAGCATTTGATGTTCAAATTGCCTTTTCAATATCTAAGCAGAAATGTCATGGGCCTGAACTTCAGAAAAGAATCTGATCTAGAGATGTGAACTGGGAAAGATCACTGGCATTCAGGAATACTCAAAGTTGCATTATTTGATAAGGATACTAAAGTAGAAAATAAGGAAAGAAAAGAGAAAAGGGCTTATGACCTAGCCTTCAGAAACTCCAGTATTCACCACAGGTGAATTAGGGTGGCACTGAAAATTAAGCCAAAGAGACGGACCAGGAAGGTAGGCAGGAAAACAGAAGAGGGTTTGAGAAAAAGGAAGAGGTCTATTGGGAAACAGTCCACCATGGGTTTCTCCCATTTCTCTACAGCTCGTAGGCAAAGCTCTAACTACTCTTTGTTCTGAACTACTCTCTAATGGTGTTTCTATGATGGACTTCCTTGACAGAAATATTATCCTTCAGGAAAAGGGCAGGGAAGCCCACTGTCTTCTATAAAAGATTCAGGTTCTTTAAACCCAGGGTTCCTCCCCACTATGTGTTCAGGCATTCATCTGGGCCTAGGGCAAAATTGTGTTTCAATCAAGGGAGAAGGTGAAAGGAACATTCCAAAAATAGTTTACCTCTTTAAGAAGGTGTCTATTGACTTCAGACAGTGAGCTTCAGAGGCAGAGCAGAGGGGTTCAAATGTAAGGAAGGTGTGGATGAACAGATCAGAAGCTAGGAAATCAGGGCATTGCAAAATATTCTTGTGCGCTCTTTCGGGTTTTATCTTTTCTTCGAGGGACAGAATGAATATCTCCTCAGAAATTATATATTTTACATTAAACTATAAACATAAATATTTTAATGCCTATTTTACTCAGTCCACTAATTCAAATGCTAATCTCTTCCTGAAAACCCCTCACAGACACACCAATATATAATTTTACTTCCAGAATCTAAATATAAATCTCTCCAGGGCAAAAACCATGTTTAATAATAAAACAGCAGCAATGATAAAGATCATTTTATTAATCTCCACTTGGTATATGAAGAATCCAAGACTCCCTGTAGTCATTTGGTGTTGGCCACTGAGTTAATTCATGCAAAATCTCGATTTAAATCCCAGATTTGACTTGCTCCAAAGCCTGGTCTCGCCATTTTATTAATACCTCTTGTCATGCCAAGTGCTTTAATGCATGCCAAGTGCTTAGCCTAATGGCTCAAAGAGAAAAATGTGAAAAAGGTAAATGTGGAATGAATGATGGTTAAGTTTTTTTTTTTTCAGTTACTTAAAATATATAGTCTTGACACATTAACTCAGGACTTTTGTATCCAAAAGGAAGAAAGTTGGTGATCCAGTCTCCATCAACTTGTCCTTTTCAGGCAAACAGCAAATACATATTTGGTCCCTAAAACACTATGTTGTTGATAGTTAGCAGATCTTTGGGACTACTATACTATCTTCCTCAAACATTAATTCTTCAATTTTTCCATTACCTTATGTTACTGAGCTGAGATAGTTATAAAGGAGCAAAGAGGTTTGTGAGAGGAGGCAGAGTTGGTATTCAAAATAATTGATAGTGGGTGTGAGATTGTCTCAGTTAGAATTCTGGGTGCTAATGAAGGACTCCTATATTGTTGAGTACAAAGCAATTATCAGCTTGAGAAATAGAAGGGGAAGTCCCATATTACTTAGTACTGAAGAATAAAAGATGGAGGAGCTTATTCATTTAGCAAATATTTATAAGGGATAATTACATCTTAGACACTTTTCTAGGAACTGGCTAATCCAGTCAAAGATAGAGCCCAGGCAGAAAAATGAACAAAGAAAAATCCACAAGGATTCCTGGAATCCTTCCAGACTGAAACCTATAGTGCAATTCCCTTCTGCTAATGAAGAAGGGAAGCTTGAATGGCCACAGGGCAAAGTCAGAGCAATCTCATTTTTCATTGGTACATATCCCTGGACATAATCTCTCCTTTTCCTAAAATTAAAATCAAAATTGATTCGAGGCATTTTCTTGAAGCTGCAAAAAGTCTTAGGGCATGAGCGAGTCCAGCCAGCCCAGCCAGGCTTCCAGAGATTCCTTCAACAGTTCTTAACACTTCTAATGACAGATGAAATATGCTCTCTTCAGGTCACAGAAGCACAGAATCACCCTGTGTTTCACCATCTTCTCCTATTTTGTTGCCCCTCTGGTCTTGACAGGATTATACCCACTCAACTTGCAATTCCATGCACCAGCTCAAATGGGCTGTTTCTGGCCTCCTCCCACAGTCACATGGCACATGATCTCAGCTCAGTCCCAGGAAACAGTCTGGAAAATTTAGAACAGAACATGCAAAGGTGGTAGAAACCCTAGCCCTCCTGAACTTCCTATTCCAGGTCTCGTTTTGCAAACTAAGCTCATTCCTACTCTTCCATAACAGCACCCTGAAAAGGCTCTGTCCTATTTATAAAGGTCTTACTTGTTTGAGCTCAGTGTGGGCTAGAAAGGCGTGCTGCACTTTGAAATTGGGGAAAAACATGGGCTTTGGACTCAGATCTAAGTAAGCATGACTACTGGGACAGTCTGCCTATCTTGAATTTTTGCTCCACCATGTGTTAGGTTCCCAGAGCAAGTTACTTAACTTCTCCATACTTCAGTTTCTCCATCTATAAAATGGAGTGAGAGTCATAAGTCCAGTTTTGTACTGTGGAAATTATAACAATATATATTTGTATAATAGGAATATATATATATTTATGTATAATTCACTTAGCACTGCACCTGGAATTAGCTATTATTACCACTAAATATTCTTAGTATCTATTGCATCCTTCTCACATGCAGAACAGATTCATCCCAAGATGACTGCAGCAGCCTCTCCCATTTTACCTATTGTTCTTCAGTGTGAACTTGCTACTCCCTCATCAAGAGGGAGAGTAAATTTCTCAGATTTGGGAGAACAACATGACAGTTTTGACCAATAGAATATGAGAGAAGTAACGCTGTACCAAGCAGAGCCCTCACCTGCCCAGGGGTTTCTTCTTCCTCTGTTTAGAAGTTAACCATCTGCTAAGCAATGAGTCCACCATGCAGTGCAAAGTCCAAGAGGCCTTGGAAGATGAGACGAGACATAGGAATAGAAATGGCTAAGGGACACCAAAGCACCAGCGTGGGAGTGAGAAGACATGGTGAGCATCTGATTCAGTTGAACATTTAGATAGTTCCAGCCCCAGCTGCTGTCTGACCATAATCATGTGAGAGAGCCCAAAGAAGAACCACCCAGCTAAGCCTGGCCAACCACAGAATTCTGACACGTAAATAAATTGCTGTTTTAAGACCTTAAGTTCTAGGGTGTTTTATTAGCAATAAGAGAATGCTAGGAACAATAGCTGGGTGATCCTCAGAAAACCACTTAATCTATTTGAGCCTCAGTTTTCCAGGTGTCAAAAGGAAACACTATTCTTTACCCAAGGCTGTGGCAGAAATTTTATATTTGTTCTGCTATCTTTAGAGGGGGGATTGCTGCTTCTTGGTCTGAGAGTAGAAATTATAGGGATGCATTATTAATACACCAGAACATCTCCTACCTCTTCTTTGCTGACAAAGACCTGAGTATCTCTTTGCCATCACTTCCACATAAAGATGAAAGAATGCCCCCCTGAGCCCCAGCCTGCCTCTTGCATCCTGATGGAGCTCTCAGAAGGACAGACCCACTGCACCCACAAATTTCCCCTAGAACCTAGGGCCTTTCGCACCTCCGACCTTTGTGATTTGTCTGTTTTAATAATGGGTAGCTCGTTCCAAACCATCACCAGTGAAAATACTGAAAAGAAAATGACAGGCTGTTTGGGAAATCCAAAAGCTATGAATTCCTAGGACTGTGACTATTCTTAGCACGAGTATTCAATGAATATTAAATGCATGCAGAAAAGGAGAGTGTCTTGTCTTATTTTATTGGAAAACTATATTTCAAAAGCTCTATTTCTTAAACAATGTTTGTGGAAGCATCACATCACAGTCACCAGAGTGCTTCTTAAAAATGCAGACTCCAGATACTTGTTGAATGAAAACCTACTGGAGTGAAGGTTGGGAATTTGTATTTTAAACAAGTGATTATTAAGAGCACTAAAATTGAAGAGCCATAATTCTAAAGTCTCGGATTTCTTTCCATGCTTGATTTGGGAGCTGTAAAATGGCTAAGACTGGGGAAAAAGAGATCTAGAAAAATTCATAAGTTCCAGTTCTTTGCATACATCTTCACAGAATTAATCAGGCCTATGGACTTCTTCTGCATTAAAGGGTATAAACACTACATATGCTATACGGATTTTTAAAAACTGTTTTTGCATAATCTGTATGAATGTAAAACAAAAGTAAATCACCTTATTACAAATTCTAAGGCTCAGCAGAACTGTTTATTTAAATACATGAGAGGCTTTAATGATAAAAGCAATTGTCTCTTTCTCAGGTACACTGGACAAGAACCCTTTGAATATAGAACTTGGAGAACAACCTTGAGGAAGTTGATTTGCTCTTTTTAAGCCCATTTTCCTCATGTGCTCAGAGCTTCTATGGGGATCACCTAGGGCCACCATAGTGTACAGCTCACATTAACTCAACTCACATGTGCTGTGCAGAATTCGAATATCTGTACTTGGAAATGGCAAGGTCAAGTGCACCAATGTGTACGAACATACTGCAACATGTGTGCCATATTCTGTAAAGATAGTAAGGGTTCTTACACAGGAGTTAGGATGGAAATGAATCTTTAATTGAATCTATACAAGAGGAACCTAAGGGATAGGTTGTCCAGATACATAATGGCTTGACTGAAGTTCTGTTGAATTTCACTAAGGTAGCTGATCTCCAGACACATACATACACAAACACATAGTGTACAGGACACTTTGGGTTTCCTCTCTATATTTTGAATATATTCTTTCTTCTGGAAAAATCCCTTGATTTCCGTTTTTGGACTTACACCTCCTCCAGCCTCAGGATGTCTTCACACACAGGACTCCACATTCAGGTGCAAGGATGGAAAGCATACCATCACATTTTCTCCAATTAGCACAAGACCTTTTCTCTGTGGCAGGGAGGCACAAGAGTATGGACCACTCCAAATGGATGCCAAGATTTGCACACACGCTTCTGCGATACTCTCTGGCTTTCTTACACTGGACTTGATGGGAGACAGGATGAGGCAGAGGCAGTTGCTACTCTTTGCACTAGGAAGCATGAGCCTGGAGTTCCTCAGGGACAAGGGGAGCACTTGGAGTATGATGTGAACCCCACTGTGGCTGAGGAAGTCTTTTCAACCTGAAAACCCATCAGACTGACTTTGTCCAGTCTTAGCTCTTTCCATCATTTCTAACATCATGAAATGAAAACTAGGTGCAACAGGCTTACTGTTTAAGTCATACCAGAGTTTTACTTTGTCTACTAGTTTCTATTGCATTACTACATCAAGTTTAACTAGGGTTGACTGTACAATTTATCATGGAAACCATGCCACTTTTGATGGTGAAAACAGCACTATTTATATTTATGGCAGGAAACAAACAAGGAGAGGCAAACCAAGATATATGGCCCCCCAAATTTTGATAATTGTCTTCACTTACAGAGTCAATATTTTTTAAATTAATTTGCTTTATAGTACTCACTACTGTATCACTGACAGAACAATGTCCAACACAAAACAAATACTCAATATTTGTTCAATGAATAAGACATCTCAAAAACATTTCAGGATACTCATTCATGCATTTCTCCCACAAATTATTTTTTGTGTCAATCATTGCACTGACAGAACAGATGTGAGCAAGATCTGTAAGAGTAAGGTTACTATCCTTCTAGAATCATATTGGGGAGAAGGATCGGACCATAGATAAGTAAGGTAATAAAGACTTTCTGGCGGGAGCACATGCTATAGGAGAAATAAAACAAAGTAGCATCTGGAGAAAAAAGGTATTCACAGATGGCAGGATCAGGGCATATCTGTCTAAAGAGGTGACGCGTGAGCTGAAGCTGAGTTAATCAAGTAAAGATCAAACTGGGGCTCCTAATAGCAAAGGCTAGTTCTCTGCCAGGTCTTCTGCCCAGCTCTACAGTTCATAGCATGACCCACAAGGTCAGATAAGCTCCATGCTTCAGGAACTACCAGTGGACCACCCTGGGGGAGGTGTCAAACTGATCGAGGAGATGGCACAGGCCCAGGCAAGAACAAGGGCTATGAGCATCTCAGGCTGGAAAGTACGCAGCAACCTGGAGTTGGTGGGAGAAACAGGGAGGGGCTTGGTGGAGAGGAGGAAGTGAGAGATGGCTTCAGGGTTAGAAGTAGAGTTCCAGGCTCTGGAAAGGAGCTGTGGAATCAAGCCTTAGGTTTGACTCCTGGCTTTTCGGCCTACCAACCTTGTGACCTTGAGCAGATAATCTTTAGAAGACCCACAATCTCTCGTCTGTAAAATTGGGAGTTAAATAATAGCATCCTAAAGTGTATGCAGAGCTTCCCACAGGATCTACAAATCAGTAAGTATTCAATAAACATTAGCTCTTATTAAATACTGAGGAAAGATGGCAATGATTTTAAAAGGCTTAGGAACACAAAGAAAAATAAGAAGCTGGCCTTTCCCCTCCAGAATCTCATTATTTATTCACCGTATGAGAGTTCTCAAATGTGCCGCTACCAACCGCCAGGTCTCTGTGGGCTTGACTGAGGTGTTCTGCCATGGAACAAAAGATTGGTAATTTTTTTTTTCAATTTTCTGGAGGAAAAAATGATTTGAAATCTTTTTTTTTTTCTTTTCAATTTTAAGTTCTATTCCCAGATACATCTTTCTTAAATTTTGGACATCTGCTACCTAAAGTACTGGCACATAAAAAAAAATAAGTGAACAAGTAGCAAACAAATATTACCAGAAAAACTCAGAAGCAGCCGGCCATGTTTAGACCAACAGCTTGCTCTTTTGGTAGATGTGTGCACCAGAACTGTGGTTTCTACTTTATACACAGATTGTCACATTGTCTGGAAATCAAACCGCTCCTCTTGCACAACAGAGTTAAGCCTATCAGTATTTCATGTTGCTCCTCAAAGAGCACCATGTCTTCCAGATGCTCCGCCTCCTAACAAGATGAGAGTCACGCGCAAGAGACGTTCACAGCCTTTCACAGAAAGCTCCCATACATCCTCCCACCTTCCCAGGATCTGGCAAGTAGATCACGGGGGAGATGTCAGAGTGGGTGGTGGGGGAGGAAAAGAAGGAGAATGAGATGCTTCTACCTTCTTGAAGAAGAAAGTAAAATCTAAGAAATCAGGAAATGGTTGCTGATGGTCCAAGGTCACTCAGAAAGTTGACAAAAGAGCCAAGACCAGGAATGACATCTCAGAGTGTCATAGTTCATACAGGTCTCTACTGTGTGCATAAAAAATCACTGAGCATCCCTAGGGCAATGATAATGAACGGTTTGATTTAAGAACTCTGACTGCAACATATTCTGAGGTTTCTAATCCCAGAGGCACAGTAGGTAAAAGAGACTCAAAGCAGCAGGAAGAAAATGTCTGGCCTTTTTAATGGATGACACTCCAGGTGGCCACTCATTCTCTCTTTCCACTCTGCATGTCCATACACACCATCATGCCTTTGAACACACGATAAAGTTGTCTGTCAGTTATGACTAGTGCCCAGCTCCTGTGCTATTTATCCCATGGGGTTTTTGATTGGAACCTCTCCCTACTCCAAATGTCTTTTAGCGATGGTTTTTACCTGTTTTTAAAAGGGAAAGTTCCCTACGAGAAATATAGTTGTAGTCCTTGCATTAGTTTTTTCTTGCTACTATAATAAATTCACCACAAATGTACTGGTTTCGAACAATAAAATTTCTTATCTTACAGTTAGAAGTTCAAAATGGGTCTCACCAGGCTAACTGTAAACAGGGCTGCATTTCTCGCTGGAAGCTTTAGGGGAGATTCCATTTCCATGGCCCCCTTCTCCCATCTTCAAATCCCTTCCTGTAGGATCTTTCACCCTGTTTCCATCATCACTTCTCTTTTTCTGATTTAGGTCAGAAAATCATCTCTGCTTATAAGGACCCACATGACTGGATTGTGCCCACCATGGTGATCCAGGATGATCTCTCAATTTCATAATATTTACCAAATCACATCTTCATTAACTCTCTGCCATGGAAATAACATATCTACTCCTTCTGGGGATTAGGGTGTTGACATCTCTAAGGAGTCACTTTTCAGCCAATGATCCATCTTTGACCTACAAAGATTAATGCCCATCCACATGCAAAATACACTCATCCCATCTCAAGGATCCCAAAAGCTTCCATCCATCAACTCAGAGTTCAAAACCTCATCTATTCAAATCAGCTCAGAGGTCCCAAATTCTAGTATTTAAATCATCTAACTGGGGTAAGGGTACAGCTCCAGGTATTATTTAATCTGGGACATATTTCTTCTTCATCTTGGGCATGTGAAACTCAGGAAACAAGTTATTTATTCCCAAAATATCATTATGGGAAGGGTAAAATGGCAGATATGGACATATTGTACAAAAAGGGGGGAAAGGAGTCAAGTAATTTTGAAATCCAAGCAGGCAACTCTATCAGGCTTCGAGACCTGTGGAAGGTTCTCTGAGGCCTGTGGCTCCTTCCTCTGGCTCATAGCTCCAGCCTGTAGAGGCAAGGTTCTGGCTTTGAGCCTTCACCCTCTGAGTCATCCTCACTTCTTCATATAAGGCAGCGAGCTCTTGATGCTGAGTAGTTTCATCAGCTTATTTGCTACCAGTATAATTTTGACAGCCAACACCTTCCTTTCTTCTCATACTCTATTTTGATATGAGCTGTTGATGTTTCTGTTGGTGTAACATACTCAAGAATTGGTGGGTCTCCTGTGTCTGTTGTGGGGATTCACCCACAACAGCTCTCTGTCCTCAAATCCCCTGAAACTTACCTAAGTTTCAATTCTCTTTTTCTACCCCAGTACAAACAAATCAGCCCAGGAATGGGACCCCTCAGAAATATCCACCATTATCTAACACTCTTGATTTCCTTTGGGATGTTCTTTGGGTATTTATTACAGTTAGGGATTAAAAAATATTTTTTATTGCATCCTACATTTATAACATGCTGTTATTTGTGAAATAAAATCGATATTTTCTGTGTCCTCTGGGCTCTTTGGGTTTGTTGGTCAAAGTTAGAGTTTTATCCCAGAAGAAAATCATCACTCTCACAAAATCCTGGATCCTACAACAGAAAGACTTGGCTTTTTAAACTTGTTATGTCTTATATGAGCTTTTTAAAGTCCATTGGGGGTCTATACTCAACTGATTCCATCCTTTTAGTTGGTGTGTTTAGAAAGTTCTCACTGATTCCTGAATGTGAAGGAGTAATGCTGATAAAGAGAGATTTGCACCTGACAGAATCAGATTTTTACACTGAAATATACCATGTTATCATGTCCTCTTGCTAATTCTCGAGGTGAGGATTAATATTTCCATTTCAACCCTGAAGAAATAATGGAAACAACTTGCCCAAGTCACCTAGCCAAATGTCTAAGTGATCCAAGGTGTGTCCAACTTCAAAAACTAAACTGAAGGAAGGAATGCCTACAAACACCCAAACCAGATCATCCTGCTAACCTTCACCTTGCAGAATTGTCAAATGGAGACATGGTGCATGGTCCCCCGTGCATAATTCTATAGTTAAAAAAAAATGAGAATTAAGTGGTGTTGTTTGCCATTTTCCTACCAAAACCAGTTCAGGGCAAAATTAGAATCAAACTGACCCTCAATACCTGTTTTGCCTCAGTCTATCCATCACCTGTGCTCTGCTGCTAGCTGATACTTTTGCTGCATTGTGAGGGATTTGTGGCTTTTAATTGCACTCTAAAAATGTAAAACAAAAAATGTCAAGATAACCCTGTAAATAATATTTACAATAAGACAAAGTATTATTTTATCAATAGCAAAAAATGGAGGGTAATTATTGCAGGAATAATGGAGTGTCCATGAGATAACACCACAGAGTATAATGCTGTAACCTATACCATACATACACTCTTTAATGAAACTAAAAGAATCTGTCAATGCTTTACAGTGACAATGATAACCAAAACCTAAAGAAAAATGAATAAAACATTGGGGAAAATATGAATATCTTGATTTACGGTTAATATTCTGAATTTGATTTTCAAATTTATTAAATTTGAAAACAAGAAATTGAATGCATATTCCTGATTATTTACCTATCATAAACCAGCAGGCCTATTCCATGAAGAAGGGAACATTGAGGGCCAGTATGATGCTCAGAGTTGGCTGCAGAAACTTAGTGTCACAGTGCAAAGAATTTGTGAATCTGTGCTGAAAAGCCTTCTGTTGATCATGAAGCAGTTGAGAATTACAAGTATAAATTTGCTAAGATCATATCTGATGAAAACCTTAATCCTGAACAAATTTGCAAATACTGATGCAACAGCTCAATAGGAGTCCCATGTTCCTAAAAATTCCTTAGCCACAGCTGATGAGATAACCAGCAGGTTTTAAGGATGATGTGCCAACTCTACACGACAGAGTACGTCAACAGTGATGGGGAAGAGCCAACCCTGAGATGTCTAAAGGATGTCTGAACTTACTGTCATTGCTATGCAAACAAGAAAGTTGGAATGAGCTGATAAATACCTTTCAACTGATGCAGTGCCCACAATTCACTCATGGCTAGAGATCATTGAGGGCAACCATTAATCTGAGTCACCTTCCTCCCTCCCTCCCTCTCACTCTCATCATCGCTGATCTCCCATGGAAATACCCGGCATGGTCCTATCTTCCTGCCTGGCCATGGACTGATGCACAGTGATTTGTGATAGAGCAAAGTTTCTGAGATTGTAACAGATTTTTCTGGAAACTACAGAACTGAAGACAAAAAAGGAAGAACAATGGGTTCGAAGTCCAGAGTCTGGGTTTGACTCTTTGAACCATGACTTTGCTCCTTCCCACCTCTGGGTCTGGGTTTCCTCAATTAGAGCATGAACAGGTTGACATGCTCTAGCCTGGGGAGACTTGAATTTCCTGTCCTGGGTCTATAGTTGTACGAGGCATCGCTGTAGGCAAGTGAGATCTGCCCTAACCTCATTGCACCTTCCACACCCCTCTGCAAGGCCACAGAGCAGAGGTGCTATGGGCCCCTGGAGACTCCACAGCTGAAGTACTATTGCTCCTGTCATGTTCTTGCCACCCAAAGCCACGACAACCATTTGCTGCCTACCAACTGTCCTCAGTTCCTCCCAGGTCTGGTCCTCTGAAGGAAACAAGGCTCTGTTGTTGGGAGCTTTCCCTGGCCTCCTCACTGTGGGTACCCAAATGACCATCTCCTGTATCATAATTATTATAATCCAATGACTTCTTGTGAACAGCGGGAACCAGTGATTTTTGCCTGAAGATTTCTCACTCTGAATTCAACTAATTGGTTATTATAATTAGCAGAACCATAGTTCCCTATGGCTCTCGGGAATAGATCAACTACAATATTAAAGGCAGCTACTCCTACCCAATGCCATGGGCATGAAGCGTGGCAGACGCCTTTACCAGCATGCAGGTTTGGTCAGCTCTGCAATGTTTAAACCACACGTCAGTTCCACAGAGTCTTCCTATAAGCTTTCCGGACCAGACCCAGCATCTGCAAAGGAGCCCGAGACACTGACCAACCCTGGAAATGACCCCAGGAAATCAGAACTTCACCCTATTTTTATATTATGCTCTCTTTTCCTTCCTAATCTGACATTTCAAATTAAATTATGAAGTAGATAAAGCCCATACTAAGTTGTTATGTTTCTCCATAAAATCAAGTCAAAGAAATATATGCCTTTTGTACTTGGCTGTCCACACCTCTGGGGGCTGTGCTACCTCCCCAGGACAACTTCACTCCTACCCGTGCGATGATCACTGGAGGGAAGAGGCCAGACAGAGATTTTGGCATAGAGGTGGGCACACAACCTCTCCATGTTCTGAGTTACAGAGACACAGAGGTGAGCAGACCTGAGTCTGATTTCCAGGAGCTCTGCTCTCCAGGACCACTTGTCCCACCTCTTCAATCCTAGTTTCCATGTTTCCAACAGAAAATAACAAACCTAGCCTTCCAGGCCTACTGTGGGGCCTACGTGTGCTGCAGAAGCTGACATCGAGGGTCTTGCTTGCAGGTGCAAGCTCTCTCCTCACAGTCACTCTATGAGGCAGATAGTTCTCTCCCATTTTACAGAAGGGAAAGTGGAGGCCTCAAAAAGTTTCTTGCCCAAACTTCTTCAGTTGTTAAATGACCAAGAAAGGTCTTAATCCACATTTGACCACCCCAAGAGCAGTGCTCCTTGACCCTTGTCTTCCAGCTTCCCCTTCCCTTTGTGGGCAATGCTGACTGCCCATGCAAGAACCGCCCCCACCAACTGGTCAATGTGCTGGGGTTGGGACACTGGGCCTGCTCATCATTCCACCCCAGTGCTTACAACTGGTGCAGAGTTAGCACTTGGCAAATATTGGGTGAATGGAAGAATGAGTTAACAAATGAATGACTATCAAGCGAGTGTGGATTTACATTAATACAAGGCAGTGTTTCGAAAGCTGTTCACCAGCTCCTAGTGGTGAAACTCTTTTTATTAATTTCTTCCCATGGGCCTCATGCTTTGATAAATTTAGTCTTCCAAGTGGAAACTGGTGACAAATTAGGTTTTCCTATGTTTAATTAATCAAAGAGAAATAAATTGCTAACCAGCACTTCTAATCAGCATGAAATACGTAAGTACTATACCCAGCCTGAGTCGTTAATTCAAGACGAAAACAATACAATGGCCTGTTAGCTTGGATGCCCTCACCAGCAGAAAAGTGGACAATAGGCCTACAATTTCTAAATCCCACAACTAGCTTATGAACCTATAGAGACCCGTGGACCCAGTTTAGGGAAGGCTTCCTAGGACTCATGCCAAACATCAGAGGGGCATCAGGCTTGGGCTTCCATGGTAGCAAGTCAGGAAACACCTCATCTGCTGAAAATTATGTATCCAAACTCCCAGATTCAAGGTTGTGTATATACAGTCTTCTACAGTAACATGTCTATAAATCTGTGCTGTGATACAGTCATGCACCACACATAATCAAGCGTATTTTGTGACTATATGGTACACAATTGTACCTGATTGAATATCCAGTATACATATATAAGTTGGCAAGTCCATGAGCGTAGGCTGGCACTCCCTCATAGTTTTCAAATATTCCAAATCAGATGCATAATAAATATTTAGTTTACAAAGAATATTATACAAATGTCATTGTACTTCCAGCCAGATTTGAGAAATTGGATGTCGTGGAGTTTTGAATCTCCACATTACCCTTCCTACCAGCATTCTTCTGTCGTCCCTGTCTGGGCTTAGCATGGTCACACATTTTGTTTTGTTTTTCAGTTTTACCAAACAATAGATCATTTGGCTTTATTGGCATTTTGAGTTTTACATAAGTGATATTGAAGCCAGAATTAGACAGGCAGTCAGTATAGTTAGGTAAATGGAGGCAGGTCAGATCCAGGAGGCCAAATTTGAGTGAGTCTGGGAAGCTGGAGACTGTCCCCTGAGAGATCTTATCAAGAACCTGCCCCTGCTCCAACCTGTTGCTAAGGTAACCTGTCCCAGGAATTGCCCCTCCCTATAGAAAACTATAAGGTTGTTAATTAATGTGTCCCGGGCTGCTCCACCCTGCCCTTCCCCCTCCAGCCCACCTGTTTCCCACCTTTTGGCCCTCCCACCAAGCATTTCCTAGGCCTAGTCACAGGCAGGAAGGAGAAAGATAAGGGGAAGAGGCAGGAGAACAAAGGAAGCCCAGGACCTATAAAAAGGGCAGAACCCCTGCTTCTGGAGAAACCAGGATGCCAGCTATGGCCCCTTCTCGGTCCCAGGAGAAGTCTATGTTACCCCTTCTAAAATAAACCCTGCTTTATCTGCTTGCCTGCGTGCTTCTCTAATGTTCAAACTTCAACATGTGGGGGAGCAGGACTCATCACCAGGAACCGGCGGTATCAATAGCATCTGGCATGTACTTTTGTTGATCCTGTCATGGGGAACCGCCTCAGAAAACACTCTTAAGTTGGAATTCAAACAAGAGAGCTTTATTTACCTGGCCAGAGACTGTCACCCACCCTTAGAGACCGATGCTCTGTGGGAGAACAGCAGCCTCCTGGCCTAGGTCTGGGGAATTTAAGGACAAAAACCCCAACTCAGTGGCTTGTTTAACGTCACATAAGCAGACCAATCACAGAAGTTAAAACAGGAAATAGTGGAACCTACGCAGGACTGGAATTTTCCAATTAGCAATCAAGCAAGTTACAGAAGCTAAAAAAAGCAGTTAGCTTAACTGCATCTCAGGGTCCGAACACACACGTGTTAGACAACCATATCCTGGGTTTCAGCTAAGCAGGGGCAATAATCTATTGTAAAGTCATGTAGACCCATAAATGTACTCAAACCCAAGACATAGCTCACCACCACCACCACCACCACCACCACATCCTGAGTTGGGTACATTCTGTGAGGTACAAAGTACAGAAGAACAATTTTTTAAAAGAAGACAGCTTTCATTTCTGTTTCTCAGAAATGGGTCCTACAGGTTCCTCTTCACAGGAGCAGTAACAGAAAAACTAAGATGGAGTCAGAACAGCTAAGACAGAGTCCCAACGGCCACACTTTTTGTTCGCATAGCCACAGTGACTCCATTCCCGCTATCCCAGTCCTAGTAACTTATTTGATGCTTGCAGTTGTCTCATTTACTCATCATTTTACTACTGATGTCTGTAAGTCTTCTGTCTACATGATCAAGCTAATACAATTGTTCACAACTATATTGATTTAACCTTGTCTAAATCTGTATTAACCTACCAGCCTATATTCATCTATCACTATACTGGCATACTGACTTATCACCTTTCACTGACCCATATCTTTTTCCTGTGGCTTAAATCCTATGTCTTACAGTTACATGATATTATTACTATTACTAGGCTTACTCCCGATGAACTTATCTATGAACTTATGTCTTACTGTTGGTTATCTATGTTATCTTACCTTATTCCTATAATCGATAACCTATGTCTATGACTTATTGATGATATTGATCAGTTCATACCACCACACATCTTGTAACTATATGCATGTGGCTCTAGTTCATTCATTTGCAGTGCTCTATAGAAAGTCACTTTTCAACTTAAGTCACTCCTTTTCCAAAACTAATTTCTTTTGTCTAATTTAACCATGTAATACCCAATGCACTGAAATAGATAACTAATATTAACTGCTGCAATACATAACACCAAACTTGAATGGTATTAACAAAATTTTTAATTAAAATTTAAAGGGAAATTAAATTATTTAATTCTCTGCTCACATCACAATTCAATACACCTGGGCAGCTCTGCTGGGCTGCTCTTCTCCAAGAAGTAACTCAGGGATCCAAGCTTCTTTGATCTTGTGACATTTTCAACATTTGGCCCTCTGGTGGTAATGGAAGGAGAAGAGAATGAAGCTATGTCAGTATTCAGGGAAGTCTGAGAAATACTTCCTTGTGTGCCCAGGGAAAAGAAATGTTAGAAAATCTCTATATATTGACCAAGATATGCTATATACAGGTATAAATATATCACAATGAATCCCACTTTTAATTAAAATCATAATGCACCAATTAAAGTATACGTACATATTACATAAGCATATGCCGTGTGTGTGTGTGTGTGTGTGTGTAGATAGAGAGAGAGAGTGCACAGAGGAAGGAAGGGTAAAGGAAGAGGGAGGAAGGGAGAGAATAGGGAAGTACTAGGGAATTAAATGGATAAGATAATATTATGTGCATTTATAAATATGTCACAATGAACTCCAATACTATGTATAACTATATTGCATACTATTGGAGTTTTATGTTTTTTTAGTAAAAACATAAAAAAAATAAATAAAATGCTACAGGAGAGTTCATTGGGCTCAGGAGCAGAGCATTGTCTTCAACAGACTTTAAAAGTTATCCTTTTTAATGCCCTGTGTTTCACCATCTAGTGGAGGTATTTAGCACCATCTCTACGCCAGGCAATGACTGACATCTCTAGCATCATCAATGAGGAGCTGCCTACCCTCTGCTTAAATATCCCCCTAATCCAGAGAGCTCATTGTCCCAAAGAAAATACCTCCATGTCCACACAGCTTGAACTGATAACCATCTATAATGCACATGCCATGCAGTTCCAAGTATGACAAGGACAAAGGTGTGTCTGTGCTTGTGCACAGCTAACGAGCTCTTGACCCCAGGCCAGATTTGCTGAAGGGGTCACCAATGCCAAAGTCATTTGTGATGATGACAGTAATTCCTTATTATGAACACAATGCCCCATGCAATCGTCTGTCTCCCAGAAGCTCCCTGCCATGATGTTCTGTCTCACCACGGGCTCAGAAACAACAGAGCTAAGTGACCATGGGCTTAACCTCTGAACCATGAGTCAACATAGATCTTTTCTTCTTTCAAGTTGTTTATCTCAGGTATACTGTCACGGGGATGGAATCTGACTGACTTCTCCTTTTTAATGTTCTAACAAATTGTCATACAGTGTTTTCCTAAGTTTGGGTGTATTAGCTGTCTCTAAATCCCAAAATAGTTGAGCCAGCTGGGTTTTGCCTTTATCCAACTGTTTGTTCCCCAGTTTTTCCTCCCCCCTCTCTATCTCTCTCCCATGCATGCATACACATACACACTGAAGCCATGATTTTATTATTTAGTAACTTACAGAGACATTTTCAACTTACAGATTTGGTCATACTCCAATACCTAGCAAAAACATCATCCCTCTAATGCAGGTATTTTCACAGGGGCACATTTCATGATGTCAGCACACTTCATAGAGGACAGAGACTTCTGCAGGAACACAAGTATCCACTTTAAGGCAAAGTTTGGATTTTCAAATAAATCTTATTTCCAGAAAATCATGTTGAAACTTATTTTCCATTCAAAACTCCGTGGCACGTGTCAAACCCTCGTCACCAGGATTCTCTCTTCTACTGCCTTGTGAGCTCAGGGGTTTAACCATGTGTAAAATCAAACAACCATTTTCCTTCTTATGTAAATGGGGATAGCTCGTGGAAAAATTTTAGAATAAGTATCTTGCATCTAGAATGTGCTCATTATATTTGGGCCAGGTATTGGCAAATATTTCCTATGAAGAGTTAGTGAAATATTTAGGCTTTGTGAGTCTCATGTTCTCTGTTGCAATCACTCAGTTCTGCTCTTACAGCACCAAAGCAGTCAAAAAAAAAAAAAAAGTGAAAGGAAGTGAGTGGTCCAATAAAACTGCAGGAATAGAAACCAGCAATGAGCCATGATGGCCCAAGGACCACTGCTTTCCGCCCCCTGGTTGAGGCCACAAAGGCTGCAGATCTTGAAAAAGTAGCAGTCAGTGCTGCACCCCATCAGCTATAGGGGGAGATTCCTAGTGTCAGTCACCAGACAAGAAATTAGGACCAAGAAGGCAGGCCTGAAACCAGCAGGCAGGGCCTCTCCTGCTTTCCCTTGTCCTTAGGTCACTTGAGTTTCAATGAGAGACTGTAAACTTGCTGGTGGGTTCCCCCAGACAGAAGGACAGCGATGGCTTCTGCCGTTCACCACGCAAAGGTAACTGTAGACTTTGACAAAGAGGACCTTGAACTTCCCTCCAAAATAATAGAAGGGACTCTGTGTTAGGAGCCACTTTAGCCAGCACATGTCACCCAGGTATTTATTTCCCATTGTTACCCAGCACCTTGGCAGCAGCTTCTCCTACTGCCACTGCCTAGAGTTCCTGTAGGAAATCAAGGTCTTCGTTTTTGCTCCTGGGTAAAACCCCTCAACTGCTCTACACCTACCACCACCCTGTGGCTTTGTCCACTCACCACTGGCCTGCTCCACCCTCCGCTAGAATCCTTTGAACTCTCCACAGCCGCTCCAACCATCCACCCAGTACCTGTCCACTGCATCCTACCCTGTCTGGAGTCAAAGCCCCCGGAGTCCTGCCCTGAAACCTCCTCCTCAACCCTTTCCCTCTGAGACTCAAGCCCTGCTCATCCCTTCCACCCCTGCCACCGTCATCACCTGTCCCTGCATCTCCACTGCCCTGAAGATCTCAACTCTCAGTCTTCAACAACATCCACCCATGCACGACAGCTGCCCAATGTACACTGCCAACCTGGACTGTCCCCTGAGATCCAGGCTCACCTTTCCATTGTCACTTAAAATCTCTAAAGAAATGTTAATAACCACCTAAAATATAGCCTGACGTGTGCACACAGGGACCCCTGCTCTTCCTCTCTGACCCAACTCTCCTGCAGTTTCCCCATCTCAGTAAACATCAACTCCATTCTTCCAGTGACTCAGGCCAAAATCCAGAATCATCCTTGATATCCCCCTCTCTCTCCGCGTTTCTGTCTCCCAGTCTCTTCCTCTCTCCTTCTCTCCCTTCCTCCCTCCTTTTTGTCCTTTTTTCTTCCCCTCATACACAATCCACCAGCAAATCTTGCTGCCTTTGCCTTGCTCAGTGACTCTGAGCTCAGGTTAAAACAGCACATTTATTATCTAACAAATTTTTGTGAGCCAGGAGTCCAGGCACGACTGAGCTGTTTAGCGTCTCACAAGGACTCATTCAAGGACTTCCTTTCTTCTGAAGCTCAACTAGGAAAGATGTTTCTAAGCCTTTGCAGGCAGTTGGCCTAATTCAGTCCCAGTGGTTGTGGGACTGAGACCTTCACTTTTTGCAGATGGTTGGCTGTGAGCCACTCTTGGCATCCAGAGGTGACCACAGTTCCTTGCCACATGAGGCTTCCCAACTCAGCTCCTTCAAAGTCAGCAAGGGAGGAAGACAGGCAAGGACCTGCAGCCTCATATAATTGATCACATAATTCTTCCATGCAATCCTCCTCCTCTTCCTCACCTCAGCCATATTCCTTTGGTTGGAAGCAAGTCCCAGGTCCTGCCCACATACAAGAGGAAGGGACTTCACAAGGGAGTCAATGATCTTGGGGACATCTTAAACCATTAACATCCACATTTTCAATTCTATGTAGGTGATGGGACATAATGTGTTTAAAAATCATCACGCAGGGGATGGTAACAGAAATCTACGGGAAGAAATAGCGCTGATGGTTATAGCAATTAGTAAGAAGTATAAGAACAGCCACCCACAATTGGTCATACATCACCTACCTCACTGTGCACTTGACAAACTGGCCAATGAAAGAACAGAGTCAAGTCAGGGCTTGGGGACTTTAAAGCTCTGAACTTAAGATTTGTGCACTCTGGAGACATGTTATAACTCAGTAAAATATTCTGGAAATTTTACTATTTCTTATAATTTTTCCTGAAGTAGCCATAATTTACTTCATCCTGTGAGTTGTACACGGGTTGTATAACCTAATTTTTTAACACTATTAGAGAGCTGAATATTTTTCTTATTTTAAATAACAAAAAAGAAATTCTACATTAGTTCTCATTCAACCAAAACAAAACAAAAAAAATCTCAATTGTAACATATTGTTGCCCCCTGAAGAGACTGGAAAAGTCAAGCCTGGTTGTTTCATTTCAATGCTTGATCTAAATGAGCTGACAAAGAAGTGACATGTTCCGATTGAATTTATCAAATGTTTATTATTTTTTGTTACCAGTTATTCAGGGTAATTATGGCCCTGTAATTCCATAAACACATTCTGATGTAAACAACTGTGAAAATTGCATTTTTTAATGCTCCAACTGTGCCCACAACATAATCAGAAGCAGTAATTTATTACTCAGACTAATAATTAGAAGTAATTAACTACTAGAAGCAATTAGGAATCGTAATTTATTTCTTAACATAATGCAATGAGCTGCTTTTTCAATGTATGTTTGAATATTTAACAACCAGTAATTACTTTTAGAGAAAAAGAAAGAAACGTGCTGTTTGGTTAACCATCTTAGATGCCTGGTACATGTGTCAGTCTGGCCAATTAGCACAGAGGTTTGACAAGTCATTGGGTAGAATGCTGCTGGAGTGAGCTCTGCAGTGTACTTGGGAAGAAATCGTCTCAGGATTTTGCATTTATTTAAGCACTCTTTATTGAGTACTTACTAGGTACATGACATCTATGCTAGGCACTGGTGACACAAAAGTGAATGAGATCAATGTAGTTCCTGCCCAAAAGAAGCCACAATTGCAGGAAAGAAACAGACAGATGTGCTAAGTGGCCTGATGGGAAGCCCGAGGTGTTAAGGGAGTGAGGCATCGAGGAAGGGCTTTTGGTTTGTTTTTAACACCATTCTCTGATTAACCAAGGGGTTAACTAGATGAGGTAGCCATGGGCAAGGGTAGTCTCTGGCACTGGCAAACACACAGATGAAAAGCCCCTGGGGTGGGAATGAGCTGGGTTCCTCCAGTGAGCTAAAGAAAGACCCCAGAGGCTGCTGCAGGGAATGGGAGCAAGGGCTAGTGCCAGCATGGCCCCTGTACCCATGGCCACGGCAGCCTCATTGAGGACTGCAGTCTTCCCATCGAGAACAAGGAGGGCTGACTAAAGGGCTCTACACTGAGGGTGGCACAGTAAGATTTGCTGTTTAAATGATCTTTCTAGCAGTCTTTTGAAGATAAAATGAGGAAAGTCAAGAGAGGATATGAGAAAGCCAACTAGCTTGCCAAATTAGTGGTCTGGTTGCAAATTAGTGTTGCCACCCTGAGGGAGGGCGGAGGGACAGTGTCTACATCACGAGGGCTTAGGAGTATAACTGGCAGGACTTCATGATGGACTGAATAAAATGGCGACAGAGAGAAGAAGGCACTGACTGGTACCACTGAACAATGTGAAATCACAAACTGATCCAAAAAATACAAGGTTGGGTTCAAGTGGACGATTTATTTGGAGCTGTGTTTTGGGACATGCTGAGTTAGAGGTACCTACAAACTATGAAGGAGAGAGGTTGAGCAGCTGAAGTGTATGACCACGTGGTGAAAACAGGCCTCCACTAAAAGTACGTATTTGGAAGTCATCAGCATATAGAAGGTTTATTTGAAAGAGGACTTAGAACAAAGAGAAAATTCAGTCTAGAACTGACTTGGAGAAGCTCCAAAAGCTAAGCACTCTGCATCCTTCCCAGGCATGTCTCAGCTCCCCCATGATGAGTCCTGTGCCAACACTTCTTCCCCTTCAGCCCTTTGTGATATTCCTCTGCCAACAAGTCTTTCGAGGGAGTCAACTCTTTTCTGCCTATCTAGGCAGCTTTTCATAACTGTGACTAAAAGACCTGAAAAGAACAATTTTAGTGAAGGAAGAGTTTATTTGGTTAATGTTTCAGAGGGGGTCTCATAGATGGCCAACTCCATTGCTTCGTGCTTCAGGTGAGGCAGAACATCATGGTGGATGGCTGTGGTGGAGGAAAACAGCTCAGGATATATCAACAAGGAAGCAGAGAGTTCCACTTACTGGGGACAATATATACACCAAAGGCACACCCTCAGTGTGCACACCTCCTCCAACCAAAGGAACACCCTCAGTGTGCACACCTCCTCCAACCAAAGGAACACCCTCAGTGTGAACACCTCCTCCAACCAAAGGAACACCCTCAGTGTGCACAACTCCTCCAACCAAAGGAACACCCTCAGTGTGCACAACTCCTCCAACCAAAGGAACACCCTCAGTGTGCACAACTCCTCCAACCAAAGGAACACCCTCAGTGTGCACAACTCCTCCAACCAAAGGAACACCCTCAGTGTGCACAACTCCTCCAACCAAAGGAACACCCTCAGTGTGCACAACTCCTCCAACCAAAGGAACACCCTCAGTGTGCACAACTCCTCCAACCACACCCTATCTGCTTACAGTTACCATCCAGTTATTCCATTCAGATGGATTAATGCACTTATTAGATAAAGGCTCTCATAACCCAATCATTTTACTTGTAAAACTTCCTGCAATGTCTCACACATGAGCGTTTGGGGGACACCTCATATCCAAACCTTAACACTGTCAGCACAACTGGTTCCAACCCCACCCTCAGTTAGAACACATGCTACTTTTCTTTCTAGAGCATTAATTGGTCACAAAGCTGCAGACTCCTGAGAGAGACCCAATCTTAGTCTTCCCTGTGTTAATTCATTGACACTGACCTTGATGTACAAGTGAGGATATCCCCCAAGTAGCTCTAGGGTACACATTTGCTTCAAGGAGCACACTGCAGCCTCTCTACCCAAGGAGCAGGCATAGTGCTATAGCAGGCTTAGAGAATGAATGTCATGCTGGGGTCTCTGGAGTATCTTCTCTCATCTGGTCTGAAACCATCCACTCATAGAGCCTGTGATACATAGAAACCTGCAGTGGGCCGGAGGCGGGGGGGACCACTCTGACCAGTGCATTGACCAAAACTAGTCTTTACAACCCAGTTTGTTTTAGCCATATTACCCTCCAGAAAAAAAGTCAATGGCAATAAACAACTAAATCAACAGGCAGTTTGTGAAATCAACATATTTTATTGTATTTAATTTTCATGATAATCCTGTGAGATACGCCTATTACCCTCAAGACACTGATGAGGAGTCCAAAGGCTTAGACAGGTTAATTCTAGAATCATAGCATCATTGGATGATGGAACAGTAATTGAAAATCATACCTTATAACTTTAAATTTTGAACTTTTACTACAGCAGACTCAAAGCTGTTTAAGCTAGCAGAATCATAATGGGGAAAAAATTCATAGGTCTATGTCACTACAACATGTGAAGTCTGATAGGATTATTGTCCAGAACAAAAGATAAGTCCAAGAAAGCTTTCCATCTCATCAACTTATAAAAAAAGTTGTGTGATTCATTGACACAGTCATAATCCCAGGAAGAACATATTGGAGGAATTGAGAGATGATTAAGCATCATGAACTCAGAGACAAAAACACAAGAGAAAAGAAGATTATTTCGATCGCTATTCCATAATTCATCATTAAATAGGGAAAAAAACAGAGTTGGCTTTTCAAAGTATTTTCCGTTACCAAAAACAGAACCACCTAGGATACATATTAAAATGCAGATTTCTTGGCCCTTCCCAAACCTAATGACTCAGAATCTCTGGAAATAAGACCAAGAAATATGAATTTTTTAAAACTATGTTCAGTGATTCCTTTGCACCTAAAATTAGGAAATGCCTGAAATAGATCATTGCAAAACTGTTTATTAGCCTGTGAGCAGAAAATGAGAACAGCATCAAGTACAGGAAAAACTAAGTTAAAAATTCTTAAGATCAGGCTGGGGATGTGGCTCAAGCGGTAGCGCGCTCGCCTGGCATGCGTGCAGCCCGGGTTCGATCCTCAGCACCACATACAAACAAAGATGTTGTGTCCGCCGAAAACTAAAAAATAAAAAAAAAATTAAAATTCTCTCTCTCTCTCTTAAAAAAAATTCTTAAGATAATGATTTTCACAGGGCATGAGACTTAGAGCCCTTAGAGGGCTCAACAAAGGCAGGTATTGTGGAAAAGAAAACAAGATTTAGTTGTGGAAATGTTGAATTTGTGCTTCACAAAATCACTGAGAAAGTCATTCAAATCCTGCACCTCAGTCTCTTCATCCAAAAATGGTGAAACGAATCTCACCCTTCTAAGGTCATGTTAAGTATTAAATAAGATTCAGAGAGTGGAACTTTAAAGAGGGTAAAGCTCTATCAATAGAAAAGCTAGGTACCTTTTGTCAGATTTATGTTTCTGAGATCTGCCATCCATGCATCACTACTAAACAGAACTATAGCAAATAGCAATCATTAAAATCACATCCATGACCACAAGGTCTTGGCAAGCTGAATTCTCAAAAACTGAGAGGTTGGCACCCTTTTTTAATTTTATTGCAAAAGATGGATAGCTGTGGGATATCAAGTTAAATGCAGCCAAGGAAAGAAACAGTTCATATCATTATTTAATACCCCCATTGCATTTTATGCTTTTGGCCCCAAAGCTGGGTACCATCCTACCACCACTTCATATATATATTAATAGATGGGTGCAGTGGCACATACCTGTGATCTCAACAACTGTGGAGGCTGAAGCAGGATGATCCCAAGTTTGAAGCCAGCCTCAGCAACTCAGTGAAACTCTGTCACAAAATAAGAAATAAAAAGGCCTGAGGATGGGGATGTGTTTCAGTGGTAGAATGGCCCTGGGTTCAATCCCAGTACCACAAAAATGAGTAACAAATTAAAAACAGATTATTCTCTGAAAATCAAGATAGATAGATAGATAGATCTTTTTGTGCTTCCTGAATGGTCTGCTGAGACCTGGTTCTCATGAAATGCTTTTCAATTGTCTTACCCTGAAACATTCTACTAGTGTAGTCTCTTCTGGACTCTTAGCCTATCACACCACAAAGTTGGTTCTACTATTGTAATCCTCCCCTTTAATTATAGGAGAACTTTCCTTGCCTCATCCAGGTTGGACTGGCATTTACTTCCTTCTCACCTACCCAGTGTTTCATCTTGTCCTCAAAATAGCTGCCTGTGTAGACCATTTCTGTGGTTAGTCAGTAAGCATTTGTCCATAATTAATCCTGCTTCTGAGAGGGGGTAAATTACTACTCAAAATAACTCCCTTTATCCTCTTCCACTATCCTTTCTTGGCACTAAGAATGAGTTTGACTAATTCAACTAGAAATGAGTAGAACCAACTTCCTAGGGATACAAGTTAAACTATCCATTATATAGTCATACGTGTTTTAAGAATCAAAGAGTCTGAAGAACTAAACGTGGAAGAGAAGGAGAAGGAGGGAAAAATAATTCACCTGTACCAGCACCTTCAGCAGGAGAAGCCCTAGACTAGGAACTTTAATTCACTGCTTCATTTAATGAAAACCCAGCATCCCCACCATGGGGTTCACCTTAGCTTCTCCTAGCAGAAAGGACACTCGCAGAGACCATGCAGAGTCCAAAGAGCACGCCACACACCGGAATCCCACACAAGAGATTTATTGTCGGTAACAGGAGGCATACTGACAGGGCTGTACCTCCGAGGGGAGCAGCTTTATAGCCCCAAAGGAATCTCATAAACTGCATAGGAGCTTAAGCTAGGGTGGGGTTGATAGCAGGCACATGTCCTTTCAGGGAGTTAAGCAGGTTTGCCTCAGAATTAAAACTTTGGAAACTCTAGATAAAATGGCTCCTGACCTAAAATGGTGAATCTGATGCCAATACTAGCAGGTCCCCACCTCTGGCTGTACTTACATTGGAAATGTTACTTTGTTGTAAAATCCATGCAAGGAATTGCAAAGTAATTTTTTTAACAAAATGAACTGAATTTCTGCATCTCTCCACTCATAAAAATCACTTATATATCATCACTAACTGGCCCCTTAGCTCAGGTCTCATGAAAATAAACCTTTCTGGATGCTTTAACTGCTGAGTTTGCTATAGTGGTTCCAAATCTACTCAGAGTTTGCTATAAAACTGGAGGGGGTCATGTATACCATCTAATCCAACACCCAGACTCCCTTTAAAGATGAAGAAATTGAGTACAACCTAGTAGATAGGTAACCTTTATAACCTTTCTACTTTTCTGTCCATTAATAGGTATATAAATCAGTGGAGAAATTCCTAAGTCCACCCACGAAGGAGGGGTCACTTACCTGATTTTGCTAGGACTTCTGTTTAACCTTCCAATAAATCCTATTATAATTGTCTGTTGTCTACATCAATTTTGGGGACCACTCAGTCCATTATCCCCAGGCAGAATTGAGGTACACTCCTCCTATAGCAGCACTTCAGCCACCCATGAGCATTGCTGGAATCAGAGTCATTTTAACCTACCCTCAACATTGTTTCCCTTCCTCAGGGCTGCTGAGAGCCACAGCCGAGTAGGAATGACGCATGGCATTTTTGGTTGAAAGGTGACCCCAGCAAGCCATTGAGATGATAATGATTATGTTAAGATGTGCATTCAATTGGATATTAGACCCCTGCTGTCCACCTGGGCCTGCTACTTTGGTTGGGGAAGTGCGGTAGGAGGGATGGCCAGAGGAGGGATTTCCGGTTGGTGTGGTGTGTCCCGGGAGAAGGCCGCATGCGTGGCATTCGTGGGAGTTTTGGAAATAAAGTTTGTTCCTGCTTGAGTGGCTCGTGATTTTGTGCCCAGCCAGACTGCGGCATTTGGTGGCCCCTACGGGGAACGCCTGGATCTTGGGGGTAAGTGAAATTGCTCGCCCCTGAGGGAGAGCGAAAGAATGGGTGACCATTTCAGGAACACACTCCCTCCACTGGGCTCTGTCCAATCTCCCCGAACCCCCAGGAGAACTCCACGGGAACTACTCCAAAGTAGCGCAAGAGCCGCCCTATTGCCCGACAGTAAAGGTCAAATATACAATTCAATCAATCCAGCATCACAGCAATTATATACAGCTTAACTCAAATCATCATCTCAATGGTTCGCTGGAGTCACCTTTCAACCATTCCCTCTGGCAATATGCCAGGCATCATTCTGACTCAGCTCTGGCTCTCAACAATTTCAGCTCTGTTTTCTCTAAGAAATCTCCTGGACCCACCCAGTACTCAAGGCTCAACTCTGCATGACTTCCAGGTAAGCAAATCTAACCCTCTCTCTTCATCCTTCTGTAGAGTTGTTCTCTGGAGGTCACATGTCTCTCCCCAGTCCCATCAGCCTTGGGTTATAAGATGGGTGATGAGACACAGAGGGTCCACTCCCAGGGGTGGAGTATGAGCAGATTAAATGAACAGAAAGGGAAGTTGATGTGGCACACCTTTGGTTCACTGAGTAATCCTCTTATACAATCCATTAATCATAGTTTCCTCCTCCCGATTACCTTACTTCTCTTTTTCCTAAAATACCATAGAATTAAAGAATCAAGGTCAGGCCTAAGACAGACTTTAGGATCTACCTAATCAGCAATAACTCAAACACAAAGAAGTAACTCCTTCTTCCCTTAACACACACACACACACACACACACACACACACCACCTTTCCCAAGTATTCAACACGTACAAGCACACATTGGTAACCATTCTACAAATACTCACTGAGTGACATATGGATGGATGGAAGGAAGGAAGGAAGGCAGGTGTGAGTTCCTATAGAAAACAGTTTTATAAAATTTAAGAGAAATGCTTTTTCCTTCTTGATGAATTTCCTTCAGTCTTAGACCATTTAGGCTGCTATAACAAAATACCATAAACTGGGTAGTTCAGCAGGAGTGATTTGTTGCTCACAGTTCTTGAGGCTGGGAAATGGAAGATCAAGTCATTGGCAGATTCAGTATCTGGTGAGGCCGGCTTTCTGGTAATGGACCATACCTTCTCACTGCCTCCCTCTGGTGGAAGACGTTATCCAGCTCTCAGGGCCTCTTATAAAAGAACACTAATTCCAATCATGAAGGACCACCTAATACCTTCACCATGGGGGCTACGATTTCAACACATGGATGCGATTTGGGTAGGAATGCAAACATTCAGACTATGGCAGCTTCCACTAGTGTAGTATGGAGAAGCCACAGAGCAAAGAGCATAGAGGTAAAGAGCACAGACTCTGAGACAGACTCCCTGGGTGGGATCAGTGGGAACTCAAACAACTTATTTAATTTCTCTGTGCCTCGGGTTCTTCATCTAGAGAGGAGAGTAAAAATAATTGTTAACCTTATAGAGTTAGTGTGAGGATTAAAAGAATGAATGTATGACAAGTACTTTAGGAGAGTTTCTGGCATATGAAGTGCTATATAAGATTTAGTTATTGCAAAATGAGTTACTCTCATAAACTTAATGTGATTTAACCAATATTTTTGATATATGCACTTTATAGGTATACACATTGAAGAGAAAGCAAGGAAAGAGAGACGAGTAAGCGAGAAATCAAAGATGGAGACCAGGCAGAGAGACACACAGAGTTTTTTTTTGTCAGAGCTGACAAATAAAGGCCATCTCTCTATAGGAAAAGGAGGCAAAACAGGCTTGGGTTCTGGGATTTTTATAGAACAGGCTTGGGAATCAGAGCCTGGTGGATCCTAATGCAGGCGGTTAAGGGTTGGGTTAGAATGAGGGAGTGGTGAGCCTTTCTCAGAAAGGCCCTTGGGCGGGAAAGTGAAACTTTTTCCTTAAAATGGTGTCTGTCACTTAAGATGGCTGTCCAGATGCTAAGCAAGGACCTTATATATATAAATTTGTACGTGTAATACATACTGTATATATATATGTAAGTACACATACACTATATATATATATATATATATATATATATATATATATACACATATATATATGTATATATGTATATATATATATATATATACACACACACATTTATAAAGTATATATCTCACTATAGGAAAGAGAGGCAAAACAGGCTTGGGTTCTGGGATTTTTATAGAGCAGGCTTGGGAATCAGAGCCTGGTGAATCCTAATGCAGGCGGTTAAGGGTTGGGTTAGAATGAGGGAGTGGTGGCTATACACACACATGCGAATCACATGTATAGAATCAGATGTGGCTATACACACACATTTGATTCTATACACACACACACGCATGTGCACACACATGTTTGTGTGTATAGAATCAGATGAGGAAGGTAACTACATAAGCACTTAACCATGTATGAGGAGTACAGAAAACCACCAAGTTGATAAGAAATAGGAATAAGAGATTCATTCTTCTAGGAAACTTTCTCATGTATAGCTCAGAAATTCCAATGGTTAGGAAAGTGGCCAATTGTGTGAAAACCAAGGTCAAACTTGAACTGAAAAGAGTCTATCCACTGTACAAAGCAGGGGTAAGAGGCAAAGAACAGTGGCCAGTGGCCACGACAGTTTGTAAGGTTGGGGACTGGTTTAGAGTCAGATCCTGACCTAAAGGCCTGTCATAGGGCCTTGTCTGGGAAGCTCAGTTTGGATTTGTTCCAAAGCAAATACTGCACTCGCCTCCCGTCAGCACCCTGGGTACAGCATATTTTGGCTGAGACAAGACCAACATGTGGCCAGGCACTAAAACTAGGGAACAGCACTTCCTGGTCTAGGTAATAGGCTGGTACTGCCCTATTCCCAACTTCCTGCATCCTTTCTCATCCCATTTGCTCAGCAAATTCTAATTGTGGCCATTAGCTAATAAAGAAGCATTGATTTGGACTTCACACCCACGACGCCACTATTTCTCCTTTCCTAAGGAATAGGAGGATCACCAGCTTTAGCTGAGTTCTTCGTTTTCTGTTTGTGGACATGGACCCCAGAAGAGGTGATCTTCCCTAGATTATGCTCACCCTGTAGTGTTGGTTTATGGGGTTCTGGGGAGGAGTTTGTGTCAATCAAATCTCTTTTCTAATTGGTTCTTGAGGTCCTTCAGGGCTGCTGCCTCTTCATCTGGCACTGACTCCCAAGAACATTCATGCTGAGTGACTCAACTCCATCTCTAAAGCTGTGTCAGGACCTGAAAGAAAAATACCACAGCATGTTTAAGAACCACACATTTTAAAATGTCTCCCATTTAGTAGAGTGAGAACAGAAAATTAGTTGGCCCGATGGCTTGAGAAAAAGTTGTAAAAATTGTTACAAGGCCTGACTCAAAAATGAATGTCGTGTAATACAGGATGGATTCTAGAAACCCACACCCCAGCTCTGCCAATCACCAACTGTGTGGCCCAATGTTGGCCCTGTCGGGCGTGTCTCTGTCTCACAGCCTGGGACCCATGAGGGCCAGCTGACATCTTCTTGCATGGGCACCCCCAGGAATGCTGGGATATGACTCACCCTCTGACCCAGTCGACTCCCTGGAGGGAGGAGAGTGCTTGGTCAGCATTCCCAGAGAAGAGCAATCAAAATGGCTCAGGACTGGCTTCATGCATCCTGAAACATGTTAGATCAGTACCAAAGTGAAAGCTGATAATAAAATAGTAATGAGAATTCTGGAGTTGAAGTGGACACACCACTTCCCTACTCTCCAGAGGGGCCAAGAGTTCACAGCTGCCATGTCCCAAGAAGAGAAGAAGCCACTGCCACTTCTACAGCAGGAATCTGAACATGGACAAAACGAAGTGAAGAAGTATAAACAGAAATAGGAGAGAGAAGCTTTATTTTTTAATACTGTTTTGCAATAAACAAATAAATAAATAAATATTTTATTGGAATATCCTGTTACACTAGTTTAAAAATTATTTAACCCTTATTTTCAACTAGTGAGATCTTAGTGACTTTCTACTTTCCCACCTGAAGACTAATAGCTGCTATTGAGAGCTAAAATAATAATAATAATAATAATAATAATAATGCAAGGAGAGTATAAAATTGAGAGAATCCTGCCAAGGTTTTAATTCCTTATTTGAGGTCCAGAGTGGTTAGCCGGGTGTCAGAAGCTGGTCATTAGATGTATTACACCCCATCTGCTTCAGGGCTGCAGAGTTACCCATGGTAACTCTGAGACTCCCCAGAGTAGAAGAAGGAGGATGTATCCACACCACAACATGCATCAGAGCTTCATCAAACAGCTCAGGAGCCCTGTGTGCTCAGAGTTGTGAGCCAAGCTTTGCCAACGGTAACATGAGGATCTTGGATAATCATCATGTCAGCAAGGGTCCCAGGATGAAATGGAATTCCACTCAAAAAGTCTTAACAAAAGCGAATGCATGACCACTAATAGAATTAGGGGAATCAACTAAGGATGTGGAGGCACTCAGACACTAGCAAAAGCAGGAAGTCACCATCATCTGGGTGACTAAAGGGACAATGGAGGAAACGGTGTGGACAGAGTCTATGAGAGCTAAAGCATGCAGAGGAGAACTCTGCTGTGGGAGGATGTAGCCACTGTCCACACTGCTACCCCAAAACAAGGAAGAACAAGGATGTCAGTGCTCCAGTGGCCCTCCTGAGAGCCTCCAAACTCCATCTCCTGATGGCGCCTTCCATCCGCTGAGCCAAAACCCTAAGCCTGCAGACAATGGGATTCCAAATGGATCAGCCTCTAACACAGAGAGAGCTGAGCAGAAAGGGAGAAGAAGACAAGAAAAAGAAAGTGGGTTATCAGGGGCAGGTAAGTATCCAATGGAGAATAAACAGCCACAAGCACAGAAAATGGGGTGGGGGGGTGGATGGGAGTCACAACAGCAGCAATGAGAGTATGATCAGCTCTTAAAAAACATTTACAATTATATCTGAAGAATCACAGGGGTTAAAAAGAAAAAAAAAAAGAAATGTCTTATTTACTCTGTCATAGATTTTGGCAAGTAAAGAAAAGAAATTATGGGTGGAGCCTAAGAGTAGTTACAGAGCTCCACTCAAAGGAAAAATAATTCTAATTAAAGGGTTTAGCACCACCAAGCTGTGAAAATTTTAGCATCAAAATAATTATTACAGTCTCATGATTCATTGAAACAAGCTGTACCCGTGAAAGTCCCTTAGTTCATAATGATACTCCAAAGACAATTGAAACGTAAAATATTTTAAATGCAGGTGTAAAAATTAAAGAATGATGAATAAGGTATATATATAAAATATATTATTGATTTCTTTTTAGGAAGTTTAGAGAACAAATATAAATGATTATTTTGTTTCTTTTATTCAGTGTGTGCCTATTATAAAATTTTAATATGTGCTTATTTCTTTTTATTGGTAGAAAAATAAATACAAAGAACAAGGTGAGACAAATACTTCTAGAGATTATATAAAATGACTGAGTTTAAAATATGTTTAAGAATTATGAAGAAGACATTCTTTAAGAGGAGAGTTAACTACACAAGCTCAATCCATCTCCCAAGAGAACAAACCTCTTTTGAATAAGGAAATACAATGGAATACATATCAATGACACACATGTGCAATAAAGCAACAGACACGGTCCGCATATCACAAGGTGGTCAACAGGTCATGGAACATAGGCCAAGTGAGGGTTTAAATGTACCTCATGACTTCTGCTTCTGTAGAGCAATTTGAGTCTGAAACTACCTTCTCACTATAAATCACAAAACTGGAACATATGAAATAATTATTTTGAGATGATGGACAACATACATAACAGGACTGTAATCCCTTTTAAAAAATGAGGTGAGCCCTACCATCACCCAGACTTTCTGCTTTCAGATAATTTCTAAAGTGTGACACGGGACAAACCCGTACAGAACAGGACAATCTTACTTAAGCGAGGAAACAGATATCAGAACTCATGGGGGTCAAAGTTATTAGAATTGGTGGAGCAGATCGCCTAACAGGAGGAACCTACACAGAGAAATGATCAAAGAAATCCACCAGAGTCATGAGTCTCTGACTGAACACTTGTTTACTCTTGTGTAGGGGAAAATCTCTTGAAGTTGGGCAAAGAACAACATCCAAGGAAAATCCAAGGAAAGAAAATAATTATTCAACAGCTGTAGGCCGCAAATTTCCAGAAGCTCACATAGGGCAGGATCATCTACAACCCTAACACCCAAAATAGACTTCAATGAGTACACGGGGAAGTCTAGAGACCCCAGAAGACCATGCTTCAGAAGTGGGGATAAATTAATTCCAGAGTAATGATCACCTAGGTGCAACCTACAAGACCTTTTCAAACCTCTTGAAAGGGTGAGCTCATCTACATATAAAAACTTCCTGAAAGAAGAAACCCTAACATTTTTTGAAGGAATATACAAGAATCTAGCCATTACCAATCTGCAACTTATATCATTTATAATTCAGTCAAAAAATAATAGACATTAAATATGGAGGGTGAAGCAAGATGGATGAGTAGAGGTGCCGACATGCTTTCTTCCTCAGCAAAGAACCTGAACAGGGAGAGAACAGAAGTTCTGTCACTGCTGTGTTTGATGCCGAGAATCAGAATGCAAGGGGATAGGGGGTGGATGTGGCATAGGCATTGCAGATCAAAGAAACCAAAAATGAGGAGGAGTAGATACACTTGTATCAGATAAAATAAATTTTAAACTAAAAACTAAAAACTGAACAAATAAGTTCACTATGTGTTTTAAATCAGTTTTTTTGTTATTGTTGTTGCTGTGACCCAAAGATACGATAAGAATAATTAGAGGAGGAAAAGTTTATTTGGGGACTCCTGGTTTCAGAGGTCCACAGATGGCAGTCTCCATTCTTTGGGGCCCAAATCCAGAACAACATAGCAGAAGGGTGTGGCAGAACAGATCAGCTGGGAACATCATACCAGGAGGCATAAAGAGAGTTCTGCTCTCCAGAGAGAGAGCATGCCCCCAATAACCTGCCTCCTCCAGCCACGCTCTACCTGCCTGCAGTTACCCTTCAGTTTATCTCTATGAGGTGATTAACACACTGATTGGGTTAAAGCTCTCATTACCCAATCATTTCACCTCTAAACCACCTTGCATTTTCTTCCAGATGAGCTTTTGGGGGATAACACATATCTAATCCATCACTTTATATAACGATAAAGGGATCAGCTCAATAAGAAGAAATAAGAATTGCAAACATATATGAACCCATAGCTGGAGCACCCAATGAAATTAGTAGATCTAAAAGAAGACATAGACAGCAGTACAATAATGTTGGAAATTTCAACACTCCACTTTCATCCATGGAAATATCATTCAGGCAAAAATATCAATTAAAAAATATCAAAGTTAAGCTATACTGTAGACCAAATGGACCTGATAGACATTTACAGAACATTTCACCCCACAGCTTAAGAATACAGATTCTCAACGGCAGAGGAATCATTCTCCAGACTAGACACACATTAAGCCTTTCCTCTCTCTGCCATACCCTCTGCCCTGATGTGCTGCCTCACTCCAGACCCAAAACTTTTGAAACCATAAACCAAAATAAATATTTCCTCCTCTAAACTATTTTTCTCAGGTATTTGTCACAGTGATGAAAAGCTAACCAACACAGAGACTATTATGAGTGCGATACATTAAGGAATTGGAAACCCAAAAAGAAATGCACAAATTTCTAAACACATTCCAAATTGAACCTACCAAAATTGAACCATAGGCCAGGAAAGTTGGAAATGACCAATAATAAGTAATAAGGGTGTTTTGGTAATAAAAGTCTCCCAAGAAAGAAAAGACCAGGACCAGGTGACTTTGCCTCTGAATTTTACCAAACTTTTAAAGAACAAATGACAATTCTCATATTGCTCCAAAATATGGCAAGGGAGAAAACACTCCAGATGCATCTCACAAGGCCAGCATCATTCTATAAACAAGAAAATAACAGAACAAAAGAAAGAAAGAAAACTTTCAACCAATATCACTGATGAATTAAATGCAAAAATTTTCTGCTAAGTACTAGTGAATCATATCCAACAGTATATTAAAATTTTCTACACCATGATTAAGTGGGATTTTTCCCATGGATGCAAGGATAATACAGCATGGACAAATTGATAAATGTCATACATGATGTCAACAGAATGAAACAAAAGAAGAATCCTGATCCAACATGGCGGCGGGAAGGGAGTGAGCCACCCCGTGCCCATGCCGCCAGACCCGCAGATCATGCCTAGTCGGAATACTAGTGTTAGAGGACCCCTATCCAGCTGCTCTCTGCAGAAATCACCAGCGCTGTGACCACCATGCGGGCTCCGGGCCTCAGCATTCGAGTAGGATGCCCGGCGTTGGAGAAGGACCCAAAGCCAGAAGTACCCAGTCCACGCCTTAGCAGAATCACCTATCAACACATCTGCAGATCGCCAAGACTTCACTCTGCTCCCACACAAATCACTCAGCTGCTACTAACCCACAGCACAGCACTACGCCATTGCCCGGCTCCCCCACCTCACCAGGCTCCCCAGCACTGAAAGCAGACAGCCGCCATCTTGACTCAACATTCTCGCCATTTAGCTGGGGGCAGTTCTCAGATCCCATCTCCAGTGGCCAGATACCAGGTTTCCAACCTTACCCCTCCCCAGCGGCAGTGACCTAATACAGTAGTTGCCCAACACAGGCATTGGGAACTGCTAGGGGAGAGGGAGAGACCAGGAACTGGGAAATCTCCAGGCAAGAGAGGGAGATAGTACCAGGCACTCATGTCATATGAGGAGTGGTCCCAAAAAGAGACCCGCGAGGTGCAGTCTTTCTGCAGGGGACTGGTGGGTGTCACTCCCCGCATCTAGGTGCCCTGCACCAGGACCAATCTTCCCACCATGGCTACCTCCACCACCTGGAGGGCAGAGACGCCAGCTTACAACAGATGAGGCCACCTACTGGATATGAAGAGAAGCAGGAAAGATACAGATCTCTAAAGCTAGCTACAACCCTGGCTTCTTCCTTTGAGTTTTTTGTTTGTTGATTGGTTGGTTGGTTGGTTGGATGGTTGGTTTGTTGGTTTGTTTGGGTTTTTTTTCTCTTCTACCCCTCCACCCTCTGGCCCTAACATCCCCAACATATGTGAAACCAAGAACTGTGCATGAAATAGGACTCTGAGGACTGAGTCATCTGAATAATATAATATAGAGGTGTTGTATATGTCTTTTTTTTTCTTTTCTTTTTTATTCTTTCATTTTTCTTTCCCCCTCCAAATTTTACTGTTTTAACATATGTATTTTTCTAAATACATACATGTTTGTTTTATGTTCTCTACTGTCTTCCCACGTACTTGCCTACCCTAAATTACTTCCTGTCTGTTCTCTTGCTACTAACTCTCTTCACTAGATTTCTCCTTCATACTTCCTAAGATTTATTGACTCTATATCCTCACATCCTACCTCCTCAGCATATCATCCTAAGCCCCACCCCCAGGTTATTGTCCACTGTCAGAAACTGTACTCCTTTTTACAAAACTACTGATTATATTTTAGATAATAATGGAATCCAACATTTCTGTACGAGACTAAACTCTAAACATCCTAATAACAACAAATTGTTCATAGGTGGTATATTATTGATATTGGGATCTGTTAACATTGTCCTTACCCACAAAGGGAGGTCTTGGAACCCTACAAGAGCACTACAAACTTATAGGGTAAAAACAATAACAACATAGACCCACAGAGCTGGAAAGGAAGACACACAAGCAACATGAAAAGACAAGGGAAGAAAGTACCCCAAACAAATGAAGACACCACATAATTAGAATCATTGGCAGCAACAGCAAGAGGAATGACAGAGAAGGAGTTTAGGATGTACATGGTTAAAATGTTCTGTGAACTCAAGGAAGATATAAGAGAGCAAATACAGGTAGTGAAAGATCATTTCAACAAGGAGCTACATAAACAAATACAGGAAGCAAAAGATTATCTCAACAGGGAGATGGAGGTACTAAAAAAAAAGAAAAGAAATCCTTGAAATGAAATAAATAATAAAACAAATTTAAAGCTCAAATGAAAGCATCACCAACAGAGTAGACCACTTGGAAGAGAAGACATTAGACAATAAAAACAAAATATATAATCTGAAAAAAATATAGACCACACAGTGATAATGGTAGAAAAACCATGAGCAGAACATCCAAGACATATGGAATAGCATAAAAAGACCAAATTTAAGAGTTATTGGGATAGAGGAAGGCATAGAGGTCCAAACCAAAGGAATGAACAATCTATTCAATGAAATAATATCAGAAAACTTTCCAAACATAAAGAATGAATTGGAAATCCAAATTCAAGAAGCCTACAAAATTCCGAGTGTACAAAATCACAACAGATCTACACCAAAGCACGTTTTAATGAAAATGCCCAACATACAGAATAAGGAAAGAATTTTAAAAGCCACAAGAGAAAGGAATCAGATTACACATAGGGGAAAACCAACTACGATAACAGCAGATTTTTCAACACAGACCCTGAAAGCTAAAAGATCCTGGAACAACATATACCAAGCTCTGAAAGAAAATTGGTGCCAACCAAGAATCTTGTATCCAGTAAAATTAAGCTTTAGATTTGAAGAAAAAATAAAAACCTTCCATGATAAAAGAATTTATAGCTAGAAAACCAACATTACAAAACATCCTTGGAGAAATATTCCATGAAGGCGAAACAAAAAACAACAATGAAAACCAGCACTAAAGGAAAAACTAATCGAAGAAGAAAATCAAGTCAAGTTAAATAACAAAAATAAACAAATATGGCTGGGAATACAAACCATGTCTCAATAGTAACCCTGAATGTTAATGGCTTAAACTCACCAATCAAAAGACATAAATCAGCAGATTGGATTTTAAAAAAAAGACCCAACAATATGCTGCCTCCAGGAGACTCATCTGATAGGTAAAGACATACACAGACTGAAGGTGAAAGGGTGGGACAAATCACACCACTCACACGGACTGCAGAAGCAAGCAGAGGTTTCCATCCTTGTATCAAATAAAGTAGACTTCAAGCCAAAGTTAATCAAAAGGGATAAAGATGTACATTACACACTGATCAAGGGAACCATACACCAACAAGACATAACAATCATAAATATATATGCCCCAAACAATGATGCATCTATGTTCATCAAACAAATTATTTTCAAGTTCAAGAGTCAAATTATCACAACACAATAATCTTGGGTGACTTTAACACACTTCTCTCACCACTGAATAGATCTCCAAAACAAAAGTTGAATAAAGAATCTATAGAATTCAATAATACAACAAATAACTTAGAGTTAACTAACATATATAGAATATTTCAACCTGCATCAAGTGGATACACTTTCTTCTCAGCAGCACATGGATCCTTATCTAAAATAGACCATATACCATGCCACAAAGCAACTCTTAGCAAATACAAAAAAGTAGAGATACTACCATGTATTTTATCAGATCATAATGGAATGAAATTGGAAATCAATGACAAAATAAATTATAAAAATTACTCCAATACCTGGAAACTAAACAATATGCTACTGAATGAACAATGAGTTGCAGAAGACATCAAAGAAGAGATTAAAAAATTCTTAGAGATAAATGAGAACATAGACACAACATATTGAAATCTCTGGGACACTATGAAAGCAGTTCTAAGAGGAAAGTTCATGGCATGGAGTTCATTCCTTAAAAGAAGAAAAACTCAACAAACAAATGACCTCACTTTACATCTCAAAGGCCTAGAAAAAGAAGAACAAATCAACAGCAAAATCAGTAGAAGGCAAGAAATAATTAAAATTAGAACTGAAATCAATGAAATCGAAACAAAAGAAACAATTGAAAAAAATGACAAAACAAAAAGTTGGTTCTTTGAAAAAATAAATAAAATTGACAGACCCTTAGCTATGCTATTGAAGAGAAGGAGAGAGAGGACTCAAATTACCAGCATACGTGATGGAAAAGGTAATATCACAACAGACACTGAAGAAATACAGAGGATAATTAGAAATTATTTTGAAAACTTATACTCTAATAAAATAGAAGATAGTGAAGGCATTGACGAATTTCTTAAGTCATACGACTTGCCCAGACTGAATCAGGAAGATACACAATTTAAACAGACCAATATCAAATGATGAAATAGAAGATGCCATCAGAAGCCTACCAACCAAGAAAAGCCCAGGACCAGATGTATACACAGCCAAGTTCTACAAGATCTTTAAAGAAGAATTAATACCAATACTCTTCAATTTATTTTAGGAAACAGAAAAAGAGGCAACACTTCCAAACTCATTCTATGAGGCCAATATCACCCTGATTCCAAAACCAGGAAAAGACACATCAAAGAAAGAAAACTTTAGATCAATATCTCTTATGAACATAGGTGCAAAAATTCTCAATAAAAAATTCTGGCAAATTGAATACAAAAACATACCAAAAAGATCATGCACCATGATCAAGTGGGATTCATCCCAGGTATGCAAGGTTGGTTCAACATAAGGAAATCAGTAAATATAATTCACCACATCAATAGACTCAAAGATAATGCAATACATTAAGGAATTGGAAACCCAAAAAGAAATGCACAAATTTCTAAACACATGCCAAAATTGAACCTACCAAAATTGAACCATAGGCCATGGAAAGTTGGAAATGACCAATAATAAGTAATGAGGGTGAGTTGATAATAAAAGTCTCCCAATAAAGACAAAACCAGGACCAGGTGACTTTGCTTCTGAATTTTGCCAATGGAACAAGGTAACAAACCCAGAAATAAATCCTTGTATTCACAGCCAATTAATTTTCACCAAAGGCATGAAGAATATGCATTGAAGAAAGGAAAATTTCCTCAATAAATGATGTTGAGAAAATTGGATAGCCACACAGAGAGGTAAGAAACTAAAGCTATACATCTCATCACATACAAAAATCAAAATTAAAGACCTATGGAAAAAAAACTATGAAACTAACAGAAGAAATGCTTCAAGGCATTGGTTTGGGTAAAGATATTTTGGGATATCAATCCAAAAGCATAGGCAGTAGAAGCAAAAAAAAAAAAAAAAATGACAAGCAAGTTTATTTTACACTGAAAAGCTTCCATGCAGAGGAAAATAAATAAAACAGAATGAAGAGACAAACCAGAGAATGGAAAAAATATTCACTAACTATTCATCTCATAAGGAATTTATTTTCAGAATACTTACAGCACTCAACAACTCAATAGAAAAAATAACAATAATAATCCAACCAAAAAGGGCTACAGATCTGAACATACATTTTTCAAAATAAAACATACAAATGGCCAACAAATATATGAAAAATGTTCAGCATCACTAATCGTCAGGGAAATGCAAATCAAAACTACAATGAGATATTATCTCATGCCAGTTAGAATAGATGGTATCAAAAAGACCAAAAAAAATAGCAAACACTGTTGAGACTGCAGGGGGGACTGCTTATACACAGTTGGTGGCAATGTGAATCAGTACAGCCCATACAGATTCCTCAAAAATCTACAAATAGAATTATTTATTTGTAGTATAATAATTATTATAGTTATTATAATCCCACTACTAGGTATATATCCATGAATTAGTATCAGTATGTCAAAAAGATACTTTTACCTACAGGCATATTATAGCACAATTCATAATAAGCCAAGACATGGAATCAACCTAAATGTCCATCTGTGGATGACTGGATCAAAAAAATGTGGTCTATATACACAGTAATAACTTCAGCCATAAAAAAAATAATGAAACTGTCATTCACAGCAATATGGATGGAACTGGAGGATACCATGTTAAAAATAATAATAATAAGTGAGGCACAGAGAGACAAATACCTTATGTCCCCCACTTCTGCGTGGAAACTGAAATGTTTATCTCACAGAAGTAGAGAATAGAATTGTGATTACAATTCAGCTTGGGAAGGGTGTGAGAAGTCAGGGAAGGAGAGAGGTAGTTAACAGGTATGGCCGTGGAATTAACTAGAAGACATAACCCCTAATGTTCTAGAACATAGCAGGATAGCTATGGTTGACAATAACTAACTGAATGTTTCAAAATGGCTAGTAGAGAGGATTTTTCATGTCCCCAACACAATGGAATGACATATGTCTGAGGTGATAGATCTTCCAATTATCCTGATCTGATCATTACACTTTGTATATATGTTCTAGGATGTCACACCGAGCCCCACAAATATTTTCTATTATATGTTCCAATTAAATACAAAGATGTACTAAACATTCTTACACATTTAAAATAGTATGCATAGAAAAAGCAGTAAAATTGTGACCCCCAGCCTAGAGAGATATCAGCCAACAGAAACAGGTACAAAATAGCAGCAATAATAGAATTACCAGATGGGGCATTAAGAACAGATATTATAAAAATATTTCACATACTTAAAATATGTATGTAATGAGGAAGAAAATGGAAGTTATAAAACACAACCAAATGGAACTAGTAAAGGTAAAAATTAAAAGAATAAAATAACTGTTAGACCAGATAGGATTAGCAGCATACTAGATACTGGAGAAGATAAGATCAATGAACCTAACAATGTAAAAATTGAATTTCAAAATAATTAAAGCTTCTGTTTTTCAAAATGAGAAAAGATACAACAGAAGATTAGGATAAAATATTCCCAACACATGTGGTTCTCAACATATACCTGACAAAGTGCTTCTATCCCAAATATAATTTAAAATCCTTAAAACTCTATAAAATAAAGACCAATCCATTTTTTTTCCAATGGACAAAAGAATAATAAACACTTTATTAACTAAAAATGCAAAGAAGTGGCCATAAATTCAATGTCATTACTTATAAAAGAAACTCATAATAAAGGAATCCCTGAACACCAAATCAAATAGGTGAAACTTCAAAAGAAAATCTAACGCCAAAGTTGAGAATGTGGAGCTACTGGTCCCTCTTATACTACAGTAGGAAGGCTAAGTGGTAAAGTCACTTTAGAAATTCAGGCTAGTTCTTAAACAGACAGACACTCACCTTCCCACAGAATTCAGCAACTTCACTTTCTAAGTTCAGGAAATGCGAAAACATATCCACACAGAGATCTGTAAGTGAACATGCAAAGCAGATTTCCCTGTAATCACTGAAAGCTGAAAACACTCCAGATGTCTGGTGGATAGAGAAATGAATTGTGTTCTATCCATATTACTACTGCTGCTGCTGCTTGCTATTCAGCAATGGAAAGTAATGAATCACAGACATGCACAACTTACGTGAAACTCAAAAATATGCCGAGCAATAGGTAACAACAAATCCCATTAATATGTACAGTTCCAATGCACCAATAATAAAATGAGGAAATTTTAAAAGTAAGGAAAAAATATGCTGAAAAAAAAAGAATACACCCAGAAAAAAATACATGCTATATGGTCCTATGTACCCTTAAAAAATATAAATTCAAATAAGTGGTTTCCTGGGGTCAAGTTCAGAGTCATAGTGGGGATTGACCATCAAAGGACACAGGTAAATTTTGAGTAGTGAAAGAAATGTTGTATAAAGAGATTTTGATGTTGATTACCTAGTGTATTAATTTATAAAATGCATTGAAATTTATACTTAAAATGGAGGCACTTTTGTATAAAAGTTTTATCTCAAAAAAATATATAAAAGGAAAATAGAAAAGAAAAATGTGTACATCAATTTGTGGGGTAAATGCCAAATTTCAAATATGGGAACTATGAACCTTTAAAAAAGTCTAATCAGCATAAGTTTATCTCTACAGGTCATGATTTATATCTGAGTGGCCTTGGGAAAAGCAGAAGATCAGAGAAACTCTGAGAATCAGTTGATATAAAACCTGGGTATTGAAATCTTAAGTAGTCAGTGAAAATATTCTTTTTCTTTTGAGTCTGGTAATATTACTGCTTTCCTGAGTAGGTATCAAAATAACATGATGAAATATCTAGAGAGATCCCAGCCTCGTCAAGAGATGACCTGAGAAAATATAAAACCAAACACAGAACTAATGAAGAAATTAATTAAATTGAAACCACAGTGATTATATCTTAGAACAGGTTTGAATAGAGCTATTACAATGTGTTTTGTAACAATTCTGTCTTTTGCTTGTTGTTTAGTGTGTAATACTTAAAAGACCAAGTGATACTAAATTCGAAATTGAAATGAACTATTTGAAATAATTTGATTGAATTTAAAATAAATAATTTAATATTCTTTGAAGTTCGCTTTCCAAGTTTTTGTTTTTATAATGTATGAACTTTTGCATATCTAGAAAATTATAAGTGATAGTATTCGTATCCATCTACAAAGATATTAGATTTATTAGAGTCTTTATCAATACAGATGAGGAAATTACAACCCATAGAAGTTAAATGATTTGTTTGGGATCAAATAAAATAAAAATCAAAACAACAGAAAAGGAGAAGTAGATGAAAATCAAAAGAAAAACAAATTCAAAGAAATTCAAGTCTAAGTTAAATGTAAGTTTAAAGTTCAATGGTAGGTTTGTGGGCAAACTTCCTGGTAGCCAAAGTAAAAAGGGAAAGAATCAAATATAAGAAACAGCATTCCACAGTGGTTAATAAAGCAGGCTTTAGAATCAGACTCCCTGGGTTTATGTTCCATACCTACCACTGACTGACTATGAAACTACCTCAGGTTACTTTTCTTATCTGAAAAATAAAATGATAATAGTACATACTTCCTAGGATTGTTGCAAATATTTACATAAGTCAATACTTGCTTGACACGGTTAATTCATATCCAACATATTGGCTAATATCTAGAAACTGGTCAGTGTTGCTTTATTTTTACTTTCACATACGTTTCAAACATAGGATTTGATCAGAAATAATAACTTCAATTAATTCCTGTTTTTGCAACACATTAAGAAAATGTTATAACTGCTATGACTCTTGTTTATGTTCATCAGTGATTTATAATTGCCTAAAAGCATGAAGCAGTGAATGGCAATGTGTTTTCTAAAGCTATATATCCCAAGAATCTGGCAGAGTGCCCAGACCATAGGAAGTGTTCCATAAATGTTTACTGAATGACAGGATATGGCACTAAGAGCCAGCAATATTAATAAAATTAATAAATGATAACACAAGCTTTTAACATCTTCCTGAAGGATCTCTCAGCATAATTTCTCCCTTCTTAAATCTTTTCAGAGAGTAGCTCTGATCCAAATAATAAGGAGAGGAAATAAGTTTCCCTTAGCAACCAAACTTTACTGAGATGACAAGTCTTTTGTATCTGAGGTTTCAATACTGCATGTGTTGAATGACAAATGTCATTTAACAGACACGTTTATAGAGCACCTATGATGTTCCAGGTTCCTCACCAACTGCTGGGGATGCAAGAATGACAAGATATAAGTCTCCTCAGGAGAGACCATCTCCGTGTCAACATGGAGTTCTATAACCTCAAGAATAAAAGAAGAGACACCCAGAAACAAATATGTCACACAGAACATACATAAGAATGCTAAGAGCTGCACAGAATCCAGAAAAGGGTAAAATCACAGAAGCTGAAATCCTTGCAGCCAGATCCTGGATGTGAGACGCACAAATGGAAAGTTGGTTCCAGTCCTGCTGAGCCTGCGGTTTGTGTTTCCCATCTCCAAGCCACCATGAAATAGGTCAGCAAAAACAGACTCCATAAGAGCCCTAATGAAAGTCTCAGACAATTGAAATCCTTCCTTGGGGCTTGACACTTGTCCCAAGGAAAGCCTGCCACTCATCAGCTCTGATAGAACACAACAGCCCCTGTTTGAACATTCCATCTCCTCGAGTTGTCTTTCCAAAACGTACCCAATTCATCTTGTGTGAGGCGAAAGACGTGGTAGGACTTCTGAGTGATGAAATCACTCAAGAAGAATCCAGCCACCACAAGCAAGATATTGTGGTATTAATATTTGATTCAAAGGAGTGTAGGACTGGTTATCAATAATTCAGTCATCATTTAATATCAGAGACGTGGAATGAGCCCGACGGTTGTATTAGTTTACACATTAGAGTGACTAAGATGTAGCGTGTTATTGCCACTGTCACATTTCTTATGTTGTGCGATGACAGCATGGCTTATGAGGACTGGGATGATATACCTGCCCTGCCACCCAGATCCATAAAGCAGTTGGGAGCAGCTAGACCAGCCCCCCAGGGAGGAGTTGGAAGAGACATGTAGACTTCCTATCGATTTTAGTTTGGATTCTTCCAAAACAAGTGGTCTGTGAGATGAGGATTCAACAACAAGGTGTTTATTTGGGAGGTAAAGAAAAGACTAGCAGGGGAGAGGATGCCACCCGGGAGAGCAGTCAGCCAATCATGGGTGCAGCGTCAAATCCGCTACTACCATGGACACCTGGAGTTTAAACCTGCGGGGTCATGAGTTACCACACCCAGGGGATGAGTGAGGAAGCTGGGGTGTTGATACAGCAGTCCCCATAGTTAGTGTCGGAAGCTGTTCCAGAACAGTGTTCATTCCTTAGCCTTTTCAGCCCACCACAGGGGCAGGAAAAGCTTGCCTCAGGGAAAATCCTGAAGCACAGGGTTGCAGGGGATGGGGCCAGTTGAAAATGGGGATGAGGCAAGGCCTTGGTGGCATCTGCCATCATGTCACAATAGCTGGCTCCTCACCCTGTGTCAGCTATTCAAATAGACAGAAGAGATGGTAACGGGGGCTGCAGTGGTGGCTCAGCGGTAGAGCACTTGCCTAGCATGTGTGAGGCACGGGGTTCAATCCTCAGCATCACATAAAAATAAATAAACAAAGGTATAAGAAGGGGGAATGTTAATCAACAGTGATGAAGTACTCAATATGTGCAAAAACATCCTGTGTGTTCTCACACCTGACCCCTACCATAACAGCATGGCCCGTTCTCCAAGTGAACGAACTTAAGGAATAGGGGCCTCCCCAAGTGAGCCCCGCCCCAGGAAGCCAGGGAGGACTTAGGCTCAATTCTCTTCCATCTCAAAGCTGTCACCTTTCTGTAAGAGAGTTAGATTCCTCTGTGCCCCCACATGAGTCAATTCTAGGTCCTTTAGAGCCAATCTGCAGACTCAGAGTTTGATCAGTGGTTTCCAAACATTCAGTTTTAGCCTGGTTTTCCTCCCACCTAGAATGACTTTTGCTTTTCACATCGGCTCATTAAAGTTGAGCTACAGGTGACTCTGAAGCCAGCCTCCATGAAAGAAGAGGACTGGACAAAGACCATCCCAGAAGAGGAAGCAGGAAGAGTGGGTGTTTTTAACAAGCTCCTTAAGTATATCTGAAGCACACCACACCAGTGTTTGCATCCTCAGGCAAAAATCTAATAGGTGAGAATGTGTGCAGGATGCTCAGGAAAAACAGAATCCTCTGGCTGCAGCTGTGGAGTCTGGCCGGTGGACAGAGGCCAGCACAAGATGGCCTTTGAATGCCAGGCAATTGACTCTGGTCTCCTCCTGGGGACAATAAGCCACTCTAGTGGGTTTCTGAGCAGGGAAAGTGTCATATACAAAGCGATATTTCAGGAAGATTAATCTGGCAACCCTGAGCCAAATGGATTAGAAAAGAGAAGAAGATTGGAATCAGGAACACGATCAAAATAGCAGGAGAATTTCAAAATTTCCTTCCAGTCACCAGGGTTTCAATTTTTACTGGTTCATTTTTCCCTTTTGTATCCTAAATCAGGGACAAGCCAACCCTGCTTGGTTGAAATCTTGAGCTGCGTTTTAAGTGCTCGCTATTGGTAATAGACTTTTGGAAAGGTTGCTCTTGTGGCCTTGCTGAGTGTCAAATGCCAGCCGGTCTCCTCACTTCTCACCCATCACTCTGGTTCGTAAGAGTCTTTTAAGAAGTCTTTTTCTCCTATGAGAAAGTGGACTTTTTTTTTTATCTCTATAGTGAAAAGCTTTTAAATCCAAGCTAAAGAAGTTCTGGTGTCTTGAGATCCAAGATTCTAAATGTGGAAACATATTATGCCATCTTGCCAGGTGGGTCACAGACCTCTTAGTTGCCTAGCTCACTCACAGGAAGGCCTGCTTCTGCCTCCGTCGATGCCGAGATGGGAAGTTAGTCCTGCACTTTATCCAATCCTTAGAGCCATTAGGAAGACATCGTAGCAAATGTCCAAGAACAGAGAAGTGTTGTGACTCTGGGCCTTTCCAAACTCTCCCATGAAATCCTACATTTTGATTTCCCTGCCCGTTTGGAAGCCAACCAGCAAGCCAAGAGCCAGTAGCCTACATTGTCTTTATACTGTGGTCAGAAATCCAGCAAGGTTTGTCCTAACCAGTGACTTGGAAAAAACATTTATTTCATGAGGAAACTGATCATCCATTAAGACTAAGGGGCATTTTGAATGGCAGTTTTTAGGCAAAAATACAAAAAGGACTTAAACAGGCTAGAAAAGACATAGGTGTCAGTCATAGGTGTCAGAACAATTTCATTAGATTGTCAGGATGCACCCACCTTCTCTTTTCCTCCCTGAGTTCTAAATAAAAAATTTAAAAAATGGAAAGAAGCTGGGTGCAGTGGCACACTACTGTAATTACAAAGGCTCTGGAGGCTGAGGCAGGAGGATTACAAGTTCAAAGCCAGCCTCAGTAACTTAGCAAGGTCCTGTCTTTCAATAAAATATTAAAGAGGGTTGGGGCTGGGCACGGTGGCAGATGCCTGTAATCCCTGCAGCTTGGGAGGCTGAGGCAGGAGGACCACAAGTTCAAAGCCAGCCTCAACAAAAGCAAAGGTGCTAAGCAACTCAGTGAGTCCCTGTCTCTAAATAAAATACAAAATAGGGCTGGGGATGTGACTCAGTCTTTAGAGTCCCTGAGTTCAATCCCTAGTACTAAAAAAAAAAGGACTGGGGATGTGGCTCAGTGGTTAAACACCCCTGGGTTCAATCCCAGGTACAAAAGGAAATAAAATATGGAGGATGGAAATATCACTTTCCTGACCCTAACATGTGGTGTTACCTCCCCCAATAAAGTGTTGGGTTTGAAGTTCTCTTTATTATATACACTACAGAAATCAACAATTGTGCAGCAAAAAGAGGGGCTCACTACATCCTTTGTCTGATGAGCTGGAACTCTGTCTTCTCTGAGGTCATCGGTACTCCTTTGGGAGTTAACCCATTTTTAGTTAAAAGTAATAAACTATCTTTTGACTGACATCTGATTGTGGCCACACTGTCCAGAAGAATGAGAAATAAGTGAGATACTATGGCAGTGCCAAGTCCCCCAATGCAAGGCAGAAGGTCAGAAGTATAACAGGCTCCATCACAAAGCGGTTCTTCCCGAGCAGAGTGGCTCCAGCAAGCTTTGGAGATATGTAGAAAAGGCTCACAGTGAGTGGAAAACAGAGGGTACAGATGCACCTCAAGCTTGCTTTTCACTGTCATCTCAATCATTTAGGCTTCAGTAATAATTATGCCAAAATAAGCAACCTCAGAAGATTTTAGAAGGAAAAATATTTTGATCTATTTATTTTAAGAACAGACCCTTTTCCAAGCCATTGCAACACCTTGCAGACGAACGGCAAGGGTAGATTGATTACCAGTCCTCTCTCTACAGCACTACAAATGTGCGTGGCTAATTCTCCAACCACCTGCGGCCGTACAGATGGAAACATCTCAGCTCCAGCTGGAACGTGCCCACTCCTGGAAGATGCCTGGCAACAGCAGTTACAGGCACTGGTGGCCGACGGCTGCAATGACTTGGCCTTTTTCCCTTTTGGGCTCCAAACTACAGCTTGGGGGAGCAGCAGTTACCCATACTTTAAAAAGATTTCTCTAAGGGTTAAGCCGGCTAGGATGACTGGCACCGTTCAGTTCTGCAGCCTCAATCCACCTCCCTGCGTTTCAGTCCTTCCTGGGATCTGTCCAGAGGAAGTAGATATAGCTTGTTTATTTATTCCATTTTATTGAGCTCTGAAAACATTTTTAAAATAATTATTAGCCGTAGTGACGCAGAATTCTTCATTTCAGAAAGGGAGAGGGGAACAGCTACTTCTGGAGTGGATGGTGAGAAGGGAGAGTTGTAGGTTCCTTGGTGCAGATGGAGACTGTCATCATACCTCTTCATAGGTCACCTGTCGGTTTTTTTTTTGGGGGGGTGGGGGGTGAATTATATTTTGCACAGAGGATTTTGAGTTTGTCACATCAAAATGTCACTGTCAGACAAGCTGGTTTCTTCTACATATATCCATTCTTGAAAAGCCAGTTTCAACCCATCCTTGAAGGGGTTCTGGAGGTTTTTTCCTAAAAGATCATTTGAGCTCTTTGATATTGAAGGAGTTTAGGTCTGAGGGTCTTAAGTGATCCCAGTAGGTGTACCAAGTATCAGTGTTTTTAATGATAATGGCCTCTCCGCTCACCCCCTTTTGACAGAGGAGGAAATGGACTCATAGGCACGGCTGGCTTCCTAGAGGGCAGAGACTAAGAAATCCAGACCTGAGCACCACCTCCCAGTGCTCTCTCTTCTAGAGCTTGCCCTAGACCCACAGGGAAATCCACATTCCATTTCTGTTTGTGAATATCCCCTAGATTAATTGATGAAGTTGTGACAGCTAAGATTGGTGAAAGGGAGAAAACAAGTTTCATTTCCTGTAAAATTCCAGAAAATCTGCATGTGCTCCTGACTGGCTCCTTCCTGCTTCTAAGGAAGATTTTCTCCCTGCTTTAAGAACACATCCACACGACAAAACAGAACAGCCTCCCTCAGATCTGACTGTGAAAAAACAACGATGTGTTAATTTGGGGGAACCTGAGGTCGGCTTGCCTCTCTCCGGATATTGAAACCCAGCTTGCAGTTTATGGCTTTCCTTTGAAATGGTCATTCCTACACATCACACACAGGTTTTTGAAAACCATTAGGCATTTTTGAGAACATGATGAAATCAGGCATCTGCTCGCACTATCCCAATGATGTGAACAAAGGGCAGGGTCTGCACTAAACATGTTTGGCAAGCTGATCGTTGGAGAAATTTACGGTTTATTCAGAGCACACCTAAAGCTTGCCAATGGTATTCATTTGAGGTTTATCTTTATCACATTCCCTGGGGAAAATGAGGCATTATTCATATTAGCATTATTACTGTATGCTTCTAATTCCCATTGACAAGATAAAAAAAAAAAAGTCGAGAAAAGCCACTGATTTATCTGAGGCTGCAAAGCAAGTCAGAACCAAAATTGGAATCTCATGACCCAGAATTATCATGCTGTGTAAATCAAGCGGATGGACGTATATTAAACTGCTACCACAGGTGTAGCAATATGGCAGACAGTGAAGAATACATTAAAGAAAAATGAAACGGGCCCCTCTCCTTGACACCAGCTCCATTCTGAGGAAAGACAAAACTAACACAAAACAAAAAAACTGGAGAACTGCCTAAAATGGGAAGATATTCAAGTATGAACGCCCTGAATGTCCGACAGTAGCACCTCTTCTGTCCCTTGACACAGCCTCTGATGGGCCTCTTCAACCCTCCTCCGTGTCTGGCCTCCAGAGCTCACTGCAGGGGTCACACCATCCCAATGATGTGAGGATGGGGAGGAGTCTGCACTAAACCCGTTTGGTAAGCTGTTTAGTGCACGTTGGAGAAATTTATGGTTTATTCAGAGCACACTTAAAGCTTGCCAGTGGTATTCATTTGAGGTTTATCTATTATTCTTTATCACATTCCCTGGGAAAATGAGGCATTATTCATATTAACATTATTACTGTATTCCCATGGACAAGATGAAAAAAAAGTCAAGAAAAGCCAGCCTCTCCAGCCCCCACTGAGTCACCGTAACTTTCCTTCCCATCCCAGAACTCACCATTTCTCCATTAGTTAGAGTCAAATTATTCTTTCTGAAACACATTCTGATCATGTAACTTCATTAAAAAATAAAGAAAGATTTTAAAACCTAGCTAGGTGTGGTGGCCACACAGTCTATAATCCCAGCAACCTGGGAGGCTGAGACAGGAGGATCCAGAGTTCAAAGCCAGCCTCAGCAATGGCGAGGCACTAAGCAACTCAGTGAGACCCTGTTTCTAAATAAAGTACAAAAAAAGGTTGTGGGTATGGCTCAGTGTTTGAATGCCCCAAGTTCAATCCCTGGTACCCAAAAATAGATAGATGATAGATAGATAGATAGATAGATAGATAGATAGATAGATAGATAGATAAAACAAATTAAAAAACTAACTCCTGGTATGTTCAGCTATGGTAATAGGAAGAGGTCAGCAAATCTTCTTCAAAGCAATGTATATATGAACAAAATCACTATAAAAAACTATTGCCATATTTTGAAGATCAAACACAACTTGAAAAGCATGTATTCATGAAAAATGCTAAAAGTTTAGGTAAGAAGAGCAGGAGTCTTTGTCCTTATTAACTGAAGGGCTCCTGGTCTTTTCTAGCTTCACAGAAATGGCAGTTTTACCAGGGAGGGGGGAAAACATCTTCAAATCCGGCAGCCATTCTGCCAGAGAAGGCAGACTTGATTTGGGACCCAAGGCAACAACCTCAGCAGATGATACCGAGTGAGAGACCCACCAGCTCTAAAGGCTGAGGTGAGAGACCTAATTAGAGTGGGCAACACCTCGGCAAGATATCTAACAGAGAGGAGGGAGAAATGAGACAGAAACAGAATGACTACAGCATCTCTCAACACAACCCCAACTGGGGCCAAAACTACAAACAGCCCAGGCAAAGCAACACAGACTCAATAACTACCTGAGCTTTGAACATGTCCCCCATGCCTAAAATACCCATCAGCAGAAGGTGGGAACTTCAGGGACTGGGGTGGTCTGAGTAAAACCTCTTCCCAAAACACTGATTTACCAGTAAGCAATACAGACACAGGGGTAAACCCATGCCCCACAGACATAAAGATAAGAACAAAATGTTGAGCAGACACACACAACCACACACCACAAGGAAAACAAGTTCCAAAGCTTAGGTCCAGGCAAGTTACCAAAATTATCAGATTTTAGAGCTGCTGCAACGTATTTCTAAAATGCACAATGTGCAATCTTTTTAAAAAGGCACATCACCTTCAAAGAAATAAGAAAGTGTGACCTATTCTCAGGGATAAAAAGAAAAGTAAATAAAACTGTCCCCGAAGGGGGCCTAGATGCTGAATTTAGCAAAAACGACAAAGTAGTTCATTCATACACATTCAAATAAGTAAGGAATTTACCTCAAAAATTTTAAAGAAAAACATGACAGTGATGAGTAGCTAAAATAAATCCAATTAAGAAATAGACACTATTTTAGAAAAGACCAAATGGAAATTCTAGAGTTAAATATTTCACTTTATGAACTAAGCAGATTTAAAATAACAGAAGAAAATAATCTGTGAACTTGGATGCAAATCAATAGGTATTATCCAATCTCAAGTAAAAAAAAAAATGTTAAAGAAAAACATAGCCTCAGAGACCATGAGACCATGCTCACAAGGACACCATCAAGTGCAACAACTGATGTGTCACAGCAGTCACAGAAAGAGAAGAGAGAGAGGAGCGTGCAATATATGAAAAACTGCCACCCAAAGCTTTCCAAATTTTATGAAGGTTTATTAACCTATGGATCCAAAAAGCTCAACAAACAACAGGTATAATAAACATAAACAGATTCATGTCTAAACTGTAAAGATAAAGAGAAGATCTTGAAAGCACCCATCACCTGTGCTAGTTTCCTTTAGCTCCTATAACAAAGTATCACAATAAATAGTGAGTCTTCAGGAAACACAAAAGTATCTCTCACAGCCCCAGAGACCAGAACCTGGAAATCAGCAATTCATATCACTGGGCCACAATGCAGGTGTCAGTGGAACCACACTTCCTCCAGAGGTTCTAGGGGAGAATTCATCTCTTACATCTTTAAGGATCTGGGGCTGACTGTGTTCCTTGGCTTGTGGCCAAATCACTCCAATCTTTGGACCAACAGCTTCAAATTTCTGTCTGATTTTCACAATCCCTTTCCCCCACCCTTTCTCTCTCATCTGTCTCTCTGCCTCCTTCTTCTTTTTCTTATAAGGATAACTGTGGTTTCATTTAGAGCCCCTCAGAAAACCTACATATTCTCTCCATTTTAGGACCCTGGAAAGAGTCACCTCTGCAAAGACTCTTTTTTATGATCTAAAGTAACATTCTCAGGTTCCAGGGTCTCAGACATCAAGATCTTTTGAAGAGCCATTTTGCATGACCACACTACTCAATTCCAAAGCTGAAAATAAAGCTACAGTAGTCAGTACAGTGTGGCATTGGCATTAAAACAGACCTGAAGACCGTGGAACAGAATAGGCGCCAGAAATGACCCTACACTCATGGTCAATGTATTTTCAACATTTCCAATGAAATTCACTAATGAGATACAGACTTTCCAAGAAATGGTGCTTGGGATAATTGACTACCTATAAGAAATGAAAGAATTTAAGAAAACATAGACTCTTAGCTAATGCCATAAGCAAAAGTCAACCCCCAAACAGACAATATTGTAAAATGGATAATAGACTTCAATGTAAATTTATTTTTCCCATCCCTGGCTAAAGTTACAAAGCCGCCTGGGCTGGGTCTTCCTGGCAACACTGCCAGGGAAGTTCATCCTTGTTACCTAAAGACATTTTCCTGAAAATCCTAACTGTGGCTCCAGTGCACATTTCTTCTGATTATCAAATTGTTCTCACTTCTCTTAAGGAATAAATTTAACAAAAAAAAAAAAAAAAAGGTTTTCCTAAAGAAAATAGACAGTATAGGAACAAACTGCTAAGAAGCAAAAAAAGAAGGCATGTGGACTTTAGTACAGATTCCAGCAACCTAAAAGAGGTGAGCTACAGGACCATGGAGAAGGGATGATTGAATTACACTTAGAGTAGTAAAGGAGGGAAGAGAAGTCAAGAAGAAAAAAGAAAAAAATATATACTTAACACTTCAAATCCCCCAAATGGGGCAGATTTTGAAGTGTTAAGTACATGCAGGACTTATTCAGTACAACTTTAAGGAGGAAAAAAAGAACTCACAATTATTTTCCCTGACGTGAACTTTGCATATGATAGCTCATCTACTTTCTGTATAACCCTCTGAAGCGGTCATCAGGATCATGGTTTTCAGGATGAGGAGGCTGAAGCCCAGATACCATATGGTAACAGAGATAATAAATAGAACTGGAATCATTTCTAAGTATGCCTGACACTTTTTGCCTTCCTTTCAGATATTTGTGTTAATTAAAATCATGAACACCCATAAGCAAGAAGCAGAATGCCTGATATACCAAAATGCTTTTAAATCACACTCCATTTGTTCAAGACTGATACAGAATGCTTAAAGAGGCCATTTAGCAGCTACATCTTGTTGGTCACTATGCACAAACTCAGCCTGCAAATGCTGCTGCCCAAGGGGCACAGGGCAGAGAAGCGACCTGAGGCTTCAGAGGATTTGTCGTCAGGACAACAAAGCCCTTTCAACAGAATGCATAGACCTCGGTGCACTGCAGAGGGGTTCTGTGGAATCACTATAATGCACACAAGAAGGACAGAAGTGGAAAGCAGATCAAAACATAAGGACAAAAGAAAGAAAGAAATCATTGACCTAAGGAGAGTCGATAGCCCCCAGAGGAACCAAGTTGAAATATTTAGCCCAACTCTTTAGCAAATCTGCATATGTTTATTCAGTCATTCCTGTTGGTGTGAAGTTCAAATCAAAGACCAAAAGTGCACTAATTAATATAGAAATAGGAATCACGAGTGGCCTGAGAGGGACATCATTACCCCAAGTCCATGTACAAAGACATGAATAATGTGACTTTGTGTACAACCGGAGATATGAAAATTTGTGCTCTATATGTGTACTATGAATTGCAATGCACTCTGCTGTCATGTATAACAAATTAGAATAAAAATATTTTTCTGTTTAATAAAAAGAGAAATAGGAATCACTACATGACATGCTGGTGATGAGACAGGAACGGATGGAGAGGCGCAGCAAGCTGCCTACCACTGCAGGGGAGAGACCCACAGGGAGAGCTGGGGCTGAACGGTGCTGGTGACTTGTCCTCAGTGACTGATAAAAGGAACACAGAGGCAATGAGGACAACTAACCGACACTTGACACTGGCCGCTGCTCTCCTGGTTCAGTTATTCATTCATTACTCAGTTTTAAGAGACGCCATGATCATCCCCATGAGAAAACAGAAGCTGAGAGCCACGGTTGCCTGTGTAGAGCCACACAGCTAGTAAACGGAAAATGCAGAATTAGAACTGAGTCTGTTTAACCTTAGAAATTAAGCCCCCAGCCGCAGCTCAACGTGTACTCTGATCCCCGCAAAAGTGGCCAAAGAACGCAACCTTCCTTCCTTCTCCTCCCAAAAAGAACCTGGCAGAATCGTGATACATAAATAATACAAATGTCTTTTGACTTTTCTGGCATTTCCTTAGAGGAGCTGCTGTTAGAATATTACAATCCCTCTCTTGAAAAGTGCATTAGTCACTATGGAAACAGTTAATTCATTGATAAGAAGGGATATCTTTTATTAATAAGGACACCACCAGTATATGTGATCCAGAATTTGTAGTTCTGCATACAGAGACATCTCAGGAGGAAATGTCTAGTGTTAGAGTATTACGGCCTTCCCACAACTGACTACAGGACGGAAATGCAGGACAGCAGCACGTGGGGAGTCCATTTGGCAAAGCTCCCGGGGATGATTAAGTACTGGTCTCCTCGGACCTCATTTTCCAAACCTGCCGCTAGCACAGCAGCAGCAAACAGCCTGCTGGGCACAAAGTGGCCCTGTGCTCTCCACCCCATCATCCTGGAGGGCTTTCAAGCTAAGGTGAGGTGGCCAAACAGTCACTGGGCCTAATTAGTGCCCCCACGGACTGGAACACTCCCTCCCCTGGCCTTCCGCACAAAAGCTGCAAGCGCTTTCCAACCTTTGAAGCCTTCCCACCAAGTCCCAAGGAATAGCTTCCTAGCTGAGGCTTTAATGCCCGGCACCCTCTGATCAAAAGCCTGGGCAAAGGGCAAGAGAATCAGCCCCTGATGGGCAGGAGCTTTGGAGAGGGAGATGATGCCTGGAGCTAATCAGAGCCCGCTGTGGGGAGGACAAAGCGCCAGTGTGTAAAACCCAGCCTCGGTGTGCTTTTGTGCATCAGACGCAAGTCAACCCCAAAGCCAAGGGCCTAGATGCTCTTCCTCCTTCTCCTCCTTTTCCTCCTCCCCTTCTACCCCCAAGAGGCTTGGCTTTCATGCTCAAGAGTAGCAGAGTCAGGAACGTGGGAAGCTTTCTGCATCAGGCTCAGTCCTGCATCTCCACCCCACCACTCCTCCTTGCACTGGGACTCTGCACTCTGGACCTCACTCTTGACTCGCTAAGCCTCAGCAGACCACAGAGTCTGCATACTAGCTCCTCTGCCCAATAGCTGGAGGTCTTGGGAAAGGAACTTCTCTCTGCACCTGGCTTTCCTTTGCCAAAGGAGGAAAGGAGTAGCCACTGTACTGAGGCAGGAGCTGGAGCCCCAGGGGGGCTACCTGTGATTCAGGGACCATGGTGGTAGAAACCAGCTCCATGAAAGAGACACAGCTACTGCTGGTGACACCTGCTCTGGCCTGGCCGGCAGCCAGTAAGCAAGACGCATCACAGATTGCTGCTTCCTACAGTCAGTGGCCAGGTCATAACAGCTGTCATGTTGACACAAGTGGTGGCAGAATGCAGAGAGCCAACCTGGAGTCAGCGTGGTCCCTATCAGTCCTGGACAGCCTCCTCAGCCACTGCAAGCTGACTGCAGGACCCCCTCCCAGGCCAGACTGCAGGACCCCCTCCCGAGCTCCAGCTGCAGTTAACCAACAACCCACAAGCCCAGAACATCCCTCTCTCTAACTTTTTTCTGTTCTTGTTCTCAAAGGCCAAAGTATTGCTGCGAAGTATCACTGAAACATGCCACCAAGAAGGCTGCCACACCATGTGTCCCGAGACCATTGTTCTCACTGTGGCCTTCTCAGCGGCTCTTTCTCTGTATCAGGATCACACAAAATTCTTCTCCAACTCAGCCATGAGGGGCCGAACCGTGGTTAAGGGGACAAACCCTGCCATTGAACACTGAACACTGGTTCTCAGTGGACTGTCTGGGTGACCATAAACATGACTCCTAACATCGATGAGCCTCAGATTCCACATCTGTGATACAGATGATTCTAAAGATTAAAAGAGGGGATGCACGGGAAGCAATTAGTACATGTAGTTCCAAATAACGGTTAGTTATTATACCCTGTGGTGTATCCGTGCCCCTTACCTGACTGTCTTCTTCCATGCTTCTGTAAAAGATGTTCCTTCATCTTTACACGTGAAAACTTCCCTCGTGTCTTTTGAGAGATTTTTAAAAAATTTTTTATTTGTTTTAATTAGTTATACATGACAGTAGAATGCATTTATGCACTTTGATATATCATACGTAGATGGAATATAATTTCTCATTTTTCTGAGTATACATGCAGAATCATATTGGTCATGCAGTCACATACATACATACAGTAATAATGTCTGTTCATTCTACTATCCTTCCTTTCCCCACATCCCCTCCCCTTTCCTCCTTTCACTCCCCTCTACCTAATCTAAGGTAACACTATTCTTCCCTAGTGCCCCTGCCTTATTGTGAATTAACATCCGCATATTAGAGAAAACATTCAGCCTTTGGTTTTTGGGGATCGGATTATTTCACTTAACATGACATTCTCTAGCTCCATCCCTTTAAAGGCAAATACCATAATTTTATTCTTCTTTAAAGCTGAGTAATATTCCATTAAATCTATATACCACGTTTTCTTTATCCATTCATCGATTGAAGGACCAACATAGGTTGATTTCATAGTCTAGCGATTGTGAATTGACCTGGTATACACATTGATGTGCCTGCATTACTTTAGAATCCTGATTTTAACTCCTTTGGGTATAAACCAAGTAGTGGGATAGCTGGGTCAAATGGTGGTTCCATTCCAAGTTTTCTGAGGAATCTCCATACTGCTTTCCTTATTGATTGCACCAATTTGCAGTCCCACCAGCAGTGTTTGAGTGTGCCTTTTTCCACACATCCTTGCCAACATTTATTGTTGCTTATATTCTTGATGATTGCCATTCTGACAGGAGTAAGAGGACATCTTAGAGTAGTTTTGATTTGCAATTCTCTAATTGCTAGAGATTTTGAACACGTTTTCATATATTTGTTGATCAATTGTATTTCTTCTTCTGTGAAGTGTCTGTTCAGTTCCTTAGCCCATTTATTGGTTGGGTTATTTGTTGGTGTTAAGTTTTTTGAGTTCTTTATATATCCTAGAGATTAATGCTTTATCAAAGGTGCATGTGGTAAAGATTTTCTCCCAATCTGTAGGCTCTCTTTTAACATTATTTATTATTTTCTCTTTTCTAAGAAGAAGCTTTTTAATTTGAATCCATCCCATTTATTGATTCTTGATTTTACTTCTTGCATTTTAGGAGTCTTATTAAGGAAGTCAGATCCTAGGCCAACGTAGTGAAGATTTGGTCCTACTTTTTCCTCTGTTAGGCACAGAGTCTCTGTCCTAGTGCCTAAGTCTTTGGTTCACTTTGAGTTGATTTTTGTGCAGGTGAGAGATAGAGGTTTAATTTCATTTTGCTACATATGGATTTCCAGCATTGCCAGCACTATTTGCTGAATACCTTTTTTTCAGTGAATACAGGACCCCAAAGGTACAAAATTACAGCAGACCCATACCAAGACACATTATAATGAGAATTACCAATATAGAGGATAAATATAAAATCTTAAAAGCTGTGAGAGAGAAAAGTCAAATTACATATAGGGGGAAACCAATTCAGATCTCAACTGATTTCTCAACGCAGACCCTCAAAGCTAGGAGGTCCTGGAATAATATATTTCAAGCTCTAAAAGAAAACAGATGCCAACCAAGAATCTTATACCTAGCAAAATTAAGCTTCAGATTTGATGATGAAATAAAAACTTTCCATGATAAATAAAAATTAAAAGAATCTTCAAAGAGAAAACCTGCACTACAGAATATTCTCAGCAAAATGTCCCATGAGGATGAAGTAGGAGAAAAAAAGTGAAAACCAGCAAAGGGAGGACCCACACTAAAGGAATATTCAATCAAAGGAGAAACTAAGTCAAATTAAAAACCAGAAAGAAATCAAATGACAGGGAACACAAATCATATCTCAATAATAACCTTGAATGTTAATGGCTTAAACTCACCAATCAAAAGACACAGATTGGCAGGTTAAAAAGCAAGACCCAATAATATCCTGTCTTCAAGAGATGCACCTCATGGGCAAAGACATACACAGGCTGAAGGTGACAGGATGGGAAAAAAACTTCTCTCTCATATGGATTGCATAAACAAGCAGGGGTTTCCATTCTCATCTCAGATAAAGTAGACTTCAAACAAAAGTTAATCAGAAGAGACAAAGAAGGACATTTTATACTTCTTAAGGGAAGTATATATAAGCAGGACATTACAATTTTAAATACTTATGCCCCAAACAATGGAGCATCTATGTACATCAAACCCTTCTCAAATTCAAGAGTCAAACAGACCACAACACAATAATAATGGGTGACTTTAACACACCTCTCTCACTACCGGACAGATCTTCCAAACAAAAACTAAAAAAGGGAACTATAGAACTAAATTTTACAATCAATAATTTAGACTTCACCCATCAATGAGCAAATATACTTTCTTCTCAGCAGCACATGGCTCCTTCTCTAAAATAGACTATATCTTATGCCACAAAGCAACTCTTAGTAAATACAAAAAAAAAAAAATAACAGAGATAATACCTGAATTCTATTGGATCACCATAGAATGAAATTAGAAATCAATGATAAAATAAAAAATACAAGCTACTATAACAAATGGAGACTAAATAATACACTATAGAATGATGGATGAATAGTAGAAGAAATCAAGGATGACATTTTAAAAATTCTTAGAGGTAAATGAGAACACTAATACAATATATCAAAATCTCTGGGACACTATGAAGGCAGTACTAAGAGGAAAGTTTATTGCATTGAGTACATTCATTAAAAGAATAAAAAGTCAAAAATAAATGACCTAACACTATATCACAAAGCCCTAGAAAAAAGAATAACAAATCAACACTAAAAGCAGTAGAAGACAGGAAATAATGAAAATCAAAGCTGAAATCAATGAAATTGAAACAAAAGAAACAATTGAAAAATATTGACAAAACAAAAAGTTGGTTCTTTGAAAAAATGAATAAAATAGATAAACCCCTGGCTAAAGAAGAGAAAAAAAGAGAAAACTCAAATTACTAAAACACAAGAAGACAAAGGAAATATCATGATGGACATGTCTGAAATACAGAAGATAACTGGAAACTATTTTGAAAATTTATATTCCAACAAAATAGAAAATATCAAAGGCATAGACAAATTTCCAGAGACATATGACCTACTCAAACTGAATAAGGAGGTCATACTCGATTTAAACAGATCAATTTCAAGTAATGAAATAGAAAAGTCCATCAAAAACCTACCAACCAAGAAAAGCCCAGGACCAGATGGATTCTCAGCCAAGTCCTATAAGACTTTCAAAGAAGAATTAACACCAATGCTCTTCAAAGTATTTCATGAAATAGAAAACAGGGGAACCCTTCCACACTCATTCTATGAGGCTAATATCACCCTGATACCAAAACCAGACAAAGACAAATCAAGGAAAGAAAATCTTAGACCAATATTCCTGATGAACATAGATGCAAAAATTCTCAATAAAATTCTGGCAAATTAGATGTTGAGAGCCACAGCTGAGTCGGAATGGCCCCTGGCATTTTGCCAGAAGTAATGGTTGAGAGGTGAGCCATTAAGATGATGCTGGATTGATTCAATTGTATATAGACCCCTGCTGTCCGCCTCTGCCCCCCCCCCTACTTTGGAGTTCTCCCAGGGGTTTCCTGAGGAGTCCGCGTTGGTTGGGGAAGTTCTGGTGGAGGGAGTTCCGGTTGGTGTGGTGCTGAGAATCCAACCCAGGGCCTTTCACGTGTGAGGCGAGTGCTCTACCGCTGAACCACAAACATACTAAAACATATTAAAAAGATAGTGCACCATGATCAAGTGGGGTTCATGCCAGGGATGCAAGTTTGGTTCAACATAAGGAAATTAATAAAAGTAAAATCATATAAATAGACCTAAAAACAAGAATCATATGATCCATCTCAATAGATGCAGAAAAAACATTAAACAAAATACTGCCCAACTTCATGTTTATAACATTAAGGAGAAAAAAAAACTAGGGATAATAGGAACCTACTTCAACATTGTAAAAGCTATATATGCTAAACCTAAGGCCAGAATCATTCTAAATGGAGAAAAATTGAAAGAATTCCCACTAAAAACTGGAACAAGACAAGGATGTCCTCTCTCACCATGTCTATTCAACATCATCCTTGAAACTTTAGCCAGGGCAATTAGACAAAAGAAAGAAATTAAAGGGATACAAATAGGTAAAAAGAACTCAAACTATTACCATTTGGGAACTTTCTTGATTACTTTCTATCAACAATGTCAGCTTTTTTCTTTTCTTTTTTAATACCCAGGGATTGAACTCAGATTGACCACTGAGCCACATCCCCAACCCTATTTTGTATTTTATTTAGAGACAGGGTCTCACTGAGTTGCTTAGTGCCTTGCTTTTTGCTGAGGCTGGTTTGGAACTTGCAATCCTCCCATCTCAGCCTCCTGAGCCACTGGGATTACAGGCATGCACCACCATGACCGGCATCAGCTTTTTACACTATTAGTATTTACTGCTCTCTCCTACCTTCTAACTAAGGATAGCAGATAATGGACAGAAGAAAATACAAAGAGGAAACACAAGAAAATCCTCTTCCACGCTAATAATTAAAGAAATGGGCACTAAAATATTTCAAGCACCTACTTTGTATCTACCAGCGTCATCAATGTATATCCACTGTTTCTTTTTTTCAAATGGCCAAAAGCTATCAGGAAAGTTGAGAGAAAACAGATGTGGTGGTGGTGGCACTATAGAGTGGCATAATCTTTGCAGAAAGCAATTTAGAAGTGGTGACAAGAATCATAAAAAAATGTTTATTCTTTGACCCAGGAATATCAGTTTGGAGAATTTATCCCAAGAAATTAATTCTCAGAGAGAAAAACACCAAGAGTGTGTGTGCTTGTGTTTTAGTTCTGCAAAGATGTTTATAGCCACCCTAAATATTATCACTTGAAACTGGAAACAGCTAGTCCTGGGAGACTGACTAACCTGCTTCAGCTCTGCACGTTCAGGAAGAGGATGCGGTCCTCAGATGGAGCAATTATGTCGGAGAAAGAAGAAAGTATTTACTGTGCATCACTGTTGTCATAACTGCCGCCAAGAACCCTGCACAGGCCTGAAATGGACCACACAGTGATGTGCGGCAAAAGGAGAATTTAGAACCAAACAGCCATAAAAACAACAAACAGTAAAACATTTGTCTTTTAAAGCTGTAAAATGGAAACAGGCAGTAGAATTTTGAAATAGTGCCACAACTGGCTGTGTTCTTTGCTCTTGCTTCATTCAGCTGATAGAAAATGATTGCAGTTCTATTAAGAGTCGGGCTAAGGAACCAGGACAAGAGACTTAAAAGACAATGGGCCCTGCCATCAAAACCTCAGCATCTAGAAAAGTGGGGCCCACAGAGGGAAGGGCAGACTGCTCGGAGGGCCTCCTGGTGGCTGGGTGGGGAGGGCTTTCTGGAGGAGGCAGTGCCTACACTAAGAGGAGGAGTTATCCCAGCAGAACGGCAGAGAGAGAGGAAATTTCAAGTCGGGAGAACAGTGCTAGGAGGCAGGTGATTTGTGTAAAAGAACCCAGTGGCTTCCGGAAGCTGCAGGTGGTTTAATAGCACTGAAGCCTAACATCCTAGAGGGTAGGTAGAGTCAGGGCTAGAGAAATAGGCAGGAGCCAGGTCAAGGGTGGTCATGTTGTGAACTGTAAACTGCTCACATAAAGTTCTGCAAAGTCCTGAAAGATTTGAAGAAGCAAGTGGATGTAGTAACACCCATTACAGAAGAGGGGCTAAGACTCTAATATTTAGTGACTGAATTGCTTTATAGAGTGACTGTGTCATCAAAGAGCAAACAATCTGTGCTCAAGTGAAGTCCCTCAGCCATGGGTTCTGTACCTTAATAAACAATAATGCACTCGTTCATTTGTGCTGCCTATTTTAGCTGCTGCCACCCAATTTCTCGAACAGGTGCCTGGTGGGTCCCACTTCATTTCCATCCCAGACTTTTCTCCTGAACCCACTTCAATGAGACTTCTGCCCCTGTGACCTTACTACACTCGTCCTCTCAAATACACACGTCAAGTAAGCCCTGTATTTATTGTCACTGTCAAGTGCAAACCACATGAGATTCTAGAGGTGGAAGGCGATAGAGTAGTCACAGTCTTTATTCCCCCAAAACAATATGGAATAGGAGAGAGGACACAAAACTCAGTGGTCAGTTGGGGCATGCCTGCCTCAGGAACAGTTAGATAAAGTGAGCTCCACAGACTCTGGAGGTTCAAATCCTCACCACAAAAGTTCTACAAAAGACTCCCCAGATCTCACTCCAAAATCATGACCTCTTCCACTCCCTGCAGCTCCAAGTTGTCTCTGTGCCTAGGTCCAAGGGGGCTCCCCAGATAGGAAATGACCTGTTTTATGAGACCTTCTTTTACCCAAAAGAAAAAGAAAAAGAGCACAGGAAAGTTATGTTCAATTCATTCTACTGTCTTTCCTGTTCCCATCCCCCTCCCTTCCCTTCATTCTGTTTTGTCTAATCCACCGAACTTCTATTCTCACCCCTACCCTTATTGTGTTAGTATCCCCCTATCAGAGAGAACATTTGGCCTTTGGGGTTTTTTTGGATTGGCTTATTTCACTTAGCACGATAGTTTCCAATTTCATCAATTTACCAGCAAATGTCATAATTTCATCCTTCTTTATGGCTGAGTAATATTCTATTGTGTATATATACCACATCTGTTAAAGGGCATCTAGGTTGGTTCCATAACTTTCTCATGTTCATATGTGAATACAGCACCAGCGAAACTCCACAGCATGCACAACCACAAGAATGAGATCCTAATTAGAATAAATTATATTCCATGTAGGTATAATTTGTCAAAATACACTCTTCTGTCATGTATATCTAAAAAGAACAAATTAATAAAAAGAGAAACTACTCAACACCAAGAATTTTCACATGGCATAAAATTCACTGCAAATGTACAGGGCCAGTAGGGCAGCTACAGCGTTGACGTGCACGTGTTTAGAAAATTAAAATGGGGGCAGGTGATTCAGGAAAGGAGGAATCTCCCTAACTTTCATGGTGCCTGCCCTCTGTATTTTATCCCTCTTCTAACTTCTCCTTTAACTTGCTCCTTCCCTGGGAACTCCCAATTTTTATTCCTCCATTAGGCAGAACCTTTCAACATTCCACAACATCCCCTTGAATTCAATGGCTGGTTCTGAGATTTCAATCTTGCCTCTGCCATTTATTAGCTGTGAGCTGGGAAAGTCACTTAGTTTTCCTGAGCCTCAGATTCTTCTTCCATAAAATAAAGATAATTATCAGGGTAATATTTTAAAGCCATTAATGAGCTTTTCTCTTTTGCATTTCAGTGTACATAATCTGTGTAATCAATCTAAATCGCCCATCTGCCTTGCCTGGGCTGAAGGTAAGAACATTAAGATACGTCTTCAAGGAATAAAGAAATGAATTATTATTGCTGGGTGGTTATGCAAATCAGGAATTTGCAACCAGGCAATAGTATCAAAATGCAGGTTTGGTCAAGGAAGAGATTTTGGGAAATTTCTTTCTCTCTCTCTTTTAGTATTATCTAGAGTCTGTCCTAGCATAATTGAGATCATGCTTTTGCACAAAGGAGATCACAGCCCAATAAAAGAAAAGAATTGAAGAAACTTGTCCTTTCCATCCAAGTGGAACACAGAAAGTAGAAAAAGGGGAGGGGCTTGTTCATCAGGAGGCTCCCTGTCACCTCTCCCCAAGCCAAAGGCCCAGAGCGGAAGAGATGCATTCACCAGGTTGGGGTGTTTCTGGAGACCCTTGGTAGTAATTTAGGAAGAGTCCATGAACACCTGGACATTGGTGACAGTCGATAGGGATTTAGAAAGAGAGATGGAACCTACAAATGTTAAGGGGGTCGCAGGACCAAGACTTGATGGTTAATTAGGTCTCTCCTCAATTTATCAGTTCATTCTTTGACACCTGTTACATGTGTTATCTTTGAGGTCTTTTTCCTACAAGTCTCTCCTCACCTGATCTGTATGACACTATTCTACAGGACCACTCTGCCCGTCTCTGAAATCTCTGCCATGCTCGAGTTGGCGACTGTTCATAAAATAAGTGGCTCAGGAGGTTCGTAGAGGGCTCAACAGCCTGCTTTACTTCAGGGCCATGTCAGTGTCTGAACCCACAGGCAATGAATTTTGTGTGATTTGTCATTAACGTGAAAATAATTGATAATGCTGTCCTACCCTGGTTAAAAATAAAAAATAAATGACTACTATACCTTCATCCAAGGCAAATAAACTAATGTAGAATTTTCAGTCGACAAGTCATGCATGTGTGCTGTAAAGTGATGGTGAACACTTTGTCATTAGCAACCACTTCTGATTCTAGCTTGGCAACAAAAGGGGCTGTAGCTGTTTTCAGTTTATTGTTTTAGTCAATTTAATGATGATGACAATGGCTGGCCCGTCTATGGAACGTGATGCCATGCGACGCCCTTTCCAGTACCTCCTGGCATCTCACCAGGATGAGGAAAGCAGGGAGGTGTAACAGGATCTGAATTTTACAAAGAACCTGAGGATCAGGCAATATGTGAATCGGAATGCAAAGGAGGAACAAGGTAAAGAACCTCTCGGTGTCCTGTTAGGAGACACATTTCCATTCCCCATGATCTGACCCCTCCCACGTCCTCCGCGTTGCTGGAGGTTGCTGGCAGAGAGCTCTTCTCTCCCCCACATGAACTCTCAGTGCCCTGGATGGAAGTGCTCTGGGTGGAGACATGATTACTTCCCAGTCCTTTCTCAGACTTTGCTTGATCTACTCTTGCTTGATCTACCCTTATTCACATGGGGGTCCCTATCATTTCTAATGTATTGATCATTTCTAATCATTTTCATGAACAAGTGTACTGGTTAGGGTTCTTCTGGTTGTAGATAACAACCCACTCCAACTTTGTTCTGCGAAGGAAATGAGGAGGTTAGCCAACCAAGTGGGGAAACGCTGCAGTATAAGGAGCCTGAGAACCCTGGACCCATGGACTAGAGCCAGCCTGGACCCCAGGCTCATTTCCATCTCTGGTCCACTCCCCACCCCGGTGCTGCCTTTGCCCCCACCACTGGACACTGGGTTTCTTAATGGGGAACATGAACATTGAATGTTCCTACACTTCCTGTCTTATATAAGGATCTGGTCAATGGATTGTCCCAGTACCAAAAACTCCAATGGCCACCTATGACCCAGGAGTTCATTCTTAGACCAATAAACTGGGCCCGAGAAGTTATAACCAGGACAAGTTATAGTTTTTTGACAACTCTCATGTAAATAGTTTGGCTAAAGATACTAGAAAAGGGAGTTGGACAGAAAATTTCACACACACACACACACACACACACACACGACAAAGAAGTACTAACACATTCATTTCCTTCTGTCTATGTTCCTAACAGATGACTTGGCCAAAGGTATAGAAATGTGTATTCTTTGTTATCTATCCTATTTTAAACATAGCTGAACTACTCTTTTTATTTCTCTTAGCACATTTACAAAGCCTCAGCTTACTCTTTCCAGTGTTAAAGTGTTAATTCTTATACGCGTCTCCCTCGCTGGCTGCATTGGGATCATTCGTAATTATGCAGTCAGTGGCCATTCTGCACACCTCCTCTAGACAGTGCGGTCCATCTATCTGAAACCATTAGTCAGGGGCCATAACTACATTTTCTCTGGAATTTTTACCTCCCCTCGATTAATGGTAAAAGGTGCTTTAACAAAATAAAGCTCCACCTCTGTTCACTTATTCTGAGATCATCAAAGTGCCAGTTCTCAGCCACATCCTAGAAGTGAGACAGGGGCTGCAGAAGAGGGACAAGATACCCAGAGATGGATCCTCTCCTCCCTAGGAGAGCCTACCAGGAGAGGCAGTCCCAGGCACAGATTAAACAGATCCTGTGCTAAGTGCTGAAGGTGTGGGGCAGTGGTGGTGTGTGGGAGTTTCAAGGAAGGAGGAACCAGTTCAGGGGAGTAACTAAAAAAGGTGAAGTTCTCTGTACCAGTATTTAAATATGCACCTTCCCCTTTCCATCTTATCTCAGTAAAGAGATGGCCAGAGCCATAGATCATAGAATCACTAACCTTGGAAGTAGAGGTTACCTGAAAGATCATTCTGCTTAAACTTCTACTCATGGCATAAGTCTCCCCTGTCCACCTATCTCTGCCTGTCTTCCCAAAATAAAGACCTCACTGGAATTATAGGAGAACAGGTTGGCATAGTAGAGAAAGTAAAGGGTTTGGAGTCAGACAGAGGGGCTTCCAAATCCAACACCCACTCTTTATGTGACTATAGACTGACATCTTAGCCTATCTTAGACTCAGATGTCTTGCCAATTAAATGTCACCACATTACCTACCATATGTGGTTATTGTGGATGGTGGCCCTGACTACAAACCTCCCTTGAGGCAGCCTGTTCCACTGTGGGACACATGGAATTGATAGGAAACTTGTTGGATTAAAGAAGAAATCGACTTCCTCTGCATTTTATATGCATTGTTCCTGATTTTTGCACCCGGCACCAGGTTAAAAAAAAAAATCTTTTTCATTCTTTTACCTAATAGTACTGCAGACTGTATTATAATAACACATGAATTCCCTTTATCTGTGGAGGTCCTCTCCCTCCTGAAGCCAATTCTCCTGGTATATTGCATCCCCTCCCCAAATCTTTGTGTTTGTGTTTTTCCAAATTCAGCCATTTCCATCCTCAGAGATTCAGACTAGTAGCCCTCACAGTGTCTGCTTATTACAATAAACAGGCTTTAAATTAAATCTTAGGTGCCACAATTCCCTTTCAATACAATCACATAAAATGGAAATGTCAAAAGTTGGAGGAAATATAAATGTTTGACAATTGAAAATAGAACCATGAGCTAGAAGAATTCAAACTGGCTCACTGGGTCACACAATAGATGTTTCTGTTGCAAGAAAAACAGTGTGTGGGATCTCCTGCCTCTCCAAAATCAAATTCATTGTGTCCTGATAAGATGCCAAAAAGAATCCCATTGATAGATCTAAAATATTCAAACCACAGGCTCTGTGGCTGAATGCCAAGCTCTCTGCTCCCTTACACACCATCTTTAGCAATGCAAAGCAAAGAAAATGAGTTTCTTTTCATGAGAAAATGACAAATTTTTTACTGATCCTTATATAATGCAAACTCATCTGGCCAACGATGGACTAACAATTATTTCCATATATTTGCAAATCATACACCAAAATGATATGCAATCTTATATAGTCAAATTTTACTTGCTGGCTACAGTTCCAATTATGTTTTGTGGGGATGTGAAGGAGAAGACTCAACACAACTAAACATCATCTTAAAATTTTAAGAAATGCAATATTTAGAAATAACTTCAGTCTTCATTTTTTCTCCATTTTGCCATTTATCTATCATTGTTGTATATCCCAGCAGGAAAAGGTATGAATGAATATCTTGTAATAAGATCTGGAGTCATGGAAGAGATCCACAATGAAAATTACATTGTGTTTTAATGTAGAGATGCTTCTTTGGAAATTATATGTTTGTTTGACATTTCCCTAGGAAAAATAATGGAGGGTTTAAAAAAAAAAAACATTTTTCAAAGCTCTTGGGGCAGCTATTCAAAAACCAAAGTGCTAAACAGACCTGTGCCGAGGGAGAGCAGTCCTCTGTGGCTGAGAGAGAGCCTGCTGTTCATGCCATTTTCAGAGTCAGCCCACTGCAATGACATATGCTACAACCATAATTAAATGTTTGAAAAGGTTCTTTTGAATGTGCAAAGATATTTGTAAGTCGAAATGCTGTTAAAGAAAGGGACTACTTTGGAGGTCATCAATGAGTTAGATAGTGTTGAATATTGATGCAAATCAGACCCCTAATGGGGGAAAAATCAGGTAAGAGAAATTTCTGCAAGTAAGAGTTTAAAGGGCAAGTGGAAGGAGGAACTCGAGATAAAGACAGAGAGCCTAGGGGGACTTCTGTCTGAAGCACAGAACTTTAGCAGAGTTGGTTAGAGCACAGACTCCACACGAGACCACCTGAGCAAGCCAGACGGTTCGCATGTACGTGCCACTTGCATCCATAAAATCTGATAATAGTTGTATACCCCTCACTGTAAGGCATTTAGCATGGGACCTGTTATGTGTGAAAAGCACAATAGTAATGAGCTACATATGTAGTGATAGCAATTGGTACCCTTAGGATCAGGCAAAGGGACCCCCATGAGTTAGGTAGCCACATTTCTCATTTTCTAAAGACACTTCCAGGGCCTCACATGGGTCTTGAACTAGCAACATTATTGGGCAAGGTATACCAAGTCTGAACCAGAACAGCCTTCAAGTTCTGTTTCTCCCTTTGGGGTTGGCTCTCAACTTATTTTTTTTTCCTTCCCTTACTATGTGGTTGACCAGATGTCCAACAGAGTTTGGGCCTTGTACCTACTGAATTGTCTAGGAGCCCCATGCTGGACCTAGTACCTGACAAGTGGACTGACAAGGATTTCCTCCTATTTCTTTTGCAAAAGGCATGCAAGATTTGGCCATCAAAATAGTTCTGAAATATTGATTAGAGTTGACTCAAATTGCTCATATGGACAGAAGCTGTGTCTACACGAGCAATATACATATATATCTCCCTGGGACTCCTACAGCCTTAGGGGCAGCTCTGGTAATCAAATGCTATTCATGGTGTTGGCTACCCTTTTTCTACTCCCATTGAGGAAGAGGACTCAAAAAGTTCAGGCGGAACATAACCAGGAAATTCTACGTGACCCGAGAGAATACAAAAGCAAATAATGTCAATCCCTTTAATTATTTCCAACCAGCAAACAGCTGTAAATATCTAGGGCTACAGAGAAGCTCCCATCCCAGACTCCTATAGCCCATTTGGATAATTGCTTCAGAAACTCAGCCAGTCCCAGAAGATATTTGATGCCTATATAAGATTTTTCTAAAGGTTTCTACTAGCCAAAGAGATGTGGACAGATTTCACATTCTTCCTACCAGAAAAGAAAAGTATTTTAAATAATAATTCCAGAATACTGGCCAACATGAAGCAAAAGAAGCCCTGGCCCATATTTTCTGGTTGTAGTAAAAAATGCTACAACCATTTGATACAGCAATTTAGAAATTATTGTGGAGAGAATTTGAAATGCTGGTGCCCAGTTTTATATCTTCTGGGAATGTAGCCTAAGGAAATTATCATAAATATAGAAAAAGCTGCCAGCTTTACTGTCCGGAGCAACTGGCCCCATTGCCTTTATTTTGATTTCTTGTCAGAACTTCTGGAGAACTAAGTGAAACATGAATCACACCTCAGGCTATCCCCAGTGACAGATATAATGGACCTAGTCATATTTTTATTAAAACTAACCTTTATTGATTCTTCAAATGCCAAGCAGTGCGTGAAATGTTCTATATAGGCTAATTCATTTACTATCCACCATAACACAAACAAAACTGATGCCTTCAAGCTCAAGAAAGAGAAACCCCAGCTCAACTGGCTTAAACCATGAGGAAACTCATAATGATATGAGAAATCAAAAGGGAGGTGACTCCATAATCGATAAACTCAGTGGTGGCATTAAGAAGGACCCAGGAGCCCAATGTCTTCTCTCATATGCAGAAGCTGATCAAAATCAGGGAGGATAAAGCAGGGGGAGGGGGATAGTCTATGAAAAAGAAGAGAGATCAGTGAAGCAGAGAAAAGGGATTGGTGGGGAGGGAGTACAAGAAAGGGAGGAATTGTGGAGTGGAGTCTACCAAACTGCCCTATGCACGTGTATGAAGATGCCACGATGAATTTCACTTTTATATCTTTATAAAGCACTAATTTTTTAAAAAGCTATAAATAAATAGAAGGAAGACAAGTAGAATAGAAGAGAGGAAACACCGGATGGGAGAAAAGGAGGGAAGGGGAAATTGCTAGGGACTGAATCGGAGCAATTATATTGCATGCTTGTATGATTACATCAAAATGAACCCCAATATTATATATTACTATACTACACTAATAAATATATGTCTGAAAAATTCTATTTACACATGATTTTTCAGGAATCCAACTACTGAATGACATTGGATTTCATCATACCATTTAAGAAATTACCCTATCAGCGCCTTGATTCATGTTAGGGTTTGAATTGGATCATTGTAGTTGTCATAGTAACAATAATAACATAAAATATATGGTGTCTCATCTGTGAGAGCTTCTTCTACAGGTTTTAAATCTATTGATTTACATACACCCAATACTATGAGGGTTGTTTTTGATTATCCCTGTTTTACAGTTAAGAGAATGGAGATGCAGTGTGGTAAAGTTTGCACAGTAAGGAAAACCTTGTGTAAGAGGTTTCATGAGCCTTGGGCAGTGGGATTCTTATGGATTTTGGGTAACACATCATACTAGGTATTTATTTCACTCAATATATCACATAAATGCAACCCAATCTCTGGAAGTTTGTACTTACCATTGTGCTTTGATGAAATGTTTCTCAAGAAGAACATATATATCTCTATCTTAATAAACAAAAAGATTTGGTGAGCGGGGAGGACTCAGGTGCTTCCCTGATCCTCTCGGCCATCTTCACACAGCCTGTTCCTTTGTGGTCATAAGATGGTCACCATATCACCATACCTCCAACCCTCAAGTCCAGAATTGTTTTTGTTTTTGTTTTGGTGTGGGAGGGATGTACCAGGGATTGATCCCAGGGATGTTCAACCACTGAGCCACATCCCCAGCCTAAGATATATAACCTCTAGGATTTGATGGAGAGGATGGGCCTTGCACTCATGGCTGATTTCTGCCTCAGGACCTTTACATTTGCTTTTTTCCGTTTGGAGCACTCTTGCCTTGGATAGTCACATTCGTCTCTCCCTGGCCTACTTTAGATTTTTGCTCTTATGTCACTTTATCAATAAGGTCTTCTCAGACCACCTTACTTAAAATTGCAACTCTCTTCCAACTGGCACTCCATCTGCTTTTCTGCTGAATATTCTATGACTCTTGTCACCATCTAATATGCAACATATTCATTTGTTTGTCATCTGTTTCTCCACATCAGAATTTGTGTTCCATTCAGAAAGGGTTTTATTCATGGCTACAACCTCAGCAATGAGAACAGCACCTGGCATGTGGCATGGGCTTAGGAATCACTAGTTGAATGAATGAATAGGAGACTTGGCCATGCAGCCGAGCCATCCGCCTGCTTGTAGCACACATGAGATGTAGAAATAAAAGTGCTGAAGGGATTCAGAGAGGGGAGAGAAATGTGCAAGATAGAGTAATTAGGAAAAGGCTCAGTGGGATGGGGGACATTACTCGGTATCTCAGAGAATGAGATGGACTCTCCTTTCTAATGTTCTCTAAGCCAGCCACATGGAGGATGAAAATGAGCTCTTCATTATTTTTCCTTTGAGGTTTTTTTTAGCCGTGAGGGTGCTGTGTCCTCTAATATGAGCTTTAACTGAGATTGGACCATTTGAGTCACTGAAATAATGAGGGTTAGAACTGAGGCCATTCTGTATGCTCCACTCTCAACACCTGTAATGCACAATTCCAGCTGTTAGCAAATCACAGCTCTGGCAGCCACTTACCCAATGCCTCTGAAATGCCTCCTCGAAGTCAGGGGTCTCCTGAATCACAATTCCTGGGGTAGACGTACAAGAGCCTTCTGGCAATCTCCCAGAGGCATTCAAAACGGAGTCTCAGTGATCCATAGTATTAAGTTGACACTGTTTTCCAATAAAGACTTAAAGGTTTTAAATGATCTGGATAAAGCATGTTATTTAGCAGTTGATGTGGAGAGATATCAAACCTTTGCCCTTTATGACCCAGTGGCAGTCTAGCTTGACAGATGTCCAGAAGTAACTCTCACCCGGTCACTCCCCGGCTCAGATGTTGCACGTGGGGACATCAGCAACCACCTCACACACAGCCTCCGTTCATCTGCAACCGGGGGAGATCCACATGAAGCAGGAGAATTTCACAGAAACACGTGCCCTCAAGAAATCACGTCCGTCTTCCCAAATCACCAGCCTCGCTCGCCCTCTGCAAAGAGACCCGCTGTGACTGCTTGGTGACTTGGGTGGACATGGTTTAAATATTAGAGAAAGCTGTTCCCAAACTCCCAGACGTTATTAGGCAGCCTGGGAAGAGAAGCCAAGGAGAGAGGCCTGACTTTCAAAGAAGCAGAATAAGACAGACGCCAGGCATAGCAGGAAAGGGACAGGGCTCCGCTGCTTGAACATTGTCATGATGCTGACACATTAGGGCGCCATCCCACTAAGAGCTTTACTACTCTAAGATGTACTCATCTCTTGACCTAGAAATGAGTGCCACTAGCTATAAAATTACCTTTGTAGGATTCTTTAGAAATTGTTTAAAGTCTTCACACATACAAAGTGCCCAGAATAGTGTGTGATATCCCAAGCACAATGGTGTGTAACCCATAATCCAAGCTACTCTGGAGGCTGAGGGAGGAGGATTGCAAGTTGAAGGCCAGCCTGGGTAACTTAGTGAGAGCCTGTGTCAAAATAAAATAAAAAGGACTGGGAAGGTTATGAGGTTTTAGTTCTCAGTACCACCATAAAAGGATGGTTCATTTCACTGTCCTCTCCAGTACTGTTCAATGTTATAAAGCCTGGCACAGCACGGGCCCTGGACAGAAATTCAAGTCTAAGCTCTCTGAGCCACCTATGAGACCACGCCCAGGGTTCCAACAGCCGGTCATTCAAAGCCAAGTATAGCTAGGTGAGGTTAGAAAGGTTGCAGGTTGAGAGGGCTGGGCTCTGGTCCTGCTTAGCCACTCACTATTTCTACCTACGGAGGCATGTCCCTGTATCCATGTGTGACTTGGTTCCTGTAAACTAGAAAGAGCATGGCCCATTCTAACCTACGGTGCTGTGGTTAGCATCCAGATCAAATAAAGGAGTAAGTTTGAAAATGCTAAAAGGAACTAAATGTAACCTGATTACTATTATTATTGGTAAAGCAAGTCATTGAGACTAGATCATCTCCAAACTGACCGCAGGCTGCTCGGGGCCTTTAGCTTACTCCAGGATCTGGTCACTCTGTCTTCCCTCCTGGGCCCCCTGTCTTATCTACTTGGACTTCTATAACACAATATCTGAGATTGGTAATTTATAAATCAAAACTTGTGGCTCCAGATTCTGGACGCTGGGAACCCAAGATCAAGCCTGACAAATTCCGTATCTGCCGGGGCCCCTTCCTCATGGGGGTTGGGGGGGGGCTCTGTTTGTCCTCACATAGTGGAAGGCAAGAGAGGAGTGAGCATCTTCAGGCCTCTTTCATGAAGAGCCCCATTCATGAAGGTTCCACCCTCCAAACCTAATCACATCCCAAAGGCCCTACCTCTTAATGACATGACCTTGGGGATTTGTTATGGTTTGGACGTAAGGGATCCCCCCTAAAAGCCTCCGTTACCATAGGAGTTCTCAGAGGTGACGTGGTTGGAGTGTGAGGGCCGTAACCTGATCAGTCCATCCTACTTTGAATGACTGGCTGGTAACTGTGGGCAGGTGGGGTGCGCCTGGAGGAGGTGGGTCCCTGGGGTTGTGCCCTGGAACAGTTGGCCTTCCCCAGGGCCCTTCACCCTCTTTCTCTCTCTGCTTCCTGACCCTGCCACCAGCTGAGCAGCTTTCCTCCCCGGGCCCTTTCCCTGTGATTTTCGCCTCATCTTGGTCCCAGAGCATCGGCCATCTGGGGACTGAGACCCCTGAGACAGCAAGCCCCAAATAAACTTTTCCTCCTCTAAGTTGTTCCAGTTGGATATTTTAGTAACCTCAATGCAAAAGCAGACTAAAACAGTGTTCTATTTCAACATATGAATTTGGAGGGGGGACACAGACATTCAGACCACAGCATCCCCCTGCTTTTACTAGATAGTAAACCCAGGAATCATATTATTTCAAATGTGGGCACCCCATTTTCCTCCAGGACAACAAAGCCCTATGTCTAGAGACATCCAATTATAGTCTACATTTATATCACACGATAGCTAAACCAGAGTCCAAGTACCATTTATTAGATCTGCTTGAACTGCAAATAAATGACTGATTAAGCACAAACCCAAACTTTAAGCTGGGACAGACATTTCCAAGAGAAATTTCTAAATCAAACTAGAATTATTGTCTCTCACTATAGGCCAATCAAAGTTTGAAATTGGATAGCTGTGGTAGATTAAAAATGTCTGCAACACTCTTCTACCTCAAAAAGAAACTCTGGCACACGCTGCAGTGTGGGTGAACCTTAAAACATTAAGCTGGGTGAAATAACTCAGTTGCAAAAGGATGAACACTATTTGATTCCACGTAAGTAAGAGTCAAATTCACAAAGGCAGAAAATGGAGTGATAGCTGTCAGGGGTTGAGATGGGGGGAAGGAGGAATTATTGTTTAATGAGTAGAGAGTTCCACTGGGGGAAATTAGAAGAGTTCCTGAGATAGCTGGTGCAACAGCGTAATGTACTTAAATCCACCAAACTGTAATCTTAGAAATGGTTAAATTTACACTATATACATTTATCACAATTAAAAAAAAAGATAGTGGCAAACTCTTTGATACTCCTTCCATTAAAATGTGAAGTCTACTTTTCTTCCTCCTTGAAATTAAGCGGGGCTTGGTGGCTTTCTGAGTTCTTGCAGAAGCTGCAGATCTTCTTAAGAACTTCTTGGAACTCTCACTCTGCATTCTCCGTGGGAAGGGGGAGGATTTGTCCTGATGTGCTAATTTCACAGTGTTGGAGATACTTTGGTGTGGGTAGAGTCCAGGGATGCTACCAAACATCCTACATTCAACAGGATACCTCATTCCAAATAAAGAAAGGTCCAACCCAATAAGTCAAAAGTGCTAAGACTGAGAATCCCAGTTCTGTTAGCCAGCATCCATGTAAGAACACTTCTGCCCTGAGATCACCATGGTGTAAGTAAACTCAACCTGTCTATGTGCACAGATCATGTGGAGAGAGAGAATGCCTGGACATTTGCAATTGCACAGCCTCGTCAACCTAAGACCAGGCCTGAGAGTAAAGACAAACATTCCAGTCCCAAAAGAACTGATATGGAGAAGATATGACAACCCAACCCTGTGTGGTCACCTCCAGTGGACCAATCCAACACCACCAGCAGTGGGTGCTGTTCCATCGGAGTTCCCTCCGTGCATTAGGGAGCTATCCTTGCTATTTCCTAGCCAAAAAATGGGTGAGCAAGTAGCACAGTTTTTATTTTATGTCACTTAATTTTGAAGCAAATTCTTTCCCAGCAATAGATAGCCAGAGCAACAGCCTTATGATCTCATAGAAGAGATTCGCCTTTAAACCTTGGACTTGGTTTCAGGAAGACTGGAACTAAGCAGATAGTGCAGGATTTATGCAAGATTAACTTCAGTGACCTTACCTATAAAATGGGGATGTTACTGTAGCCTGCAAAGTACTGAGAAAATGAAAAAAGATCAGATATTTAAAAACACTTAGGATAATACCTGCCCTAATAGGGCTACTCAGTAGTAAGTTTAGATTGGATTTTATCTGGTTTGTCTCACAAATACAAAGCAAAGATAACCTTTTTCTCACACTAGTCCTCCTTCAATATTGAGTAAAATGGTATGAAGTGTTTTTGTCTCAGAAACCCTCATGTAGAGATCCCTTGTAAATCTTTGCCAAGGAGACCTGGGTTGGAGTCCCACTTCTAACCCTTGCTAACTGCCTCCCCTAACATGGTTAATACCTGCTCTGATCTGAAGGTTTGTTTGCATCCTTTGGCATTAGTTGGTTGAAATCCTAACCACCCCCCAGCTGATGGCACTGGGAGTTGGCACTTTGGAGAAGTGATTAGATTATGATGGCAGAGCCTACCTGAATGGGATTAGTGTCCTGAAAAAGAGGCCCCGGAAATCTGCTTTGCTCCTTTACTGTGTGAGGACAGTGACAAGACACCATCTATGGACCAGAAATGGGCCTTCATCAGACATCAAGTCTGCAGGTACCTTTCTTGATCTTGGACTTCTCAGCCTTCAGACCTTTGAGAAATAAATTTCTGTTTCTTATAAACTACCCAGCCTACGGCATTTTGTTATAGTAGCACAACCAAGTAGAACATTATCTCTAAGTCCTCAGGCCCTCTCAAGTATGGTCAAGAGAATAATATATTATTATACATTTCATAGAGTGATTGGGTGGGTTAAATGAGATAAAGGCACATAAAGCCCCTAGCACAGTTCCAGGCACAAACCAAGCACTCAACAGCATTCTATATCCTGCGGCCGCTGCCTGCCCCACCAACTTACCTGACATCTGGGTATGCCAGCTGCGGGAATGACTTAGACTCTAATTGGTCCCTCCACAACAGTAATAAAATAAACTTTAAATCTGAATTGGTGCCTAAGGAACTGTAACTAGGAAAGAAAAGACAGAGCCATTTCTCCTCCTCGGTAATAATCAAAGCATTTTTTTGCAGCCCAAGGATATTTTCAGAAAGTCAAAGAGGAAAATCCCATGGCTTCTCCTCAACCAGGACAGGAGCGAGTGTCCTCTGTGAACATGCAGCAAGGACATCCATCCTGAGGCATTGGCGACTCCACCAGCAATTTCACTTCCAGTTTCATCACCCAGAGTTTCACTCGACACAAAAGATTGTTCTGCAAGGTAAAGAGAAGTCTCCATTTGAATCCAGATTTTTCTAGGTTTGAGAAAAAGTATGATTTAAAAAAAAAAAAAAGTTGCTACAAAACCTGTCAGCAAGCAGTCAGGCTGGTCATTGAGATGCAAGTGCTGTTCCCTCTCCCCAGGCTCGTGGAGTAATTATGACCCATGCCCATGCCCTTCTGTCCCCGTGCCAATGCCCTTCTGTCCCTGTGCCCATGCCCTTCTGTCCCTGTGCCCGTGCTCAGGTATTCCTGCAAAACTCTGATCCATGAGACCGGAAAGCAAAAGGCTGCTTCTCCAAGCAAATTGTCCTGATGAAAACTCCAGCAGTGGGATTCTCCAGCCCAAGAAGCCTCCTTAGTGCTGGGGAAAGTAAATGAATATGTGCAGACGAATTTGATTGGGTTCCTTTGAGAATTGTGAAATGAGGAAGAAAATTCTCGGCATTTTTATTTGAAAGATGGATTCCTGTTCTGGGGCATCATATCTGTGGTTGAAAATGAACCTCAGAATCTGTCTTAAGGAAGATGGCTGAGTTCCACTAATATGCTGCCAGTTCAGAGGAAAATCTCTCTCTCTCTCTCTCATCTCTATCTCTATCTCTATCTCATCAGCCACCCAACTATAACCCTACTTTTTTTTCCAGTATGACCTTCATTTAGAGACCTACTAATTCTATACTTTCTTTGGTTTCACAAAACCCCAAGATGCCCAAGAAATCTGTGTTATGAATGAAACAAACAAAAAAAAATTCTGCTATTTTGAGCCATGAAGTATGTGTGTGTGTGTTTATATATGATGAATGGTACTGTGTAAACTTTACAGCTTAAAAGGCAAACCCCAGCCAGTGTCCCCATGCTTTCCCCTAATGTTCTTCACTGTGGCACTTGCCACTGACAGACCATGTTTTCTTCACGTTTGTGCTTCTCTTGGGTTTCACCTGATAGAATACAAGCTCCATGAGGTGTGAGTTTCCTGCTTCATTGCTGCTTTCTCCCTGGGGCCAGAACAGTGCCTGCTCCATGGGACCCACCTGCAGAAGTCAGGCCCAGTCTGGAGAGAGACTGCACACTTGCTGTTTAAACAAAAAGAACTATAAAACTTTACTGTAACTCGTATGTTGTCTTATGATGAAATAAACACAGCCAATCTATCAGGTCTAAAAAAAAAGAAGAAAGAAAGAAAGAAGGAAAGAAGGAAGGAAGGAAGGAAGGAAGGAAGGAAGGAAGGAAGGAAGGAAGGAAGGAAGGAAGGAAGGAAAGAAAGAAAGAAAGAAAGAAAGAAAGAAAGAAAGAAAGAAAGAAAGAAAGAAAGAAAGAAAGAAAGAAAGAAAGAAAGAAAGAAAGAAAGAGAAAGAAAGAAAGAAAGAGCAAAATAGCTCTTAAGTCAAATTGATAACTTTAAAAAATTTTTAAAGAGGATTCCAAGTAACCACATAGGACAAAGGTTGAGATGATTACAACTCAGGTGAAGCTGAGACTCAGACCTCTGCAGAGGGTACACGGCTGGGAGTACGCGGGTGTTTCTGAGCCCAGAGAAGAGCTCTTGAGCTGGGGACCCAGATCCCAAGTCCTCCCGGTGCAATGCCATGGCACCTGCCCTGGAAGCGCTGGAGACTGCAATCCGCATTCTACTGCGGCCGCCAGAGGGAGCTGCTGCACCCGGAGCAGGGGAGCGAGCCAAGGCCCCGGGAAGCCCCAGGAAGCCGCGGGAGGAGCCAGAGTCTCCTCCTTCCCCAGCCTGGAAGGTGGGCTGCAGAATCCCAGCCCCAAATCACAAGGCTGACAGTGGAAGGGACTTGTTTGTGCTTAAAATTAATAACTAAAGACAGTTATCAGTAAATAGGTGGAGAGGGAACACCGTGCCAGGAAAGAATGGGGGAAAGAAGAAGAAAGGAAGCAAGAACAGCAGACTGTGGGCCCAGCCAGCCGGGACCCACGGGATTTGGGGAGAAATATGTGATGCCTACCATTCCTGAGGTTCTACCATGTAAGCCCGATCCACATCTACCCTCCTGTCCTCTGAAGCTGTTTGAAGCAGGATTTACCATTTGTGTTTTATAGATGAGAAAACTGGCAGCCAGAGAGGTTTAGGAGATTCCCAAGGTCACAGTTTGTAAATGCCGGAGCAGGGATTTGAACCCAGGTCTTTTGAGTCTTAAAGCCATCTCTTCCCATTAAAAGTCAATGGCTAGTGAGTGTTTAGAACGCTGGCATTTCAAAAATTAGGGTTAAAGCAGACAGAGAATCTTGCCCTAGTCAACTTAAATTTCATCTGCATCCCAGGGTTGATTCTTTGAACTCGTTTCCTAAAGAATGGAAATGGCAGAACCTGCTCTGGTGGGAATCAGTGGGCGACTTACGTGAAACCGTTTTGATGATATCAGAGACATGCAGACGGGGTTTCCCCTGCTATTACCCACAAGTTCTGTCTGGCTGAGGAAATTTCAGTTTTGCTTCAGGAATTGGGGGCTGATTCGTGGTTGCTCCCCAGTCCCCAGATGAACATTGACACATCTAAGTTAATCACATTGACTCTATTCTCCTTGCCAGTGTTTGGTTTAGGTATGAACATATATGAACATGTGACATAGCCCCCGTCAAAATTGCTAAAGAATCACTAGAGGGATCCTGTACCCATTTTTCTCACTCTTAAAAATAGGTAATGCATGGACTGCTTATTTTCTACCTGTGAATATGGGAAGGTGAAAATGTGATGCCTGGAGCTGATGCTGTGTCATCTGGTAACTCTGAGGAGAAGCTATCGTCAAAATCCTAAGATCGTCATCCTACCTATTGTTATATGAAATAATAACCCCTTTCTGGTTTAAGCCGATTTTAGGCATTCAGGTATTTATCATTATATTTTGAAAAAAGCATTTAAACTGATGGAAAGGATTCTGTTTGGCATATCTTCACAAGGCTTATTTTGTTGTTGTTTTGCTTATCTGCTATATCAGCATGCCTAGCCAACCACCTAGAACAAAGCAGGACCTCAGTAAGCGTTTGCTGATTGAATGAATAAACTAATCAATCCTTTAAGACCTAGTTGTTGGGTATCACGTGAGAGCCCAGCTCCAACTGAGGGTCCTGGTGATTTCTAGGTGTGCCCTCTACCACTGAACCACATCCCTAGACCAGTCATGGTGATTTTCTGAAGATACAGAAAACCTAGATTGCTCCCAGAGAAACTTCCAAGCTCAGTGGGAAGCAGAAGCATGCAGGGAATTACTAGAGACCAAGTAAATTATGCAAATATTTCCTGAGTGCCCATGTTGGGCCAAGTCTCATATTGAAGGCAAGAAATAACATAGGGTATTGGGCAACCAATCAGATGGTTGCAAAGTGTGCATGAAAGGATCATTGTAGACTGGGATCACCAGGGACCTTCATGGACGAAGTATGTATGTCCGGAATGGGGAGAGCCCGTGGGTACAAGAAAGTAAAATGTGCTGTTTTATATTATTTTGGATTTTCAACAAAGTCACCAAAAGTTGAGGGGGAAAAAAAAAAAACAACAGTAATTGACAAGTACTGTCACATCCTAGCAGCAGGTACCAGATCGTCTACACAGGACATGTAGACAGAGTAGCCTCCACTGTGTTCTGATCAACAGTTCCTACTGTCCATAAGGACTGAAGCCAAAGAGTAAAGGGGCTGATTTTTTTAAATTTCATGACAATATATTGTGTTCTGAGAAGACCAGCATCTGTGTCGAGAGGACACTGCAGGAGACCCCTGGCAAGGCTTCATAAGGAACTCAGAAAAGCTCCCCATGAGACAAGGAGCCAGCCACCCTGCAGAGGTCACGGGAGAACACCATGTTAGGAGCCCTTTCTCCACGCGCCCTCTCCCTGCTGGCCGAATACGGAGGGACCAAGAACAGGAGCTAGTCCCCAGGGAGGAAATAAAAATGAGGTGAAGTCTCCTGTTGACAAGCCTCAGTCTCCTGGGGACAAGCTATCCTGAAGTGCAGAGAGGGAACTTTAAGTAGAAGACAGAGAGTGAGTGACTACGCTGGACTGTACCAGAATTATATTATTACTCCAGACTCTATCAGACTTATGTGACTTTTTATTGACCAGAGCTTTTTAATCTCAAGTTAAAGGGGATCTTTATTTATTTTCTAATTCTTACTGTAAAAACTATGGGAACTGCCCACGATTTGTTTAGGAAGGGAAATGTGACTCAGAAGGAAGGTCAAAGAAAACAGGATGCCTTCCAATCAGTAGTTAGAGGTGAGCTCACCATACCAGGGCCAAGACCGGGCCTCCACGGGTCCAGCCCCACGAGCCCCAGCCCACCTGGTGCTGCCCAACGACCCACCATTCATTCTTCCTTCATCTTCCTCTGTGGTCTGTATCCACCCTCTTCAGGTCTTGGCCCACCATCCACTAGACTTGCTTGAGATTCTCAACACCTTCCTTGGTCAGCCTTCTGGTTTGCAGGCCAGACCCATCACTTTCCATCTGGTCCACATTGGGCTTTGCCCCTCGAGCTCTGGGTTGGTAACTTGGAATGATGGCGGGCACCTTGAGGCCTTCAGCGGCTGTCCTCCATGTTCCCTCCCTTTGTCCACACCTGTCCTCCCACTGATGCTGCATCTTTCTGTGCTGTCTGGGAACAGAGGTCCTAGCGTGGTTGTGGGCGCCTCTCCTAAGACTCTCCAGCAACCTCCCACCCTCTCCCTGACTACTGCTGTAGAAGTCCAGCCTTTGAACATGGTGGACACTGAATGAGACCTCACAGAAGTGTGGTGAGGACCACTGCACAGCGAAAAGGAATACTGGCAGGCATTGGACCCCTCGTGCAGCCAAGGACTCTAGAGTCTTCCTTTCGTTTACTCCTCTTTCAGGAGAGGAGTAAAGTTCAAGTTGTGTCCCTGTGAGGTCAAGGTTCAAGGTTCCCAGAGTCTAAGCAACCTACAAAAGTCCAGGTAACTTGCAGACAGTGAAGCTGAGTCGAAGCCCAGGTCTCCCTGACCTAAGTGCCCTTCTCCCTTTTCAACTGATTGTGCAGAGGAAGTTGCAAGAAGAAGCCAGGTAGGAAGATGGAGAAGTGAACACAGTGTGCAGGCTCCCGCAGACCATCATGGTGGGCACCAGGCAGAGCAGCTGAGATCCAATAAGCAGGCAAATGCATGTTTGGGGGCCCTTATTGAAAGTAGGGAGTATGGAGTCGGGGACATAAAAATTAAAAATAAGTCCCCATTTTTAGTGATGGTCTTTGAAGTGGCAGTGTGCCCTGGCTGAGCCCCGTAGAGCCTGGTCGTCTGCCTGAGCTCAGTGTCATGTGGAGTTTGGGTTATTGGGCATATTTTGGAATATGGCAAGGGGCAGGGAAGAGAGACAGTGAGACACAGAGATATGCAGAGGAGAGAAAAGAGGGGTACCTGGAGGACAGGAGGGGTCTAATCCTCCATGCACTAGGGGACCACATCCAACTTTCCATGACGAGGTGCTTTGACACCTGAGAGCTCCTGCCCAGGGTGACTGAGCTGAGCAGGCCCAGGGCACGAGGTGCTCCTGGGGTCCTCCCCTCCCACCAAGGAAGCCAGCAGCACTGACCACAGTGAGGTGCCCCAGGGAGCCCAACAAGAAATGGAGTTCATGTGAGGACACCCCTCCGAGTAGGAAGGACGTGGCAGACACCGCAGGAGAACTGGCTCAGAGGTACCTGTGAGACCCTGGGGACTCCCAGGGACACTGGGGGAAGAAAATATATGAAATGCCCAGGCCCCATGATCTGCCCGGCTAATTGAAATGCCAACTTGAAGTTCACTCGATGACTGCCGCTGGGGTCACAGTCATTACCAGCGATTAAATGTTATGCGCAAAGATCCGTGAGGGGACCAGGTGTCAGCCATGTGCTTTAACCCTACACCCACTGCGGGGAAAGAAAACCCCAGACGAATGCTGGTTGGGAAAGGAAGGGAGCCAGGACAGGGCTGGGCTCTGGGCTGGAGCAGGAGGGTGTAGGCTGCAGGAGGCCCAAAGCCCAACTCTCCGTACCCAGGACCTCTCTTCCCTGGGCTGGTATAGAACACAGGGATCCAAGGTGGGTGTCAGTGTGGCTTCACTCTTTCTTTCTTCTCACCTGTAAAATGAAGATAATAATGCCTAAGTCTTGGAATTTCCATGAGAATTAAGTAAATAAGTCATTTAAATGCCGTGATGAATGTCTGACATAGAGCGACTACGAGATGGATTCCGCAACAACAAATCAAAGTCTCAACCAACACACTCAGCCAATCTTTGTGAATTTTCCTATCGAGGAACACTTACACGGTGCAAAGACAGATATGACCCATATAGGTAAGCGAAGGGACATTTGTCAAACACACGCCAGGTCCCAGTGGCTGTGCTGTATCCCATGTAAATCAGAAGCTCAGTTCTCCTTGAGGACCTGAAACTCACCAAACTGTTCCAAACTGTTATTTGGATCAAGGAGCAGCGCACAGCAGGGGACAAGAAGCTGTGTTTCAAAGCCTGTCAGTCTGTCTGCAGGGCCACGTCGTCTCTACCATGGGGCTTTCTATGAGGGAAACATGAAGAGGGTTCAAAAACAATCAAAGAGGAAACTGAGCTCACAGTAAACAAGGTCTCTCCCAGGGCAGTGCTCATTCCCCGAGAGGCAAGAGCCCCACACTTTGAGGAGGAGGGAGTGTCACCTTGGGTTGGGCATGCCTGTACTGGTTTCCTAGGGGTGACATACCAAATGACCACAAGCCACGCCCTAAAACAACAGGGATGTGCTCTGTTGGAGTTCCAAAGGTCGGGAGCCCTTTGACCACTTTGCAGCCCTGCTGACCACTCCCTCTGGGGACTCCGGTGGCTCCCAGCAGTCCCTGGCTTCCTTGGGAATATCAGTCCAAGCTTCCCCTCCCCGGCCAAGTGGCTACCATATGTCTCTCTTCTCTCCTAACTTTTATGAGAATGCTTGTCATTGGATTTGGGGTCTACCAAGTATCCAAGACGATCTCATCCCAAGACCTTTCACTTCATAACATCTACAAAGAACTTTTTTCCACATCAAGTCACATCATACTCACTGGGTCTGGGTATTCAGATGTGGGCTTATTTGGGGGATCCGTGTAACCCACTGCAATGCCCTAAACCTCTGCTAGGTCTGGGACACCCTCTAACCAATCATTCCCTCTCTCTCCCATACCAAGCTCTCTCACTGGCCTGCCCATACCCATGAGCAAGATTTTTCCTTAAAAATCAACCTCCTGACCCTGCCAGAGCCGCGCTGCCAGGGACGTGTTCAGGGTAATTCAGAGGGCCATGGGCTTTCACTCCACTCAGCTCCCAGGGTCAATGTGAGTTTGTGGAGGAGCCAAGGACTCAACTCGAAGAAAGCTTCTCACAGTCCGCCACCATTGCAGGCCGTATACAAGTTGGTGTCAGGGAACGTACTCCCCAACTAAGCCCAAGATGCAAAGCTTGATTCTCTGGGGGCTAGATATCTATGAATAGCTCCAAAATGCACCTCCTGGGTTTGTTCCAAGACTTTGGTTACTGGTTTGGCTGGCCTTGTTGGGCTCCTTTTCACTAGAGGTTCAAAAATAAAGAAGCTTGTGTATCCCTCTGGATTCACCAGATTAGCTGCCTCTATCTGTGACCCACAACAAGCCATGGCATTTGCCCGGGTCGCTGGGGAGAAGTTATATGACTGGGGCTTACAAGGGTACATAGTATAGAAGATATGTGGAAGGAGAACAGGAAAATGTGGAGAATTCACCTGGAAAGAAGTAGACAACTCCATGTTCAGCCCATGTTAATCAGTTGTAAGTGAACAGTGGAAACTCCAGACAGCAAATCAGTATTGCTACAGAAAAATGGCAGAGAAGTCAGCATTGGATATAGTAAACTGGCCTTGGTCTGCAGGAAAATCTATAGTAGGCCTTTTCATTATCTTGGGTGATGCCAAACTACAAGTTGAGTGAGCTGAAATCCTTTCAGCTAGATATACTGTGCAAGCCTTAGAACTCCTGGTTCTCACATCACTATTGATGGACATAATGAAAATCCAAATTAAAAAAAAAAAAAAAGAATCAACCTCCTATGCGTTTTCTTCATTCTGTAAGAGTTGTCTACACCTCCAGCTCCAACTTCTGCCCACTTGGATCTTGACCCCAGGGAACCCGGCTTTCGCTCTCACTGCTGGACGAACAGTTCTCTCAAAGGTCACCAGCAGTACTCAGATGTCTGTCTCCAGGCTTGTTCTGACCAGGCCTCTTGTCTGGCCACATCCCCCTCCCATGCCCAGCTCCGGCCACACCAGTCTTCTTGCCAACCTGAAGTCCCCATTACATCTCCATCATTATTGCTCCCTCACCTACATCACTCCCCGGCCTGGTATCAGTCAGGGTTCCCCAGAGAAACAGAGCTAGTGGAATATGTGTGTAAATAAAAAGAGATTTGTACTTCAGGGAATTGTTTCTTACGACTATGGAGGTTGGAAGTCCCAAATCCACAGGGTGGATTGACAAGCTAAAGACCCAGGAAGAGCCAGTGCCCAGTTAGAGACCAAGGGCAGGAAGGCTGGGGAAACAGAAAGACCCAGTGTGGCAGCTCAAGTCAAAGCCTGGGATTCTGTGTGGCTGGGGAGGCCAGCCTGGCTCTGCTCAGACCTTCAGAGGCTGCGTGTGGTCTTCACACCACGGAGGAAAACCTGCCTTCCTCCACGTCCATCTATCAAAACCTCAATCCCATCCAAAACACCTTCACAGAAACACATCCAGAACAAGAATGGACCGTGTATTTGGGCTCAGTCAAGTTGACACATCAAGTTAACCACCAAACACCCCAACTCTTATTATTTAAATAGCTGATGCGTAACTTTTGGTCTCCGGCCAAACATCACCATTTCAAAGGCCCTCTCACATCTCCCAAGCTAGAGTAGCCTCCCTGGTAGGGTTTCTTTTGGTGTTTTGGTAGCAAGTTTTGCTGTCTAAAACTAGCCTGTTGTTTATTTATCTGTTGACCCACTTGTTCTCTGTCATCTCCACCACCGTCACCACTAGCTGCATGATGTTAGGGATGTGTCTTGGTCGCCCTTAGACCCCAGTACATCTGCATGACACCTGGTAGGCACTGTGATAGTTGGTGTTGGTTCGGATCTTCCAGGAAGCCATTGCCAAGATGGAGTTAGATACGCAGTGGAGATACGCCTGTCCAATGCAAAATGGGCAGTGTGGGGAGCGCCTGTCCATGCAGCTCTGAGCTGCGCAAACAGAAGGCCCGCGAGGAAGGAGGGAGGGCAGGGAGAGGCTGAGCCTGAAGCATTGTTCTAAGGATCTTTGGCCAGGCCAATGGGGAGTCCCAAAGGGAAGACTTGCCTCCAAAAGGAGTAGCCCCCCACATACTGTGTTCAATCATTGTCTGGGGACAGTCCAGGCAAAGCATGCTCCCAGCCACAATGCACAGGCAACTCAGAGGTCACAGGCTGCCTAGCCGTTTACACTGTCGCCCCAGGTACTCCGTAACTATCGGGTGATTGGATGCATGTTTTCCGTCTGTAGTCTGCTCTGTCTCTCCTCAGCACAGGACAAGGCTGCTACCACCATCCTCCTCCACCATCCCGGAAGCCCCCCTCTGCCCCCGTGGGCTCGCACTGCATCCCCTGGGTTCCCTCCTCTCTCTCCAACCCTTCCATCTCCTCTGTCACCTATTCTTCATCTCAGGCCTCATAGAAAAGTATCCCCAAAACATCTACCCTCTGCCAGGTCTCTCTTCTGCCACAGTGTCCTGTGTGGCTGTGCTGAGCTTGGGAAAGGAGAGAGGCACAAGGGCACTGTCTGGGTGGTGGGCAGTAGCTGCTGTTGGAGGGCGTACCATGTGCCAGGCCTTGGACTGCCACTGTTGGTTATCCCACTTAGCCCCCAAAGAGGTACTAATATTCCATTCTAAAGATGTGGAAACTGAGGCTGGGGGACAACTTAAGCCCCAAATCACATAGTTTATAAATTGCCATGATTCAAACTCAAGTCTATATGACTTCAATGCCTGTGTTCCCATCAGACTAGAGGTCTAGAGGCCACAGAAGCCAGGGGTTGCAACTTCTGATATCTGGGTGCTCCTAGTGTAACTGAGCACACAGTAGGTGCTTGGCGACTGCCTGGTACACACTTGGCTGCAGAGGCACTGTCAGCTGCGATGGGGTTAACAGCTCTGGTGGAAGGGACCTGGCTTTGGGCAGCCTCTTTTAAATAATGAGCCTCTGGTATTCTCGCTAATGACATTCTCCTCTCACCGCTGCAGGTTTTAGTCACAGGAGTAATGAATTAATTAGTGAATATGGGTGAGAAGCTCTTTGAAGTTGCAAAAAGCCCACAGAACAAATGCTAAGAAAAGGAGCCAAATAGACTAAATCGGACACCCTGTGAGTGCTGAAGAGCTCATTGTGGAGAAGGCACCAGCTCCCTGAGGACAAGTGCAGACAGAACAAAGCAAAGGAAGCAGAGGTACCCCGGGGCCGCATGAATGCCCCTGGGCCCAGCCAGCCTCCAGAGGGTCCTGGCTCCTCCTGGGGTTTACCTGGCCTGCCCCCTGCCACCGACTAACAGTGGCTGCCTGCGTGGCTGTGCAGGGGAGAATCTGAGGCTAGCTGGAGGCTCAGTGGGAGAGAGAGCCATGTTATCAATGTCTGCCATGGGTGTCAATTCGCTTTCTCTAAGGCTACAAAATCATGGCATAACCAGCCACCCTGAAACCCAGGGCCCTACAGAAACAATCATGTGTTCTTACAAACTTGAAGCCAATCAAGGGTCGGCTGATTGATATGGGTTTGCCTGGTGTGGCTCATCTCTGCTCCTTGTACTTCTTGTTCCCCCCCTGGGGTCAGCGGCCAGGCTGGCTCATGCATATCACCATGTACCTAGTGAACAGCATCATGGCCAAGGCAAAGGTGCAAGGGGACAATCATCAGGAGCACCCCAGTCTCCCTCTGTGCCTCGTCTGCTAACACACCACTGGCCAAAACAAGTCATAAGCATGAGAGGAACCCAGGGACAAGAAGTAAGGAAATGTCCCTGGCCACCATGGGGGACACTGCAAAATTGTATTAAAAGGATAGAGAATGGGAGCAGTAATGCAATCTGACATAATGCAATCTGGCAATCAGGTCAGGCATTTGGCGATCACCACCAACAACCCAAACTCCTTACCCTGCAGTTTCTGCCAGGTCACAGCCTGGAGCCAAGCAGTGGCCACCTGCTTCAAGAAGGACAGGAGCTGTCTGGCTTTCAGTCCCAACCACATCTGCCTCCCTTACGTATGCTACCTGTCTGGCTCCAGAGTGGATTGGAGGCACCATCATAAAATATGCTTTACCCTTCATATTGCGGGTGACACGCAGACTTAATATCACCTAAAACAAGGTGTCTGCTGCCAAGAAAAATAAGGATTGCTAGCTCAGTCGCCATGAGATGAAGAACTAAATCTTCATCAGGTGGCCTGCGTTTGCTCAGACCTGACCTGCTGAAGCACAAACATGGAACCTTCATTCCCTCCCATCACAGCCTTCAATATTGCTGTGCTAAATCTCCTTTCCCAACCTTCAGCGACATCCTGTCACTCTTAGACATTAAAACCCGGTCTGGTTCACTTGGAAACACAGTGTCATGATTTATTTGGTGTCCACATACCCCCCCTCCTCTCAGCTCAACTCATCTTGGCCTGGAGAACTTGATGCGGAGGGCTATGTTCAGTCCGTTCTTGGCCCACCTCATCCATAGACTTATAGCTTCTCCAAGGAAAGGATGGAGAGAAGAAGGAATGGCTGGGAGAGTCATTTTACTTAACAGGTGCTTTTTGAACCACCTATGAGCTCCGAGTGGTTGGCATCATGGGGCACAGGTAGAAGGCCCTGAAGGATCTCTGTGCTGCACAGGGTACTCATAGGAGAGATGCAGTCTGCGATCATTTCTTCCAGGTCTTCCATATCACATTCAGATCTCGGCCTGCAACCCAGCGCCACAGCCCTCTTGGACCAGGTGCCAGCAAGATAACTGGGTCAGACTCTTGGATCTGCATTTCTCACCCCCTTCGCCCCCAGTTTGCCTCGGCCATTGATGTAACCACTAGTTACAGCACCTTGCTCCTGCTACACTGGGCATCTCTTGCTCTCTGCCAGGGCCCCTCACCTTATAAGCTTCATGCTGGGGTTTGCTCAGCCTTTTGGATGCAAACCAGAGCACAGGGGGTAATGAAAACAGAAGCACAGGTTTCCACGTACCTAGTGAACAGCTTCAAGGCAGCATCCCCACAAGATCAAGGTGGCAGCAGTAACACAGCTGCCCACAATGTAACCTGCTCAAGAACATACCCATGGGATTGGCTTTCCTTCTTCCATCTCACTGTCCCCTGACCATTCACTGCAAATCTCTGGAAAGTGTATAAAAATTCAGTGAGTTAATATGAATAAATACTTAGCATAGTTCTTGACTCATAATGATCAGAAATATTAAATATTATCACAATATTCTGGTGTATAAATGTTTTGCATTCTACTATAGAACTTTGAAAATTGCAAGAAAATATATAATACATGTACTACATAGATGCTACATATATTATATGTGTTTCTTAATGTTTGTGCCATTGTAATAAAATACCTGAGACTGGATAGTTTATAAAGAGTAAAGCGTTATTTCTTACAGTTCTGGAGGCCAAGGTCAAGGGGCCCACATCTTACAAGGACTCTCTTGCTGTGTCTTCCATGGCAGAGGGCAAGAAAGCATTCTTGGCAGGTGGGTAGACCCATACTTTCATCAGGAGTTAGTTCAATCCCTGCATAACTAATCCACTTCTGCAATAATGACTTTGATCCACTGTGAAGGCAGAGTCCTCGTGACTGGTTTATCTTTTAAAGGTCCCACCTCTCAAACACTATTGCTTTTCAGCACATGAACTTTTGGGGACACATTGCAAAGGATAGCCTTGGTCCAGATGCCAGCCATTAGCTATACCTAGCTTTTGAGCACTTCTTGGTGCCACAAGTTGAAACGACAATGTTCTAGGTGTATTGGGTTAAATAAAAGTAATTTCAAATAAAAGTTCATTTTAAATAAAAGTAATTTATTAAAAGTAGTTTCACTGTATTAATGTGAACATTTTTGCTATTGTTGATGTTAACACACGTTATGTAATACATGTTGCATACAAAACTAATATAACAGTAAATTACTTAAGTCACATATGTAGCCTACATTATGTTTTCACTGAACAACATTGCTATTTAGGGTTCTTAACACAGGACCCAGAACAGAGTGAATTTTCAATAAAATCCTAAGCTTTTTACCCAAAGTTATCTCATCTAATCCCTTAAGGTAGGAGCTATTATCCATTTTGTAGATAAAGAAAGGTGAATTTAACAGAGAAATGGAGGATACGGGTAGCTGGGCAGTGGAACAGAGCTGGGAGCCACCTCATTTCCAGAGCTATGGCCTCTCTGCTAAGCCTTGTCTGCTATTTTGAAGACATAAGCCATTTGCTTCTACGTGGCCCACAGCAAAATCCAGAAACCCAAAAGGCCCACAGCTTGTCTGTGGGGAGCATGGAAATGGAACCTGGTTTGGCCATGGCAGGTTCCTCTGCTGGGCTTGGGGGAGAAAGCACCCACAGGGCTGGGGCCCCCGGAAGTGAGGATGGCACCTGAAACGGGGGGGCAGTGAGTCCCAGCAACTGATGCCAAGACAGACAGGCAACCTGGGAGCTGCTCCCCCCGTGGGAAGCACCTCCTGATGTAACTGTGCTCGTTCACACGCCTCTGTCTTTGCAGACAGCTCCATCTCTGTCAATGTCACGTGTCTCAGAGAACGTGACGTTGATTGTTGTTATGAGCAACAGTGTGGCTACACCATCCAGATCCCTCTTCTTGTTAATGACAGGACACCACGACTGTCTCCGGGGGGAGAGACAGCTCAACCCCACCCAAACCCAGGCACGAGAGGACCCTTGGCCACAGGTGAGGTCTGATCCTTCCAGCTGCAGTTGCAGGATGAGACCTGAGAGTGAAATAATGAGGAACAGATCCAAAGGCAGGAGGCAAGAGGGACTTCAGTCATGGGGGTCTGGACTGAGTGGGGGGGAATGGTCTTAGGAGTCTGGTCAAGGCCACACACTGTTCCTGCCAAGGCCCTGACAGGCCAATCTCAGGTGTATCCTCCACCAACCACAGTCCACGGTGCCAGTCTTCAGACCCCCGTCATGCCCATGCCTGGAAAGGACCCAGGGCTATACCCTCCCTCTGTGAACTTGAGCTTGGAGATAGAACAGTACATACCAGTTCTGAGACTAAGAGAGCTGGACCAACTGCATCCTGAGTTGGCAGAGCTGGGAAGGGGCGGGGGGTGAAGAGTAGTCAGGATTTACAAAGAGACATCCATCCCTCAACCTAAAGCACACATCCAGAGCATCTCAGCCTGGGTCTCCCAGAACTCGCAGCAAAGGCAGAGCTCCTTGTAATAACATGAAGGACTCAATAGCACCACCTTCTGGCAAAAAGAAAAACATAAACTGCGGCACTTGAAGCCAACATGGAGCAGTTAAAAAATCATTTCCTGAGTTAAGGTACTGAGAGGAGAGGCAGTTTGCAAAAGACCAAACAGAGGGTTAAAAGCAGAGCAGAAGCTTGAATTTGAGACTCCCAACTTCTCACTGAAGGTGCTCTGCATGAGGCTATGCAAAACAATCATGTCCCTAGTTATTAAAAAAAAAAATGTGTATATGGGGATGGGGCTTAAAGACCCACAATCACTGAGCTACTGTGACAAGTGGCAGGCTGACATGGGTTAGCACTGCCCCTACTCTCCAAAGAGCCTCTTTAATTGGGCTCAGGTTTTGAGGACTGTCCCCAGGTGGGCAGCTAATGTTTTCTGACTGCAGTGGGTGGCACTGGCCCCTGGGAACGAGAAATTGAAGCTGGGGAGGTTGTAGTGCCGCCACCTCTGCATCTCTAATGACATTCCTAAAGGCAAGCATGGGACTGCTTTATGTTTCCTGGCTTTTTCAAAGACTCCTAGGTACCAGACAGTTGAACTTTTAGAGTGTTTAAGACCAAATGGTGTCTGATCCCTCCTTCTCTGTGCCCGTACAGAACTCCACAAGGACCATCTGCACAGACTCTGGCCTAGTGATTCATTTAGAAGTGGGACAGTCCCCTCCTGGTCACATAGAAAAGCTATATCGGGCTCTCTAGAAATAAGGGAACCCTGGGCTCAGTTTTCAAGCAAAGAGTTGTCCCTCAGTGAACACGTGGAGACCAGTGAATGATTTGAGAGGGCATCCTCCTGCTATCCACTGTTTCCTGGGACAAACTGCACACTTGACTTCCTGTGCTCATTTATCCCTGTCTTCCAACTTGTTAAAGTCGATCATGCGTGGACCCTTCCCTGTCACTTTCCATTCATCCCACCAGGACTCCACCTCCATCTGCACACACGCCTCCTAACCCCCAATCCTCATCCCCAGCCTCCCTGAGGGACCGCATTGAATGGTGTCGTGACTTCCCCTATCGGTTAGGAATGCAGTCGCTCAATTCATCAGAAACCCTATGTCCCTTCTGATTTAAACAAATGGAGCCTCGTCTTGCTCATATCAGGTTGTCTGGAGGTAAGCAGTTGCTGGTGTACATGCAACAGCTCAATAATGTGTCAAGGCCAGAATCAAAGCTGTTTCTCGACTTTTTCCCTTGCTTAATGCTTCAAGATTTCATAAAGCTGCTGCATATGAGGGAATAAGAAAAAGGGAAGACACATTACCTGCTGTCTGCTTCCATTACAGCAGGAGAAGCCTGCAGTCTCCAGGAGCATCCAGCAGATTTAGAGCACAGTGGTGGAGCCACCCTCTCTGCCACGTGCACCCTGCACTAAGGTGCTGCTGGTGTTGGGTCAGTCAGTGTCCTTCCTCTGTGCTCTCATATACTCATGTCATGGCTCCACTTCCATCTGGACACTGGTGGCCTCCAACCCTCAAACACCAACCTCATCCTCTCTGAGGAGTGGATGTAGTGGTGTCACAATGACCATCCTGTATCAGGAATGCATCCACTCCATATATCAGAAAGGCTGATGGAGACCCCTGAACTAAACAAGTAAGGCTTTATCTTGATCCCACATTGAGTAATCCGCAGGTAAGTGGCTTGCTAACATTAGTTCCATGGCTCAATAATGTCTTGGCTGGTGTCCAAGCTGTTCTCTTGGCTCTTTGAGAAGGTTCAATACTAATTTTGAATTAACTGATAAATAAGGTAAAACTGTTAACTTATGAAGAACCAATGTATTATCTATTTACAGATAGAAATTGACACTGGGGAGTGTATTTATGAAGGAGGGGAAGTGGGATTACAAGCCTGAAGCCTAGGAATTAACAGCCTACCCATTCTGTTTCATGGAACTAAGGCAGGCTCTAGGTCCACCCCATCTCTGCAGGGACAGAAGAGAGTCCCCCAACCAGGGATATACCCAAAGCAGCCCCTCCACATGGAAGGGAATATGGGTGTGGGAGGAAGCCACATCCTCCACAGCCCATGCAGAACTGCACCTCTCATCTGTTCTCAAGCTGTTTCCAGCTCTGACCCCTTCACAGTACACATTCCACGTATCTTGCTCCACGCATCCTGCTCCGCACATCCTTTCTGCACTGTACTCTGGTGGTCTTCCAAAAATCCCACAGCTAATCACATCACTCCCTGCTCCTAGTTACCCAGAGGAAAAGGTACTCACAGCTGAGCATGGCACACAGATCTCACCCCAGGCTGGCCCAACCCAGCTCACCTCCACCCACACCCACCCCACCTCCTATATTCCAACCACACCCAACTCCCCACCTTCCCTGGACTAGCCACCCCCTCTCTTGCCTCTTTCTCCTCATCCCTGCTGTGCACTTGGCCAGCACCAAGCATATCCTTTTAACTGTGCTTCTACTTACTATTCACCCTTTTCAACTAAGCAGAGCTTCTCTGTGAAGCCTTCTCCTAACACCTGCCCCAGAGCAAGATCCCCAAGAACTATCTGCAGTGTAACAGGAGCTCCATAAAATCTTCTGGAATGAAGGTATGATTAAGTGAACATGCAAATGAAGAAATGAATGAATGTCGCAGTCTGGCTGGGCACAATTCAGGAGCCACTTGTCAAAAGAAACGAACTTTATTTTTAGAACCACACACGCCAAACAAAACAGCTCCTCAGGAAAAACCTTCAGAGCCCAACTGCCACCACCGGCTTCCCACAAGCCTCTCAACCTCCCCCACTCCTCCTGCTCTTGAGGCCGATTGGCTGGGTCACGTGGGCAGAGCCAAAAAAGTCCCCCAATGAGCAGCTCCATGGTCTGAAAGGGCGGGGAAACAGCCCAATGAGCATCACCGCAGAGGAGCCAATCAGCTAGATGTTGCTGGGGCTGCTGTGAGCCAATCATCAGCTGGCAGCTGGAAGTTTGCTGGGGCCCCTTCTGGCTGTGGCTCTCAACAAATGAATATTTTATTTACCCAACAAGAATAAAAATAATAATAAATGCTGTTGAGAACATGGGAGAAAATGTACTCTCATTATTAGTGGGACTGCAAATTAGTACAACCACTTTGGAAAGCAGTAGAGAGTTTCCTCAGAGGACTAGGAAGGGAAGCACCCTATGACCCTGCTAACCCAGTCCTTGGTATTTATCCAAAAGAAGTAAAAACAGCATACTATTGTGACACACCAGTGTTTATAGGGGCAGGATTCAAAATGTAATGGAATTGTGTGAAATTATGTCATGTGTAGGAAAATGGGTGGAACATAGCGAACATCATGTAAAGTGAAATCAGCCTGACTCAGAAAATAAAATGTCAGATTTTCTCCATCATAGGTGGAATCTAGAGAGAAATAAGAAATTTTTAAAAGGGTAGAACCCCCTGTAAATAGAAAGGAGATCACTGGAGTAGAGGAAAGGAATCAGGGGCAGTGGGTAGGGTTAGGAAGAAACTATGGAAAGAAATTGACCAAATGATTCTATGTACATGTATGAATGTATCATAGTTAATATCAACTTCATGTACATTTTAAAAATAATAAATAAATTGAAGAAAGACCAGTAGAACAGTGAAATGAGAACGAGAGAAGGGAGGAGAGAAGGGAATGTGGAAACACTGGGAACTTAAATGGAGCAAATTGTATTACACGTGTATATGAATATATCAGAATGAATCCATTATTATGTACAACTAAATAAACTAATAAGAACATTTAAAAAAGATTCTGTATTTCTTCCAAGCAAGAGCCATGCCTTATACTTTTGAGACATAAATGTAGGTATCCAATAATTATCTAGAATGTAACAAAGTTAAATAAAAACTTACAGAGGGAAGGCAACCTTGAGGTGAGGGTGAGGTTGGATGGATGGATGGATGTCTACCCAACTGGACTGTAAATCCGTACAAGCAGAGTGCCTGCCTTATGCTCTTCCATATCTCATCACAAACAAAACTGATGATGATGATGATACCAACTGACCATGATAATAATGTACACCATGAAGTCAGCATGTCCCTTGTCCCTTTTCTTCTTTCCAGATGTACCATGCATTTGAGACAGCTCTCCAGTCCCGCTGAGCTATTGAGAGAAATAAATGACAACATGTCAGAGCAACATTTTGCAAATATAGAATGCTCTCCACCTGGTCTTACCCGCGGGGCAGTCCGTGGCTTAAAAGGAAGGCGCTGCCTCACCACTTTTGCAAAGACTTGTGTTCTGGAATACACCCGAGGCCATACCTTGTCATCTGCTAAAAGGTTTCAGAGCAAGAAACATCCAGCCTAAGCAGAAATATGGGCAACTTCAAAGTCTCTGGCAGAGGTAAAGCTCTGATTGACACTCTCCCCAGACACAGTGTCTGGTTGGATTTCGTCCTCCCTTTTTTGCTCAGGACAGGACATACCCTGCAAGACAGTGAGGTCTTCTGTCTCTGGGACCAGGACGCTGATCTCCCTGCAGGGCTTACACCTACCAGAAAGGAGCTCTGTAGTGGACTCTCTGGCAGAGATCAGGGTCCAAGCCCAACACTAGCCAGCTGTCCTGTGTGACTCTAGGAAAATCATTCACCTCTCTGACCTCATTTCCCTCTAGTCACTAAGTCTTCAAAGGGCAAGGAATACATGTTTATTTCAAATTAATGCAATGAAACGCTTCCCCTTATTTACTTTGTTCCCAAAGACACTGACCTTGGTGCTATTTCTAGGACATTCTAGATACAAGCAGGCTTGGGGGCTTTTATGCTACCCTCCCCTCACATTGCAATTTGGCTCTCTCTCAGGGCTTTCAGACTTTGCTGATCACCCGATTTGTAATTACAGCCCCCTGCTCACTCCCTGGGGCTGCCTTCCCTGATTTATTTCTCTCCTCAGCACTTGCCACCTTCCAACATGCAATGTAACCTGCTCATTTAATTATGTGTCTCCACCTCCTACCCCAGAAGGCAGGAAGCTCTGGGATGGCAAGGTTTTGTCTGTTTTGCTCACTGTTCTGAACAGTGCCTGTCACACAGTAGGGGCTCAAAAATATCTGCTGAATAAGAAAATGAACATAATGCAAGTCTACTGAGCACCTACCATGAGTCGGACTCTAGAATCTAGAAACGGAGAAGTCCACCGTCAAGATGCTAGCTGTCCAGCAGGAAAAAACATTAGAGTAAAAATCCATTAATCAAGTAAATAGGGGCAGAAACGAAGAGATGATGGGCTTGAATTATGCATCAAAGGCGCTATAACTCAGTCTCCCGGGAGGAGAGAAGAGTCAGAGGCTTCCCAAGGGACTGATCCTGAACTTACCAGGTAAATAGCTTTTCCTGGGGTCACGGGAACCAGAAAGCCTGCTCCAGTGCAGAAGATTTTTCCCAGAAAGTACCAAAGGCAAGAATGTTATTTGTTGAAAATGTTCTATTATGAGCTGTTATGGTCTGGATGTGAGGCATCCAAAAAAGCTCATGTGTGAGACAACGAAAGACCACCCAGAAGTGAAATCCTTGGGTTGCGAGAGCCTTAGCCCAATTAATCAGTGAGTTAGTTAATCCCCTGATGGGATTAAGTGAGTGGTTAACTGAAGGCAGGTGGGATGTGGCTGGAGGGGGCGGGGCATTGGGACAAGGCCTTTGGGGCACATATTTTGTATCTGGCAAGTGGAATCTCTCTCTCTACTCTCTGATCATCATGTGAGCTGTTTCCCTGTGCCCCACTCTTCCACCATGATGCCCTGCCTCATCTGGAACCCCAGGAATGGAGCGAGCTGTCAATGGACTGAGACCTCTGAAACCATGAATGAGCCCCCAGATAAACTTCTCCTCCTCTAAAATGTGTTTTTTTTTCAGGTCTTTTAGTCACAGCAGTGGAAAGGCTGACTAAAACATGAGCAGATCTGTGTTTGATAACTGTGCATTGAACGGATGAAGACATAAGTCGCTTAAACAAAAGGAGACCGCTCAGGGCGTCTTCCTCTCCTGCTACTCTGAGTCTACAGTGCTGTGACTAAGCTCTCCTTCCCAACAAGAGTGTCCAACAAACGGTTGGGTAGGGCAAGACTTTCCCTCTGCCAGATGAGGTTTGATGACCGAGTCTGTGAAGCAAACTGACAGCAGGGCGAATCAGAGGAGAAAAGGCATGCGGATGTGTCACACCCAAGGCAGAGTCACAGGGAGCAGCAAATATGCCAAAGGAGAGTGAGGCTCAGCAGGCCACACACCTTCTTCCCGCAGAGGGCGGATGAGATGCAAAGGATGTTTAGGAAAGATGAGCCGGCCTTAGGGGAACACATGGAGGTGTGACAGTGTGACAGTTTGTCTGGGTGTGGCGTTGACCTCCAGTCCCTCCTGACACAGCTCAGCCTCCTGGTGGATGAAACTCCAGGAGACAGGTGAGGACTGAGTTCCCGTGGACCAGCTGTCTTCAGATAGATGAGCTCCACTCAGAGGCTTCTCCCTGCACCTGCCCCTTTCCAAGAACCTTCAGCCCCAAATCATCAGGATGCCAAAGTGGCATGTCTGGGGGAGGAGGGTGCATATCCTGAATTCCTTCAACCCTCAAGGGAAAGTTGCCCATTATGACATTTTTTGAGGAAGAATTCTCGGCAGACACCTCCATTTAAATGCACAGTTTCAAAGGATGTGCTGGTGTCTGAGTTACCCGATCCTTTTATTAAAAACTTTAATTAACACCTAGAAACAGGATGCTGACAGAGTAAGAGACAGGACAGGGGAGCTCTGACAGAGACAGAGCAGGGGACAGCAGCATGAGGTTGGTGTGCCAGGTCTGGCCCATTCCTGTTTGGTATGGCCCATGAGCTGAGAATAGATTTTACATTTTAAATCTCTAGAGGAAAAAAAAAAAATCAAAATAAGAATATCACTTCATTATATGTGAAAGTCACATAATATTCATAGATTTATGTATCTATTTATTTCCTTTTGGGGGTGGGGGTCAGGGGATACTGGGGATTGAAGCCAGGGTGCTTAACCACTGAGGTCCATCCCCAGCCCTTTTTATTTTTTATTTTTCATTTTGAGGTAGGGTCTCACATAAGTTGCTGAGGCTGGCTTGTAAACTTGCAATCCTCCGGCCTCAGCCTCCCAAGCCATTTGGATTACAGGCCAGCACCACCCCACCATGCTTTGCTTAAAAGTCTACTTCTGTCCCTAAGGATTTACTGGGACTTGGAAGGCAGGGCACAGAAGTTGCAGCTGACCATCTGGCCTCTTGTGGGAAAGTAAGCAGGGAAAGGGTCATGGCCCAGCCTGTCAGCACATCAGGATCACGTGGGTGGGTTTCACGCTTTCCGAGTTCAACTCTCAGAGACTTTGTAAAGTCACCCAAATCAACACCATCCACACCAGCCTCCCAGAGACATGGGCACAGGAGAAGGGGTGACAAGGGGACCCTGGGGCAGATCCCAGGGCGATGAAGCACAGCACTACCAAGCAGCTGCTCCCTTTCCTCTTTGACCCTTCATGTCCTTGACAACATGAGCCTGCGCTCTTCCTTCATCTCCTCAACAAGGAATGATAAAGATCTGCTTGGCCACTTAAGAGCTGCGTAACCTTGGGCAAGTCACGAGTAGCAGAGCCCCAGATCTTAACCAAAACCTGAGTTGACAACATGTGCAGAGTAGCGTAGAGTTCAGGGAAATCATGATCCCACTCATCCCTGGATGCCATAAACTGATGGCTGACAGTTGGACTCCGTAAGCCAACTGAGAAACGTACAACTCTCAGGTTCTTTTTAGTAAATATTGGTTCAAACCCTACCAAAGGTTAAAGCTCCCAGCAGGCTACACTCCTCTCCTACATGTTCACTACCAGGTTATGTGGAAGGAGGACTCAATCCAGAGAGTGCTTATAGTGACTAATTTTATGCCCTGATGTGCCTAGGCCACAGTACCCAGACATTGGATCAAACAACAGTCTGGAGATTTCTGCACAGGTATTTTTCAAATGAGTGAACATTTGTGTCATCAGACTTTGAGTAGAGCACACAGCCCTCCATAATGTGGATGGGCCTCATCCATGGGTGGGAAGCCTTTAGAGAAGATGGACAGAGGTCCCCCAAAGAAGAGAGAATTCTACCTGGAGGCTGCCTTTGGACTCGAGCTGCAAAATAGCTCTTCCCTGAGTCTCCCGACGGCTAGACTGCCTGAAGATTTTGGACTTGCCACCTTCCCCCGTGGTGCAAACCAACTTGTTAAAGTAGAGCCCTAAATCCCTTTCTAGAGAGATACGTAGTGGATCATTGATAGAGCAAGCATGGTGTAAATGTCTTTGTCCCCAAAATTCACATTGAAATTTAATTCCCAATGTGACACTATTAGGAGGTGTGGCCTTGTGGTGATGATTGAGCCCTGAGGGCTCCACCTTCATAAATGGGTAAAGGGCTTCATGGTGAAGTTTGCCATTTCTCCCTCCCTTCTTCCCCCTTGTGAGGACAAAGCAACCAGGGCCTCACCAGGCTCCCAATTTTGGAAACTTCACCTTGGACTGCCCAGCCTCCAGAACTAGAAGAAAGGAATTTCTGTTCTTTATAAATTTTCCTGTCTCCGTTATTTTGTAAGAGCAACAAGAATAGAAAAAGAGAAAGAGAGTTGACATGGACACACACATGCATGCACGTGTGCACACATACTCACAATTGGCTCCGGGTCTCTGGAGAGCCCTGCACAATGCTGCTCATACGGTGATTGATTACATAAGCTTCCATTAGTACAGAGGCAAAACAATCCAGGCAACTTGATCTGTAAGCTCAATGAAGACCCAGCTCTCTGTCCATTATATGACCATTCTGCATGCCAAAGTAATATTCTACAAGGCAAGATTAGATTGTCTTTCTAATTGGAGTCAGGCAGCCTGAATCAAAAGCCCAGCTGTTGGAGGACCCTTTGGAGATCAAGCATGGGGGACAGCCCTAAATACACAGGCTCCAGGCCTTGCTAGATTCTTAGGTTTCATCCTTGCAAGTGTGGGCACTTTCTCTAAAATACTTAGTTCAATGCACATATTGTGTGAAGCACTAATTGTGCCAGTAAGAGTCCCTTTTGAACACCCATTATGCTAATTAATAACCCACGAATATCACCAGCAAAACCCATTCCTTAATTCACTGTCCTAATTGGCAAAGTCCTTGGTATTAATAAAAGAAGAGGTAACAAAAGGGATTGTCACAGCCATTTCCAGAATGTGAGCTCTCTGATTATATTACTTGCTGTCCATTCCTGGGAGGCAGCTTCCTGATTTATGGTAACTGACTGCACCTAGGGTATGGTTGGAGCTAATTGGTGCACACATGAAATCACACTGTGATGCTGAAGTATTTAAAAGTAAATTACGGACACTGTAACCATGGGGTATAAAAAGAATGTTGAATTTTAATCTGCTTTAAGTCAACCCACTGGGTGGCAGAAAATTCAATCCAATCCCCAGTAGAACCCTCCTCCAAGGACTCTCCTTTGCAGCCACAAGAGGGTCCCAGAAGTCTTACAACCCTAGCAAACAAGAAAGCCCCAGAGGTCTCGCTTCTTCTGCTGGTTCCCTGCAGAGACCTCCTCAAGCCCAGCATCAAGGGCCTTGTCAAGGTGGGCCTAGGTGTTCTCTCCACACCCTGTAGGCCTGGGACAGATCTGTTCCTTGAATCCCCCTCCATCCATCATTATGGGGAAAAAAATCTAAGGGCCACTGGGGTGTGTGACAGCTGTGACCCATGGGAAGAAAGGGTGACTCCTCGAGAGCTGGAAAAGGAAAGAGAGAGGAGAAAGATGCAGGTCTGAGCCTACATCAAGAAAGGCCTGTGGGGATGCTCAGGAGTCAGGAAGGCTTTTCAGAAATGGTGAATCGGAGCAGGGCTGATGTGGGGATTTACAAAGATCTGTGAAGTTCAGAAGTAGAAGAGGAAGGATAGGGAGTAAGAAAATGGGAGGAAAGGGGGAAAGTTTTCTAAAGAAAGGAAGGAGAAAGTGGCTGGCTGCCAAGAACAGCTCTGGGTCATTCGGGGTCCTCGAGGAAGCCAACACCAGGAGGGTCCGCCACCTGGGAGACTTCTTGGAGGGAAGGCCTGTCTGAGTTCAAGGGCAGAGGGAGGAGCAGGCAGAGAGAGGCTTCAGAGAGAGGCTTCATGCACAGAGCTGATGTCCCAGGAGGGACGGGGGAGACCCAAGATCAGGGAGGAAGAGCCTCGGACAGCAGCACAGCTCTGAGGAGGGCACAGCCAGCCCCGTGGGACGCTGCAAAGAGAAGCCTGTGGAGGAAGGAGTGGCCACAGAGCCCTGGACTGCTCCAGCACAGCGGTGGACCCCAAGGGCCCCAGCCCAGCCGACCCCACATCTCACAAAAGACTCTCCTGAAGGGACAAACTGTCACACTCCCAGGCTGCTTCACACACCCTAAACTGAACACTAAACTAGTCATTTGCTTTCAGGAAGGACACATGTATCAATATGCTGCCCAGTGGTGTGGGCCATGTCTGAGTGGGCTTCACTGTGGGAAGGGGTGGTGTACCCAGGACCCCCTGGAAGGGTCCCTTCTCCATCATGCCCCACCGTGCTGTTCTGGTGGTCTCTTTCCCACACTCAAGCCTCAGGAGGGCTGATCACCTGGTTGCAGCAACCAAGACATTTCAGTCTCGGCCTGGCTTAGACATACAACCCAACTTCAGCCTTTGTCTAGTTAAGATGTAGGCTAAAATTAAACACAAATCCTAAGCAATTAGAGATATATAATAACTTCCAAATGATTACAGAGGGGGAAACAGAGATTAAAGAAAATGTCATCAAAGTAAGGCAGAAAAAGAGATACATATTCCTTGTCCAACGGGGTCACATTCTAAGACTGTTTTTTCCTATACATATATACCTCTGAAGAAGCTTAATGTACAAATTAGACACGGTAAGAGGTTATAAATAACTAATAAGAGAGAACAATTATAATAATACATTGGAATAAAATTGTCAGCACCACTACTATTGCACTCTGGGACAATTATTAGATAAACTGTTACTTATCAGAAGCACCCTGATTCCACAGCAGTGGCTCTGATCATTGACAGCTGTCAAGTGGCTGACGGGCAGGCAGGGTACATGCATACCCTGCATAAAGGAATGAACCACATCCCAAGGGATGTAGGGGGGTGGTGCAAGGCTTCGTCACATTTTCCAGAAGGTGTGCAATTTAAAACTTGTGAGTTGTATTTTTCTGGAGTTTCCCACTTAATATCTTGGACCACATTGTACCATAAGTGACGGAAACTGCAGATGGCAAAACTTCAGAAGAAGAGGAATGACTGTACAAGAAAAAAGCATTAAAACCACACCCAAAGTACAAACTTAGGGGATAGGAACAAGCTCGAACATATCAGTATCCACAATAAATGTAAACCAAACCCTCCAGGAAAAAGACAAATTGGTTATCAGGCCTCGGGGAATACGCACTTGGGCTGAGCCTGGAACCTGTTATCATACCAGCAACCAAGGAAGTTTACAAAGACTGGAGAGGACTCCCTAAAGGACTGGAGCCAACTCAGAGAGGCGCCCACTGGCCAAAGTTGGGACAATCTGAGCATCATTGAGGATAACTGCAAAGGAGAGGAACGTAAAAAATAGATATTCACAATATCAAAATACATATAATCTGTTTACAAATATAGCAACATTTGATACAATGAAGTGAAACAGAAAATATGTCATAATAGCAATTTTAACTGGCAAATTTTTAATATTTTAAGGAAATCAATTCCTTTTTAAAAACCTGGTCAATAAAATGGGGGGTGGGGGACACGCATACCCCCTGCTTCTCCTCTGCAAGCCATCTATCAGGGCAGCCACATAATTGGTAGGGAAAGCGTCTCTTTAGTAAAGCACCCCATCTCTTGAATGAAGAGGGGTCTGCAGTTAGAATTCTCAAAGAAGGAGCATAGAATCACCAGTTCACATCCTACCAAAAGGATGGTCCAAGGATCAGCAAACTGTTTCATGAAAGGCCAGATAATATTTTAAGTTTCTCAGCCCGTGGTCTCTGTGGCTACTTCTCACTCCTGCTATTGTAGCTCAAAATGAGTGGGTGTGGCTACATTTCAATAAAATTTGATGTACAAAAGCAGGCCAAGATTCGGTTCAGCAGCCTCTACAGTTTGCTGACCCCGATGATGATCATCAGCGGTTTGCTAATGTCATAAGAAGAGAGGTGACCGCAATAACCAAGCACTCTGCAGCACAATGACATTCATTTAAAAATCAACAACAACAACAACAAAAAAAAAAAAGCAGAAGAAAATCGTCTTTGGAAATTTTTGAATATATTTCTAAAGATTAAAGCATAAATCAAAATGGAAATTAGAAAATACTTAGAACTAAATGATAACCAAAACATTGTGTATCAAACTTGGAGAATTCATCTAAAGTGGTACTTAGAGGGAAATTATAGCCTTTAATATTACATTAGAAAAGAAAAAAGATGGAAAATTAATGAGCTAAGCTTGCAATCGGGGAAAGAACAACAGAATAAATCCAAATAAAGTAGAAGAGAATATATAATAGAAAAGTTAGTAAATTGGAAACCAAAACACAAAACAGGGAAAACAGAGCCGAAAGCTGATTATTTGAAAAGAACAATGAAATCGACCCAGCAGGAACCCAGCTACACCCACCCTTGCAGACACACAGAAGGAAGGGAACTGGGACATTCACATTCACAAAGCTGCAACACAGCCCAGCATGGCATCACAGGCCTGTGATCAATCCCAGTGACTCAGGAGCTGAGCAGGAGGATAGCAAGTTCAAGGCCAGCCTGGACAACTTTGCCTGCTGGTAAAATGTCCTTGGTTCAATCCCCAGCATCTCCCTCCCCAAAATGCTGTAAATAGCAGACTAGAAAGGAGGCTAATGTTTTGTTAACTAAGGACTGCCAACATTAGGTTTTATTCTGGGAGTCCCCAACCTTTTACCTGGGTATAAGTACCCAGATACCTATAGTTTTTTTTTATAGTTTTTGTGTGTGTGTGTGTTTTATTCAGAATCCGCCAGCTTACACCTGATCCTGCCTCTTTGGTTCTTTTCCTCTGAACTTCTCCCCTCCCTCTCAGCTGATTGATAACCTGACCTGCCTCTCAGTGTCATGGAGGAGATAGAAATCCCTAGGTGGCTGCCCTTCCTCGACTCCCGTCCCTGAACCCATTCACCCACTTGCCCTGCACCCATTTTGCTGCAAGTTCCAACCCCTAGGGCCATATTTATGGTGGCTTTTCCTGGTCTGCCTTCTCATCTCCACCAGAGCTCCAGAGCTCCCTCCACCAACACCCGCATTAACTCGCAAGGGAGCTAGCACAAGCACCTCTCACCCCAACTCCCCATCCCTGTCACTCTCCCCTGATCACCAAGGCAACCGTAGACGATTTAATTTCCCTTTTAAAAATTAGCTTAAAAAAACTAATCAAGATTTCAAGCTCTAAAACCAACCACGACTCCCACCACCTGTCAGATGAAGACCCAGGCTGGCGTTGGCCATTCAACCTTCTAGCTTCCCACTCGGCCCCTGGCTCCCATCCCACTCCTGCCCTTCCAGGACCAGCTCCTCGCTGCAGCTCTCCTCCCCTTTCCCTACCAGGACTCACTCCTGGGGTCCTCCTACTTACCCAATTGTTCTCCCAAACTCTGTGATTTCACCCAGGATAAAGGATTTAGGGGCTTCACTTGCAAAACACTTAAGAGTGATTTCTGCAAGTAGGAAGTCATTATTCTTTCATATTTATGGAGTATTTTCACCTAAAGACGTTTGTTAGAGCTTATCAATTCTGATAGGCACGTAGATAGATAATAACCAAAAACTAAAAATAACCCAAATAAATAGAATGGACAAGTAAATGTGGAATATGTTTAGAAATGCCCTGTGGCACTGAGAATAAACCAGCATCCATATATAGAGTGAATATATAATTGCATGCATACAAAGTTTAAAAAGAAGCTTTGGGGTTGGAGGTCAGGATCATAGTAACCATTGGTGGGAAATCAGGAGCAACTTGGGACCAGAACAGGGCACTGAAGAGTCTTCTGTGCCACCAATAGTTCTGCTTTGGTTCTGGGTGCTGGCAACAAGGGTGTGTCCATGTGTAAAAATTCATCAAAGTATAACTTTATGACGTGCACTTTTTTGTGTGAAACTTAAACAAAAGGTCTGCAGAAAAAAAAAAAACTGCAGTGAGCACCCCCTGAATGCCAGACTCGGGATTAGAGACACTGGGAACACAGACAGTGGGTCCCTCAAGGCCTGTGAGTCCTGTGCAGGATACAAATGGGAAACTGTGAACAGCATCTCAACACAGGGATTAAGCAATGAGCAGAGTGAATGCAGAGCCTCGGTTTTATCATCGGTGAAATGGGAGCACAGTTCCACCTTCAGTGATCCATAGAAGCATCCAGGTAGAATCCCAGGTGTGCGGTAGATGGACAAGCCCCACAGAGAGTCTGGAGCTCGGAAAGTGCTCAGCAACATTACTTGACTCTGAATTCTATTCTCAGCATAGATATTCCAGGGGTACTCCAAGATAGTGGCCTGACACTCTGCGCCCTTCCCCATCCACACAGGTTCACGCACACACTCGACACACATCCACACGCACACGGACACACTGCTATTCACCACTTCCTGAATGAAGCCATCAGAAGAAAATTCATATTGAACTTCAAAGGTGTTCTCGGCCATTTCCTCTCTTATTTCTAAAAATTCCCAGGCTCCCATCTGCAATGTCCTGCCCTGCTCCCGGTCAGAAGTCACACTGAGGTCCTTTGCAATTCAGCGCCCAGACAGCAACACAAAGGGCTACCAGAGTCCCATCTGAGGCAGAGGGACTAACGGGGTGGTAACTGTAGGCAGGTGGGTGTGGTTGGAGGAGGTGGTCACTGGACTGTACCCTGGAACGGTGCGTCTTCCCCGAGGCCCCTCCCCCTTGCTCTCCTCGGCTGTGCCCTTCTGCCATGATGACCCCCCGCCTTGTCCTGGAGCAATAGTCAGCCCACCTTGGACTAACCCCCTGAAACTGAACCAAAATAAACTTCTGCTCCCCAAGTCCTTCTTCTCAGGCGGTCACAGCAACACTAGGCTGGCTGACTCATCGCATGATGGTGACCAGGTGCAGGGTACTCCTTCCTGATGCCACTTGCCACTTATCACCTGCGAGAGGTGAGCATGAGCAAGTGAACCGTGGTGGGAAGGCAATCCCCTGCGGTGGCTCAGAAGCCCTCGTGTCTGTGCGAGGTCGCTCGGTTCCCTCTCTAAGGTCTCTCTACAACCCCCCTTCTTCCCACCTCCCGGGCCAAGACCTAAGCCCCAGCTTCTCTCAGCTGCCTCCTCTTCCATCTCCCTGATTTCTTCTCATCCGCAAACCACCAAGCTCCTTGCTCAAGGCAGGTTGTCCTGAAAACAGTTTCTTCAAACATCATAGTCACATTCCACACCCCCTCTTCTTCTTGTTCCTTTCTGATGTCACCTCCCTAGAATCCTTGCAGACCCCCTCTCCAGTCTAGTTGCACTAGATTCCTGGCCTGTTGTCCCCACTGCCGTCATTGACGCTGTTTGCAAGGATCTGCTGATGTGCTCATTTGTTTGCACGTCTGTCTCCTCGTTGCTGGACCACGGACCCCGTGAGATCAGAAACAGCTTCACTCACACTCCACCCTCAGGGCCTTCCAGCAGAGCCTCACACATAGTAGGTAGTCAATATTAGTTGACAGATTGAAGGTTTGATTGCTTGATTGATTGAAAAGGCAACAGTGCCAAACAACTTTAGTTTAAAAACTAGAAGGGCTGTTTCCTTCATTTACGAAAAAGGGTTGGGAGAATCGTGCTGCTTTTTTATAGCTAAAAGTTATGGGGACTGTGTGTGCTGAACACAGAACTGGACAGACCTGCTGTTGCTACACACAAGCTCTGTGACCTTCAGAAAGAGACTTTACCCCCTGAGCCTTAGTTTCATCTTATCCATGGGTAAATTAATACAATTTTTAGTTGTTGATAGAATTAGAATAAATAAGGGACAAAAAGTCTGTAAAAACTCTTAGAGCCCTAGACATTTGTGGAGTCTGAGCAGTAATAGGGGAGGCACAGGGTCCTATAAGTGTGGAGAGCCTGTTGGGGACACATTCCACACAGATGTTCACTTGCTGTTCTGGGTTGAATAATATTCCCCTATAATCCACAAACACCTAGAACATGTAAGTGGAACCTTACTTAGAAATAGGATCTTCGCTGATATAATTGAAAGATGAGGTCATAAAGGATTAGGATGGACCCTAGCCCACTAACTGACATGTTTATAAGAGAGAATTTTGAACACAGAGATAGAGGGGAGAAGGCCATGTAAAGATTGAAGCGGAATTGGAGGAATGAATCTACAAGACAAAGACACCAATGATTGTTAGCAGCCAGAAGACAAGGAGAGGCCATGGGGCCTTGTCCACAGGAGCCCAGAGACCAGCCACCACCACGAGAGTCTTCAGAGGGGTCACAACCTCTGTTACCTCCAGAGGGGTCATGGCCCTGCCAGCATCTTGATTTTGGATTTTTAGACTTCAAAAGTATAAAGTAGCAAATGTCTGGGCTGAAAGCCCCTCTGCTGTGCAACTTCACCCTGGTGGCCTAAAGCACTCACGCACACACACTTGGAATCCGCCATTTTGAACACCTCCAGGTGACACTGGCAACCCACCTTTGCCCTAGTGAGACTTTGTCACCAAGGAGACATCTCTAGTTCTTAGCCTTTAAAAGCTACCAAGCAAATCTTCAGCAAAAGATAAAGAACAAAGAAGAATTGTTCTCTCCCTGATCCTTGGACGACACTTGTCAATCTTCATGCCCCAGTTCCCTGCTTGCATAGAGTGCCTGACTAGGTGACAGTGGCAGCAGCCAACGACAGTTCTCCCTGTGGCCCGAGGTCCTGATCAACAGCTGGTGTCCCCTCCTTCTTCCTGCAAACCACTTAGGGATCAACTCCACCACAGATTCAAATTCACTGGGGATAAGTAGCCAGAAATGATTTTTATTTGCAGCCATAGGCCTGTGATTCTAAACACACAACCTGTAAGGGGAAACTAGCCAGAGAGGGCCACCAGACTGGGATTGCCTTTTCTTAAATGCATGTTAGACATCAGACACCAGAGCAGCAATGGGCACTTAGCAGGGACAGGAAAGAAGCCCCCGCTCATCCCCTGGGTCTGGGACTGGACCTTCTACTGCCGGTGTTGGGTGGGAATGCTCCTTCCTTCCCCAAACACTCGGGCCCCTTGCCACTTAATCCTCCCTGCAGAGACAAGATGAGGCTCCTGATCCTTGTCCTATAGTCACTGGTTCGTATTTCCATCAAAGGCTTTAAATCAGGGTCATTGGTCCCTTTTCCTTTCCCTCTCCTCCCAGACGGAAGGGCAGCAGTGACTTGAGAAAGTGCGTGTGCTTTGCAGAACAAAACCTCCCGTGAGGCTAGACCTTGGGCAGAGATAAGCCAGCCCACCTGGGGCCTCGGCTGCAGCCTCCACCATCTCATCAGTATCATAGGCAGCATCTGTTCTCCATATCCTGGTCATTGGTGTTATTTCTCAATTGGCTCATAATCTGGTAAATAGAGGTGCTCTTTCTTGGGCCCTCCAGTGACCCTGAGATACAGCTGACTCTCGCTATTCACAGTAGTTGTCTTGTGTAAGGTCATTGCAAAACTGAATCAGCCGATTCTGACTCCTCGATCCCAGGGGAAATGTGCGCTGTGTTACACATTTCCATATCCATGCGGAGAGAGGAAAAGGTGCCGTGGTTTGGATGAGATTCCCCAAGTGTCCATGGGTTAAAGGCTTGGTCCCAGGGTGAACCTTAAGAAGTGGGGACCCAGTGGGAGGTACTTAGGTCAAGGGGGCATACCTTCAAAGGACACTATAGAACCCAGTCTCCGTCTCTCTCTAGTCCTTGGCTCATAAACTGATCAGTTTGCTATAGTGCACACTTCCTGCTCCCAGAGACCTCGCCAGAGACCCAAGGCAGAGGGGCCACCTAGTCTTATACTAGAACCTCCAGAATCATGAGTGAAATGCAAATTTAGTCTTTTTTTTTTTTTTTTTGGTACCGGTGATTGAACTCAGGGGCACTCGACCACTGAGCTACATCCCCAGCCTTATTTTGTGTTTTATTTAGAGACAGGGCCTCACTGAGTTGCTTAACGCTGCCTGGCTTGGAACTCATGATCCTCCTGCCTCAGCCTCCCAAGCCGCTGGGATTACAGGCGGGTGCCACCGAGCCCAGCAAAACTTTAGTCTTTTTTTTTTTTTTAACAAGAATTATCACCTTTATTATTAATGATGGCTAATGTGGCTAAGTATGAAAGTCCAGATGGGTTTGTAACTTTATTGACTTCTTAGGGCTGCAGTAATAAATTACCCTACATGGCTTACAGCAAAGGAAGCATATTCTGTCACAGTTGCAGAAGCCAGAAGTCCAAATCAAAGTGTTGATGGATCCATGTTCCCTTCAAGTCTCTAGGAGAGCGACCTTCCTTGCCTTTCACGGCGTTGGCTCCAAGCACCTCAGCCTGTGGCTCTGTTCTCTGTACTTGTCTCCACCTGGCCTTCTCTGGATGTCTGTCTTCTCTTCCATCTCCTACCAAAACAGTTGTCAATGAGCTTGGGATTCACTGGGATAATCCAGAATGTCCTTAATTCAAGGTCCTTAACTAGATCTGCAAAGACCCTTTTTCAAATAAATTCACTTTCATAATCTTCAGGGGTTAAGACATGGACACAACTTTTTTTGTTGGCGGGGGGAGCATGCTTACCATTCAACCCATGACACTAACCAAACCCCAGAATTAGACATAGCTACTCAACTAATCTCACACACACACACACACACAAAAAAAAAAAAAAAAAAAAAAACAGTAGACTTTGTTTCACATGGGGAAAACTTTTGTCTTGGACCCAGGGATCTCAACCAGGGACAATATCCCCAGAAACTATTTGGCAATGTCTAGAGACATTTTTATTTATCACTCCTAGGGGTAAACCTTTGCTTTTTATAAGCAAATTGCCTCAGATTTTGTTACAGGAATACAAACCTGAATAATACAATAAACACATGCTCACACATATCTCACATAGATTATAATCTTAAATCATAAAAACAATTTCATCCTGTTAGATTCTAGTTTCTTTCTATTCTGCAAAAAATAAATAAGGTCCAGAAGTGTTAAATAACTTTCCTGTGGCTATCACACAGACAGGTGCCATAGTTGTGCTATGAACCCAGTTCAACGGGTCCCGTGTCAGAGTTCCTTGCCCTGAACTACACCACCCCCTGCAGTGCCCGTCCTTCACTCTCTTCTGTAGAAGAGTGAAAGGAGGCAGAGCACCTCTTTATTACGCCTCAGCTTGGAGTGTGCACACCGGAAAACCCCATTGTTTCACTATTCTGTGCATGTATGCAAATGAGATTGATTTGAGGATTACAGATAAATTTTAGCAGGTAGAAAGATTCATAAGTACAAAGTCTGTGAATAATGAGGATCAACAACATGTTATGTTATTGCTCCTAATAGTTCACTCTTTCCGTCAGTTTTTCATTGCTATGACCAAAACATATGACAAGAAAAAACAGAAGAGAAAAAGTTTACTTTTGCTCATGGTTTCCGAGGATTCGCTCATGGTCAGCTTGTTAGGTGCAGGACAGGCTGAGTAAGCTGTCTGCAGGGCATGCCAAACAAAGTTAGCTGCAGGATGACCTGGCCGCTCAAACCCTCTGTCTGATTCTTTATCACCTGTTTGCTTCAAGCCCAAACGCCCAAGCCCCGCTCAAGGCTGAGTGCTTCGCCCCCCCCTGCTCAAGGCTGAACAGTAGCCCACCACTCAAGGCCAAACACTTAACCCCGTTGTGTGCCAACAAGGCAGCTTGCAAACCCAGAGACCCTGTTAGATTTAGGCAGCACAGCAGAAGGGCTATAAAAGCCTTCCCCAGCTGTCCCCCCCCCCCCACTTCTTTCCTTCTTTCTTTTCTCTTTGTTGCACTGCTGCAATAAAGATGTCTTGGTTGCTCTGAGTGTTGTGGTCACTTTTCTTTCACAGCTGACTCCATAGCTTTTGACCCAAGGTAAGACAGAGCTTCATGGTAGAAGGGCATGGAGGAGAAAAGCAGCATGTGACAATCAGAAAGCAGAAAAAGCTCCCCTCACCAGGGACAAAATATAAATCCCAAAAACATGATCCCAGTGACCTATTTCCTCCAGCCACGCCCTACCTATAAAGAGTTACCACCCAGTTAATCCATACAATGGATTAATCCTCTGATTACATCAAGACTCTTATAATCTAATCGTTTCACCTCTGAACCTTCTTGCATTGTCTCACCTATGAGTTTTTAAGGGATATCTCATATGTAAACCATAACATTTGACGCCTGGCCCTCAAAAGCTCATGGCTAGCTCACAATGCAAAATACACTTGGTCCATTCTCAAGAGTCGCCATGGTCTTAACAGTTTCAGCATTATCCAAAAGTCCAAGTCCAAAGTCTCTTCTGAGACACAAGGCAAACTCTCAGCTCCTTTCTCCCCTGTAAAGATCAAAAGAAAATTGCATACATCCAGTATGTAATGGCGTAGAGTAAACTTTTCCTTTCCAAAAGGGAAAAGCATGCATAGAAAGAAAAGATGAGACCAAAGCAAGATTGAAATCCCACTGGGCAAGTAAGTCCTGGAGCTCCACACCCAGCATCTGGGGCACAGGGCACATGAAGTGCTCTCTAAAGCCATTGTGCGGTTTTGCCCCTATGGCCTGGCTGGTTTCAGCCCATGTGGCCTCTCTCTTGGCTGTTTTTTGAACCATTACTGCAGCTTTCTTTGGAGACATTCCATGTTACTGGCATCACTTAATCTCAGGGTCTTAACTGCAGCTGTAGACTTCTTCTCACATCGTTATGCATCACCCCTTCTGTACACTCTGCAGGGACTTTACCCTGCCACACTTTGCCCAGCCTCCCAGGTGTTCCTTTGAGATCTCAGAGGAATCCTCCATGACTCCCTGACTCCAGAATCCTGCAGTCCTGCACTACCAGCACCACATGGCTAATACCAAGGTCTACCATCATCTTGATCAGTGTCCAAGCCTCCAGGGACCATGACTGCAGCAACCTCTGAGTGCCTGGGTGTCTGAGTATGGTGAAAAAAAACTTCCTAGACCCCACTGTGCAAGCAGGGTGGCCCCCTAGTCTGTTCTCAAAGGAACTTTTACTTTTACACCCTTGAGCCAATCTCTGCAATGCTCCTAAGCCATCTTTCCCACTGTTTCTGGGAAAAGTGCTTAGCCTTTCTTTAGTGGCTGTCATCTCTTTGATAACCACACCTGCCTTGCACTTTTCTGAGCAAATTTCAAATTTTTCAAGTCTTTCTGCTCCTGATTATCAGAGTAAACCTGGTTAAAAGTTGCCAGCAATGCCATGCCACCCTGAATGTTGTGCTGCCTTGAATTTTAGATTGATTTAGTGCATCATCTTTAAATTCTGCCTCACAGAAAGTCTCAGGACAAGGGCAAAATGTAGACACCTTCTTTGCCAGAAAGCAACAGGAATGGCCTCTAGTCTGAGTTCCAGTAGCGCCCTCCTCCTCTTTCCTCTCTGCCTTTTGGTCTTTTGAGTTCCTACCAGAATCACCGATTCAGCTCCACAATATTCAAAAGTTTTTTTTAGCTTGTATCTCTCAACTTTCCAAAATTCCTTCCACAAACCAAAAAATCTTCAAAGATTTCTGGAACACATGGTCAAGTTAGTCACAGAAAAAAAAAAAAGCCCTCTCTCTGTACCAATTTCTCTTTTTTCCTTTTTGTCAGCTTTGTCATTGCTGGTGAACAAAAGACATGACAAGAACAACTTAGAGGAACAAATTATTTTGACTCATGGTTCTGGAGGTTCAGTTCATAGACAACCAATTCGTAGCTCTGGACCGAAGGTGAGGTAGAACATGGTGGTGGAAGGGCATGGAGAAGGAAAGCAGCTCAGGAGATGGCAATCAGGGAGCAAAGAAAGCTCTGGGCTCCAGCAACAAAGTACACTTCCCAAAGGCAGGCCCCCCATGAGCGAGCCCTCAGCCACACTCCACCTGCAACAATTACCACCCAGTTCACCATATCAGTGGATCAATCCACTGATTATGGTAAAGTTCTCATAATCTGATCATTTCCACTCTGAACATTCTTGCCTTGTCTCACAAGGAGCTTTTGGGGGACACATCATATCTAAGCCATAATACTAACCATCCTTGAGGTAAGGGGATTATACACCCCACCACTGCTATGTCACTTACACTGCCTCCCTGGGGGACAACTATACCTCTGTCCACTGTCATCAGGTTTGGTTCTAGGACTTGATTCAGACAATGAAATGCAAATAACAGTGATATGCACCACCCCCAGGAGAATTGCTAAGCACCGTTCCATGCTGTTGTTGTTGTTGTTTTGGTCCTTTTTCTCCACCACAAGAGCAAGATCCTGGGATGAGGAAGAAATGTGGATCACATCTGGCATGTAAAGTAAGAGCAAGGCACCTCTGGGCTTGTCAGCCACTGGGCCTTTGAGGTTTGAACTGCCGCATCATCAAGCCAAAGCTGACTAATATGGACGCAGTATAATTAGACACTCTTGTAGTCACCTGTATCCTGCGGACTGAGTAACAAATCCCCTCTTGTTTAAACAGCTGACATTTGGAACTTTACTATTTGCTTTCTGCAAACCAATAAAGAGGAAAGTCAGTCTGTGTGGTCAAGAAAACAGACAATGGTCAAACCCAGGCAGGACTTGATCCCACAGTAGCTTGGGATGTCAGTTCTGGTCTTCCAAGAAGCATGGCCGAGACAGTATTAGAGATTCCCTACCAGTGCAGGATAGAGGGGAGGAGCAGAGGAGATGGAGGGCATTCAGACAGGCACTCAGGTTGATTGCAGAGTGACAGGAGGGAGAGAAGGAGGAGGTAGGGAGGAAGTTCTGAGAACGTTTCAACCAAAATAAAAAATCGCAAAAGCAGAGCTACTCCTTGGGAAAACCTAGAGTTGAGCAGGACACCTGCCAAGCCCAGTCAGTAGCTAGAAGCAGCCTAGGAAGGCACAGCTTCCGAACTCACAGGGCCACAGCTGGGGACTGTCAGTCCCCTGAGCTTCCTGTAGCATGATCTCTTGAGAGACCTGAGCAGCCCAGCTCTGTGAGTGCCACACCATCAAGAGTGAGAAGAGAAAGATTGTGCTTTAAAAGAAAAGCCCCTCAGTGGGGTCCAAATTGATCTGGAAAGTAGGTCAGATGAGAGATATATTAGAGATAAAATCAAAATGACATGTCCCCCGATGTCCCTTTACTTGCCACCTCTAACACAAGGAATAGACTCAACACCTGGAATACAAAGTTCCTGAGGACCACGCCGTCCCATTACCCATTCAAATAAATATGAAAGACACCCCTTTGAAAGAATAACAGTGAAGTTCAGTCACCTCTTTACGATGACGCAGCAGGTCCAGGCAGGCCCAGCAATTAGGCTCTGATCATGTAATCCCTAGACAGCCTCAGAGTTCTTCTCAGGAGACTCGTGCTGATTCTCTACCCAAATGTCACCAAGTGACCGCACCTGCCCATGCTCACTCGGTTCCTCCTGACTTGGAGGATGTGTGCATATAGAATACTTCCAGGGTCACAGTATCCACACCCAGCTCTCCACTTCACACAGATAGTCAATGACACCCAAGAGGAGGGTGATGCCCAGGCCCACAGGACCGAATGGCGACAAAACCCCAGACTCTCCAAGCCTGTCCAGGATAATGAGGAGGCAGGCCTCCACTCAAGACCTCCCATGTGTCATGCTCACTCCACACACGCTTATTGCACCACTACTGTGTGCCAGCCATCGCCTTCAGCCATGGAAATAGGAATAGAACAGGCACTGGAGATTGGCCCTTGCAGAACTGACCTCTCCAAAGGTGCAGCTCAGAAACACAGCTCCAGGGCTCCCCGGTTTGGTTCTAAATCCAGCTGAGTAAGAACACACCTTTGCCGCTGCGTGGGAGCTCCTGGCTTTCCTCCTGTGCCTGTAAGGTCAGTTACTCTCCTGAGCTCTGCATAAAGCTTTTCCAGACTCACCAGCCCCTGCTCGTATTAATTACTGTATCAGCTGTTTTACATACCCTAATTATCTCCCCATGGCACAGACAATGGCCTTTCCTAAGATTTTTTTTTCTTACTCTGCCTGGTAAAAATAGAAAATATGAATATGTATTGAGAGCTTAAACCTTTTTCAGAATTTAAACACAACGTGAGTGCCACCTGCTGGACACAATGAGAAATGCCCACATTGATGTCTACAGCTTCCACCTTGAGTATTTCCACTAATAATAAAACGAATGGTAATCAAAGTAGGTAATGATGTGTTTTTAAATAATATTTTAAAATACCATCTAGGCATCCACCCCATTCTCCTACTAAGTGGCATAACCCCTATCGTATAATTAATTGTTCTAAAATATTCATGATGAATATCATAGCTAACACTTGGCAAGAATGTGTTACACATGGATCATCTCGTTAAATCCTCATGGTGAGGCTTCTGTTGGTCCCTGCATTTTAAAAAATTTGGTGACACAGAGAGGACTACATCAGGACCGGTGGGTAGCTACCAAGAAGTCAACTTCACCTCAGAGAGGAAATAGATGGAACAACCAAGGTTTGAACTCCTCCTATTCTGCACCTGCATTGGATAAAAAGCTAAGCAAAAGGAGCCAGAGACAGTCTATCCCCACTCCCTTCTGCATCTCTCATGCCTCTGGTCTCCCCAGTCCTCAGTGGGGACTCCCAGCCTCAGCCAGTCCATCTCCTCACATGCCCACACACTGCCCAGCCCTGGACGATTCTGCAGTGTTTCCTGAATTTCCAAGGAAACTTTGGGTATCATCATCTGACCCTTCCTGGTGCCCCCGCTAAGCAGCCCTGTGCACCCATTGTCGGTAATTCATTGATGTCCAAGGAACAATTAAGAAGGGAGAAATCCCAAGTCCACAGCCACTGGAAGCCAGGAAAGTAAGTTCAGGCACAATTCTAATCTTTTCTGAAAGTTATTAAATCTTTGTGAACGTCAGTTTTCATCTCTAAAATGAGGACAACACTCCCAAGCTTTGAAAAGGTCAATGGTATCTAAGGGATACCCCCTTGGAAAGTGCCCATGGGGTATTAAAAACCTTTGTGTGTGCTATAGAGAGGCCTTCCTAAACAGCACGGCTTTGTGAACTGTCAACTCCTCCATAACCGTGGAGCTGGTTGGAAGCTACAGAGATGTAAAGACTAACTTGCTGCCTGAATATACACCTCCCTACAATTAGACAAGAAGAAGGAGAGTTCCACAGTGACTTCTCATTTCCACCATTGATTGATTACTTCTGTGCTCCCAGCACCATGCTGGGGGCATCAAATGGCAGAGTGCTCATAACGCATCATGGCCCAGGGCGTGAGGCAATGACTACCTGGAAAAGGCTGTTCCCCTATCTTTCCACCAAGCTGACACACCAGGACCAGTGGGTGGCTACCAAGAAGGCAACTTCACCTCAGAGTGGGAAGGTGGCCAGTACAGAAGTGAGAGTGTGGCATCAGAACAGTTCCCAGGTCTGACTCAGCTACATGCCCTGCGTGTCCTTGGTCAAGGTCAACCATATGAGTATCAGCCCTGACAATGGGCATGAAAGTGATAGGTAAAGTACTAACCAATGCTGTAGCAAATTCTATTACTATTCTTCAGTTTCATTTCCTCCCCTTCCATAGCTGGAATCATGGCTGTTCACAATATAGACTACATTTCCCAGACTTCCTGGCAGGTAGGTATGGTCACATGACTAAATCCCACCAATGGTAGATGTATAAAGTATCATATGGTAGGTTCTGGGAACTTCCTTTAGAAACACTTGTCAGGCCCCTCCTTCACCTTCCTCCATGCTGTTTTTAGAAGTATATGTGACTACTCAAAGTACAACTTGGGCCAGGAGCACACTGGCTAAATGAGACGGAGTAAAGAGGAAGGTTAAAATGGCCCAGGTCCTGAGAACTGTGGAGCAGAAGCATCATAGCAGTCCTGGATTGGATTGTCTAAGGACATTGACATAAGAGAGAAATCAATATTTGGCCACCGCCATTTTGAGATTTCTACCATCCACATCTGAGCTTAGTTCTAACTGATATATAATTTGTTATCATTACTGTTATGGCTTTTCTAACAAAGGCACAATAGCAGAATAGGATGGATGAATAGAAAGTCACCTCTAACCACAAATATCACTCAAAGAGAGACTGTGTAAACTTCTGTTATTATAGAGTAGAATCTTCCATCATCTAGATTCCAAGGACCAGCAATTGAGTGGGCATGTGACCATCACAGAAATCAAGCCATATCACGAATCATGCATGCAAAATGCAGGTTCAAAGCACTGACCATGTGCCAGATGTTCAGACTACATGGGAGCTAAGATATGGTCCCTGCCCTTAAGTGGCTCACAGTCTGGTAGAAGACAGATGGTGACCAGCCCTGGGGACTATACTATAGAGGAACTTGAAGTGCTGCAGGCACCAGAGGGTGGAGAGGCAGGCTTACTGGTAAGGACCTCAGGGAGAGGCAGGAAAGGTTTCTCAGAGCAGACACCTGAGCTCAGTCTTCAGGGGTTAATGGGTTATCCTGAAAGGGAAGGAACAGGGAAGGAACATTCCAGGCAGGGCACAGAGTGCAGAGCCCAGCAGAGGCCGCCCTGCCGTAGACCACAGCAGCACCTGGGGGCGGGGGCAGCCCAGGTGAGCCCTGCTGACCTCTCCGGGTTTCACTTGCCGGGTGACTCAGAGGATGATGTGGAAATGCTCTGGGCTCCCAGGTGGTTTTTAACAGGGACAGCTTCTGCATTTCAGGTCACCGGTGGTGAGTAATGAGACAGATGGGCCCTACGGATGGAAAGTGAGACAACATCAAAGTGCTCAAAGCAGGAAGAGAGAGATTTGGGTTAAGCAAGCGTCATCAATTTCATTTTTGGAGAAAACACTAGAGCTGGGCCTGCCACCTTTTGGCCTGCCCCTCAATGAACACCATCTTATTCCCGCAGCGGTAAGAACACGAGGGGCCTAGTAGAATTGTCACAAAGCCTCCCTGGACATCCCTGTCCTTTCTTCCACGTCAGAAGGAAAGCGTCCCCTCTACAGAGTACTTGGACCAGGCTCTACAGGCTCTGAGAGCTATTTCCTGCCTCACCCTGCTGCCCCCAGAGTCTGCCTTCCAGAAGCCCAGGACACAACAATGTCACCTGGGACCTGCTCACACACAGCCCCTGGCCTGGCTGGAACCCAGCCGAGCACCTGTAGAAATGGTCAAGGTGATAAGAAGGCTGATGCTTGGAAGAACTCAGCATCCCAGCAATCTCCCCTGGGGGCTCATCCCCAACCCGTGGAAGGAGTGTGTGTCCAAGGCGATGTAATCATGGGGCTCCTGCTCACTCAGTGGTATCCTTTCCTGACCCCCCACATCTCATTTTCACCCGGCACCTATGACTAAGGACAGTGCCATCAACCTCTGGTTGCTCCCTTAGGGTCACCCCATGCTGCGGCCACAGGAGATTAGAACACACCTGAGGCCTTGTCCTTAACCTGGGCCAGTCCTTGGAGGAACAGCTGCTGAGCCCAGGCGCTAACATCAGCCATGTCACCTCATCCTCACCACGACCATGATGAGTCGGGATCATTAGACCTATTGTACAGACAAGGCGACTTGGGGAAGCTGAAAGGTCTCATAGGAGACTCAGGAACCAAGAAGTAGAAGATCCAGTCTCAAAACCTGTGCCCTCTTCCCACACCCGGGGTCCCCATGGCGAGCAGTGCGGGTCTGGATCGCCAACAGGCCTTTAGAAAGCCTTGGCTCCCCGCGGGGATTTTCCCACGGGCAAAGTGTGAGGACAGTGTCTTACATGCTCAAGTCCAGTCACATGGGCAACGGTGCAAGAGCAGTGTGACCAGGTGGCTGGCAGCCAGGGGCCAGGAGCTTGGTGTCTGGAGCCAGGGGGCTTGGGTTTGGAAGTGGCTCTGCCATGTACCAGCAGCAGTCCTGCGGGCAAGTCACGCAGCCTCACGGTGCCTCGGTTTCCTCATCTGAAATGTCGGTGTCGGTTTTTCAGTACAGACCTGTATAATTGAGGGATCAAATGAGTTAAATTGTGGGGAGTCCGGAACCGTGACCAAAATGGTAGTGTCATCTCTGATATATGATTATTGCCAAAAATGACACCAAAAGGGGGAGAATACTTGGAAGTATCCCTGAAGGAGAGGCCAAAGGGCCGGTTTGGGTGGATCCAGAGAAAAGAGATTAAATAACCAGCTCTCTCCGGTTTCCAGGCTGGTTCTTGAGCTGCTGTGTGTCGTTCCTCAGGAAATGTCACAAGAGCAAGTCACTGCTGTGGAGAGAGGTCATGAATCATTCTGCAGGGCTGAATCACAGCCACAGCACACCCCTGGGACCCGGAGATGAGAGAGGCGACCGCTGGTGTGGGAGCTGTTGCCTCTCCCCAAGGAGAGAGCTGTGTTTGCTTCTGGCGGCCACCAGGGGGAGACAAATGGAGCTTATTTGATTAGGAAGTTTGAACAGGTTGGAATTCCTTGATTGGCACTACTTTACCTTGCCCTGTTTTCACCAGTGCTATTCCCCTTCTAAGAATGGCCCCACTTCAACCCATCAATCTGTTGTCAACTTCCCAGATGGCTTTTTCCTAATCAAACTAACCCAAGCCCCAAACTATAGTGGGACCATGCACAGGCCCTGCCCTGGCCAGCAAGGGCAGCTAGGAAATGAACATCCTCTGTGTGCTCACACTATGCTGGACACTAACATGGAACCACTTATCTAATCCTTACAACAACTACAATGAGGCAGGATTCGTATGATCACTGTTTAAGGCTCAGTTCATTAGGAATAATACTCATGGTACTGCAACCAAGTGTCAGACACTAGGCTAAGCATTAGCTCAGTTAATTCTCAGAATGACCCCAAAAGTATTACCCCCATTTTACAGCAGAAGAAACTGAGGTTTAATAAAGTTAAACAACTTAACCTTGCCCCAAAATATAGAGCTGACGTGTATTTTGACATGGACCCATGAGCTCTCGTAATAAAGCCAGTTTCCGGCCTGGTCACCACTGGTCCTCACAAAGCCCTTGACTCTTGCCCACAAGTCTTGTGCACTCTCTTCTCTGTATTCTGAGCACATCTGTAGCCAAGTGCCTAGGGATTTAACCCACTTCTCTCTTGCACACAGGATGGCTTCCACTCTGTCCCCTGAGCACCTGCTGAGTCTTGCATGACAGAGGGCACTTTAATCCTTTGGCTTCTCTGTCTCTTAGTCTCTCAGTGACACTGAGTGTTATTATCCAGTTTTCATAAACAGAAAGAAGATGAAGGTGGCTCTAGACCAGGCCTCTACTTAGCAAGTAGAGAATGCAGGACCCTAAATCCTATGCGTTCCTCATGGTCCTCAGCAATTATGTCCCTGTCCACTTTGCACACAGCTTCTCTGAGTGAAGGGAGGCCTCTGAACACGAACTTGAAGAGACAGTCAGATTCCCCAGTCAGTGGCTGACTAGTTGTGAGACTACAGCCTGTCATTTCACCTCCCTGAGATTCAGGTCAAATGCATTATCTGTCAACTCCTGCCCTGTCCAGCTCCCTGGCTGTTTTCAGTCCTGCTTCTGCCTCTTTAGAGTCCATATTTGAAAACACTCGTGTTAACCCTCCTTTAGGACAGGAATCTCGTCAAACTCACTATCTGGTCCTGGAGCCTAAAGCCCAGTACAAAGTGAACACAAGTCATGCTTGACGAATAAATGGTCCAATAAGCAAAGAAAAAAGTTGACACATACAGCCCCGTGGGCATCCACCGATCTGGCTTGACTTTCCACCAATCTGCTGCATGCAATTCCATTATGCAAGTTTGGACAACAGAAAAAGTCCTTTTTGGGACTGGGAGTGTGGCTCAGTGGTAAAGTGTATCCCTGAGCTGGACACCGGGCACTGCAGGAAGAGGAGGAGGAGGAGAGGGAGGGAGAGAGAGAGGGAGGGGGAGGGGGAGGGGGAGAGGGAGAGAAAAAGAGAAGGAGAGGGAGAGGGAGAAGGAGATGGAGAGAGAGAGGGAGGAGGAGGAGAGGAAGAAGGAGAGGGCGGGGAAGAGAGAAGGAGAGGACGAGGGAGAAGGAGAAGGAGATGGGGAAGGAGAGGGAGAGGGAGAGGGAGAAGAAGAATGAGGAGAGGAGGAGGAAAGGGAGAAGGAGAGGAGGAGGGGCGAGGAGAAAGGGAATGACGAGAAGATGGAAACAGGTCCTTTTTTTAATTTAACAGGATGTGAAAGGCTCTGGTCTCCCTCTCCCTGCCCCCCGCCCCCTCCCGCTGTCCTTCCTGATAGTCTGAGGAGAATTCCACTAGTCCTAGGCTGTCCGGGTCAGTCTGGAGGCCCATGGAGGCGGACACTTGATCTATCCCAGTACTGAGTCTAGGGCCCTGGTAGAGACCTAGGAGTCGTCATTCTCTTGTGGCCTCTGATGCGGCACAGAGATGCAGGAGGTGCTGGACGTCTTCCAAAGCCCGGGGGGTGTCGGGAGCCCACCCACAGCTGGAGTCCGCGCTGTTCGGGACGCTGCTGGTGCCGGTGCACTGTCCAGCCCTGCCGGGTCCCACCCTGGTTTTCAGCCTCCCACCACTCTGTGAGCCGCCCGCAGGCCTCCAGTGGGCTTGAGGCTTAGCAGAGCCTCCTCTGCAGCTTGCCAAGGTCCTGGTCAGATGCGCCCCAGTCCCGTTTCCTCTTTTTTCCTAGGGATGCCAGACTGCATTTCTTGTTGTCCCTTGCAGTCGGGTCAGTGGGATTTTGGCCAATGGGACGGTCACAAAACCCACGGAGCTATTACCACACTTTCTGTTCCCCTTCCACAATGACTTCAGAAGCCACTTGGTTAGGAAAACAGTGTCACAAAATGGAAGGAGCCAGATCCCCAAATGACCACTTGGATAAAAATATACCTCAAACAGTCACCCGGCCAGGATCCAACCACAAAATAAATACTTTACTGTTAGGTCACTGAGGTTCAAGCAGTGTCGATGACAGGACCTACAAGTCATCACCTGGGCTAACCCACCAGTGGTGACCCTGACTAATTCAATCACTGGGGTCACTATCCTTGGGGACACTATCATTAGCACAGCTATTGATCATAGCAATTCAATAAGTACTTCATTGCTGGGAAATTGTTCCCTATTTAGGTCATCAATAACCACTTCCTATGAGGTACCTACACTAGGCACTGCCATCCATCAGTGCCCATGAGGCATCGGCTCCAGGATCCACTGTGGATACGAAAACCTGCAGATGCTCAATTCCCTCATGTAAAATGATGCAGCATCTGCATATAACCCATGCACATCCTCTGAAATACTTTAAATCATGTCCAGATGACTCACTATACCTGATACAGTGTAAAGGTTACCAGAATGGCTGTTATTCTCTATTGGCTAAGTCTGTATATATTCACTACAGACAGTTTTTTTTCCAGATATTTTTTATTATTGGTTGATCTGAGGATGTAGAACCCATAGGTGCAGAACTCGTGGGTCTGGAAGCCACCTACATGTGAAGCCCAAGGACTGTTGGGGGAGCCACTCATGAATTACTTGAGGGTCTTCTCTGGGTATGGCAGCCAGGGAGATTTTAAGTTTAACCTTGAGAACTATCCTTGGCGCTTCCACGCAATAGATTGCCCAAAGCACATGACTCTAGCTCTGCCCTACTAGGAAGATCCCTCATAGTAGCTGCAGAGATGGGCATAACCTGTTGGGAACTGGACAGCCCACCTATAACCTTTTTTGGTGAAGAACACTCTATGGAAGGCCTTTGATATTCCCCCATATAAATAAAGCAAGTGCGGGTTCCATTTTGCCTTTCTAATATAGAAGCTTGATCCGTATGATTGGCTAGCCAGTCTCACCCTCACTTTTTTGAAAATATTTCCTGTCTCCTGGGTTTTTTCCGTTGTTATATTTTTCTTAGCTTTTATTTCGCAGCTAGCTCATTCCACCAAGGGGAACCCCATTTCCACAGAACGTGAGAGAAACTGTGATGGGGAGTGTAAAAGGAGCCCAGGGCTGGGTCTGTGTACCGCCCTGCACATGCCTAGGGTGAGTGAAAAGCAGGGCGTTAGCCTTAGTTCACAGCAGGGCACCGTGGAAAAGCCCATGGTCTCCAGAGTAAGACTGACCTGGACTCGAACCTCAGTTTCTTCACTCTGCTTCCTTCCTCTACTCCTCTGTAACCAATAGGGTTTGATTTCACCAAATCCAGAGAACTTCACTAAGGTCTTTTATCTTCAAGGATAATATCTACACATCACGAGCACCTGGCCTTGAAGGACACAGCCAAAGTACTCACATGCCCAGGTCTGTGCCACCACCATTTGCCAAGTCATGTATCTGTAAAATGGGCATGATAAGACCTGCCTCAAGGTCAGGATCGAGTATCGAACACAGCACAGGCCTAGGCACAGGGAGGCTCCCTGAGTGGTGGTTCTGTCCCTTCTCTTATGTCCTTCCCTGACATGAAGCCAAAAGAGTGACAACCCAGTGTTACACCAGCCAACTGGCAGCTGTTGTAGTTGTTGTTGTTGTTGTTGATGTTGTTTGTCCTGGGCCTGGATAGGGACGGGGGTGTGGGAGAGAGGTGTGTCACAGCTTCATGACATGCAGGAATGCCCTGAGGAGTTTGCTATAAATGCAGATGCCTGGACTCCACCCAGAGACGTCTTATTCAACAGCTCTGGATCCTTAGCCAGCTTCCAGGGAGCGCTGACGGGGGGTTCCTGAGCCCTCTGACACTTGACTCCATCCCACACTGCCTGTCATGTCCTCCTGTCATCCCAACATGTTAAACTTCACTTTGATACCCAATGTTTATTCCGACCCATGTGTTTTCATAACTTTAAATGGATCCATTTTTATAAGAATACAGTTGGCCCTCCAGATGTGTGGGTTCCACAGCCATGGATTTAACTATCCACAATAGAAAATATTCAGGAAAAAAAATGTGTCTGTTCCCTATCATTATCCCATAAACAAGGCCGCATAGCAGCTATTGACAGCACTCACATTGTATTTATTAGGTATTGTAAGTAATCTAGAGATGATTTAAAATATGGGGAGTATATTCCAAGCTAATGTGCGAATAATATGCCATGCTTTATGAGGGGTTTGAGCAGCCACAAATTTTGGTATCTACAGGACACACTAAAACCAATTCTCCGCAGGTACTGAGGGAAAGCTTTGTATCACTACCATAAATGCAAATATTTCAAAGAAAACAGGACAGGTGGTTAACAAGAACCGGGGCTTCAGTTCCAACACAAGATTGATTGATAGAAATCCTGCCTCTGCTGCTTACCACCTGTGTGGGTTGGAAAGTTTGCAAGGCTCCTCAAAGTCTCTGCATCTCAACAGATCCTGCATGCAAAGAGGGTAATAAGGATATCTAATCACAGGGCTGCTGGGATGATTAAATGCTGTCCTGGGAAGCCCTTAAAACAGGGCCCAGCACATAGTAAGCACTCCATCAATGGCAGTTGTTCTTGTTATGAATGGGGAAAAAAATAGCATCACTTGCTACAGATAGAAAATAACCACAAAAATGTGGGCAGAACGATGAAAATTTATTAAAAGTTCATCCATGGACCATCTAAAACAATCTGCATGTCATTCATAGGGTACATTCCACACTTAGGCAAACATGGTTCCAGAAAGCTCTAAGTAACCATGTCAAGGGTGCTCTCACTGGACAGGCTACTTTGGAGTTACTTGATGCCATTTTAAACATGAACCTGAGAGCTGCCGAGGTCTAGGGAAGAGTCCCCTCAGAATCCACTGTTTTGGTTCATCTGGAAGCAGCTGGAAGCCACCATCTGCCAGAGGTTAGGCATGGATTCCTCCTCTGTGGGAAAGAGAGCCGCCTCTCCGAGGCAGTTGCTCAACCACAGGCTCATTAGCACTGAGTTCTTCTTGAGGTTCGTTATCTGCAGATCTCAACGTGCCTCAAAACACTCATTAATACTCCCAGCGCCCTGTCAGCCAGAGTCACGGTCCCCATTCGGCAGATGGGAAAATGGATAGAAAGGGCTATTAGGTGACTGAGCCATTAAGTGACTGTTGAGCAAGTAAGGAGTGTGGCAAGAAAGAAAGTGATGACTCCTGAAGGTCCAGGCCTGCCAGGCCGCCCCCAGGGTCAGGCTCCTGTCCAGCTTAGACCCACACGCGGCAGAAGGCCCCATTGTTCCCTTGCTGTTCCCAAGCCGGGGCAGAAACCGACAGGGACTCGGGAGAGAACTTCAGAAGTCTGCCAGGCCTGCAGCGTGCACTTCCTAAGACTCTATTGGAGGACAATGCAGAAGAAGTTTCCAGAGGGCCAGCTTCTCCTTCAAATCCAGCTCCCACCAAGGAGCGGAGGCAGCAGGCCTTCAGCGCAGGCCAGATCTGGCTGGGAGATTTGTGGCCCAGAGTAGCAAAGAGGAATGAGGGAGAAGCAAGAGAGAAGGCCAAGAAAATGGAGCATCAGATCCAAGGAGCAAGGTGGAGGACAGAACCAGAAAACAGGACAGCAGCCCAGGAGCAACAGAGAAGATCTCAACGGAGCAGAAACACAACACGTGTGACAATTCTCAGGATGATCACGTCTTTCGATTCAGCAGAGTTTAGGAATCTGCCCAAAGCAAACAGGAAAATTATGTGTTTCTATAAAATCGCAAAGAATAACTGTGAATACATGACTTTTAAAGTGTAATTTATATTAACAAAAATAATAAATAATACAAATATTCAAAATTATGGGTTGGGTTTTCTGTGTGTTTTATGGTGCTATAATAGAGTATCACAGTTTGGGGGTTTTATTTGTTTGGTTTGGGTTATTTTTGTTTTTGTTTTGGGAAGGGTCTTGTTTGTTTTGTTTGGCTTTTCCCAGATAGCTAAAAGTTAAATGGGACTCTACTCTGCAACCTTGACAAAGTACTTCGTCTCAGATTCTTCAACCAAAATGGCAAGAACAATGCCTACCCTGACAGCCCCACAGTGGCATAGGTTATTAAAAGCATGCTCAAAAAGGAGGGGTCATTCCAAAGGGGATCAGATGAACAGCATCCTCAACTTGACCCAAACATTACATCCAAGTCCATCTTTGGTAGGATCTGTCCATCCATCCATGTGCACCCTCTCTCACTATGGGGCCACCCACCAAGAACAAAATTCACCATTGTGTGTTGGAGACACATCCAGCTCCTGGAAGACCTTCAGAATCATCCAAGAAAGACTTAATCTGGAGTGGAATTATTGAAAATGTTCTCCATGGTGGTTCTCACTGAGTCGGGATATTTTAATTAGCTGTATCATCCCATTCCTGCATACAACTAGAATAATAAGAGAACCATTGGTCGCAGGTAGGAACCATATTGGCTACTTTGAATAACATTATCCATATCCAACTATTAACACACATTTATATTATGAGGAACTGCACCTTCCTGTGAAGCCCTTCATCGAGGAGTTGCACTAGATTTATCTTTTTATGTTGTGCAATTTCTTCTCATGAAGTAGGCAGTGCATTTCTGACTTTGTAGACTACATGCTAATTCATCTCTAAGCTAAAGTACCTTAAAAAACGAACAGCAGAACATTAGCTACAAAGAACGGTGATTACAAGAAAAATCATCCCCTCAAATCAATTGGGGAAATAAAGCTTCAATAGAAAATACACAATAAATCTCCTAAAGTTACCATGGTAACCACGGAAAGTCTTTTCATGACCCATCACGTGGGACTAATGGCCGGGGGAAATTTTGGTGAACACTGCTTTGAGGTCCTGTCGTGTCTGATAGCTCAAGCTGGCCTTGTCTTCAGATGGCTCCCATTTAACTTTTAGCTATCTGGTACATATTCTTCAAGGAAATGTCTTTGCAACATACTCTGCATTAAACACAGTCATGGTAAAGCCCTGGGGATGCCAGGGACTTCTTTATCCACCTTTCACCCAAGAAGCCATGATTCTCGGGCATCCCTGACAGTCCGCGCCTCCACCCCACATGCACACAGCTGCACTCATTCGTGGAAAAGAATGCCTGTTTTGTTTTTTTCTACTTTGTACAGCTTTCTTATGCTCACAGAAGCCTACATATTTGAGGCTTATAAAAGCTCAACAAAAGCATCAAATAATGAAGCAATCATAGGTTAAAAAAAAAATCAAGACCTCAGCACACAGGAAAAATGGCTGCCCTCAGATTGTTCATTTATAATAGAAGGAGGTGGGACTTCCTTAACTTTCCTCAACTTTCTCCATTTTCACTGAGCAGGGTAAAAAAAAAATCCTCATGGCTAAAAGCAAAGGAAAGGGTTGTCCCCATATGCAGGACCACAACAGGTGCGGCATAGTCCCAACTCCAAGGAACCTGAATGTTCTTCATGATGTCAGATTCCCACTTTGCCAGTCCAGAAACTGAGGCTGAACACAAAGGTTTGTCTAAATTACAAAACTGAGAAGAGGAAAAACTAAGATGAGGACTCAGATTCAGCAATGACATCATGCTGTGTACACTAGAGTCCAGAGGCCATAGGCACAATCACCAGCCCACCTCTGTGGTCTAGACAGTAGTGTCTGCTCAGCCTGTAGACACAGCATTTTGTCTGCTCTCTTTACCCTCCTGTTTAAGGATCTTGGTAAGGTCCCCACACTTGGGGAGCTTATCTTATTGAGATTAAAATATCAGAACTCTGAGAGGAAGACACCAGTCACACATTCCAAGGATCTTTGCTGCCTCTCCCTCCAGAATGCAACGGTCGACATCTCCCACACTGCTTCCAGCTCTCTTGCTAAAGACAGGAATCTCTGATGCCTTCAGGGCCTGGGCTCTGAACCCAGCCCTGGTTCTCGGCTCAGCCCTAGGAGGAAGACAAGGGGTGGCCTGCAGCATATAGAGGAGGACACTCAGGAATGACTGAGCATGCGCCATTGGTAGAGATTAGAAAGATGGAGCGGACACGTGTGATTACCATTTAGTCACTTTCCTGAAGCACAAAATTGTGAGCTTGTGGAAACTCCAATCACAGTCTTCTTTTGTCTCAATTGGAAAACAAAGGGACACTTTTCCTGTGATCTGCTGATGGAAACATGCATATCAAGAGGAGTCAGCAAGCAGGATTCCTGTGGAGGGTGCCTTCAGCAAGGAGTTGTTCCCTGGCTGCCCTTGTGGTTGCGTGAATGACCTTGAGGAAATGGAGCTATGGACAGCATACCTGGCTTAATAACAATGCCCTAATCTTTCATCTTATCTGAGACCCCTCAAGAAGGGGATCTCAGCCTTCCAGGGATCTCAGGCTTACTCATTTGAGGACTTTCCCAAGGGTCTGCATTAAAAGGGTAAACATCTCTTCCTATCAGTGTCCATCATTTAGCCCAGAAGGGCATCCAACGACCCTCCAATGTGCCCTAAGCCAATGCATTTCCTGTATACCGGAACTCAATATCTGTGATCCCAAATCTTACTGTCAATCAGTTAGGAAAATTACCTGTCACTCTACCTCCAATTTAAAGGTTTGTTTTCCTGCTGACTTTTTGGAGGGTTGTCTGATTGTGTTACGAGTTGGTCTATTTGTGTTCTAGAATTGCGCACTCCACCTCTGAGCTCACTGCTTCAACCCATGTTTACCCTTAGTCAGTCTCTGGCCCCAGCTATGGAGCCCAGGGAGACAGACACACCCAAACCACGGCTGGGAGCTGGGAGCTGTCCGTTGGCTCCCGACTCTTCACACCATTTCTAAGGGTGTGATTTCTTCTGAGTGGGGCATTGAGCCCCAGAAGATGATGGAGAAGGGAGATGTGGTCATTTTAATTGAAAAATCCTGGATCCCTCGTTGCCTTGTTGGTAATGTTGTTTTGCAAGACAGAGTTTCATTAAGTGTCCAGGTTGTAGGAAAGCCACCAGAAACCTCAGCCAGGGTCTGGAGCGCCAACAAATTCAGATCCACTGCATGTTTGTAGCATCTGTGTGTTGGCATGACCTTTATGTACAGTGATGGTCCTCTGGTACCCGAAAGGTGCTTGTGGACTCATGGTCTGCAGTTACCCAAGCAGTGGAAGGAGAGGCCCAGCCTGACTTCTTAACAAGTAAAACCTGAGTCCTCCAAGGTCGAGTATGGGAGGAAGGTCTCTGAGAGCCGAAGCGGGGGTTGAAAAGAGCCAGTATCTCTGTTTTCATGAAGATTTTCCTTTCACTGAAAACACTGAAGAGTCTGGGTTCAACTTCAGCAAGGAACTGGGGGACTTTTCAACTAAAGCCCAGACTGCCCACCCTTTCCCTTTTCTCTCCCATCCCCTCCTCCCCAGCATCCTCAGTGGATCTTTAAGGAGGTGGATTTGGGGGGAATAAGAAATTATTAGCGTTCTGGAAGACTTTTGAGATGAGTTTATTAAAGAAAAAGGAGCCGTGGGCCAGGCAGATCTGGGCTGAGTCCAGGCTCTAACTCTGGCTAGTTATCAGATAAGAGTGTAGAGGGGCTCTCTGGCCTTCATTAATAACATAAGAAACTAACACCTACCTATGGGATTATTAAAGATAAAACCTGCATGTAAAACACTAGCACCTTGCCTGGATTATTCTGTAATCACTTAAGAAAAAATAAAAGCTAGCAATTGTTTTCTGCATGTTTGTTCTTTTGGTAGCTTGTAGTGGTGTCTGTTTGCGGTTCTGGGGATTGAACCCTGGGGCACTTTACCACTAGGCCACATGCCCATCTCTTTTTGTTTTCATTTTGAGATAGGTTCTTGATAAATTGCTAGAATTTATGATCATCCTGCCTCAGCCTCCCTGGTCATTGGGATTGCCAGGTGTGGCAAAGCTAACCATTGTTAAGTGCTGACTGTATTCTGGACACAGTCCTAAAGACTTTACATATATTAAGTCACTTCATTCCCAGGAGACTCGGGATGCATTTGCTCTTTTACCCACAGATCACAAAATGAAGGCATGGAGAAGTTAATGAAGTGTCCAATGTCATGAGAGCAGGAAATATTAGACCTAGGACTTGAACCCAGTGGTCTGGGTCTAGCATACATCATTAGGCACCCATTTTATTGCTTCTGGGTGTATTTAGTTAATACCCACCACGTTTTAGGCATAGGAACACCAAAGACTAAGATCTAGTACCTTCTCTCAAGGACCTAGCAGTTGAGTAGAAAAGACAGGATTGTCATCAATTAACAGGAACCTGTCATGAGGGGAAAGGTAAGAATGTGACCCAAGCAGGATGGGCCAGGGAAGCATCTGGTGGGGAAGACAGCTGAACTAGAGGAACAGAAAGAACAGCACATGCAAAGAGAGACAACAGGTTCCCTTCAGGGAATTGTCAAGGTTTATCACCGTCAAAACCTAATGGCAGTAGGGGACAGTGGCACACACCTATCATCCCAGACTCCGAAGGCTGAGACAGGAGGATCAGGAGTACAAAGCCAGCCTCAGCAATGGTGAAGTTCTAAGCAACTCAGTGAGACCCTGTCTCTAAATAAAATACAAAATAGGGCTGGGGATGTGACTCAGTGGCCGAGTGCCCCTGAGTTCAGTCCCTGGTACCATTAAAAAAAAAAAAAAACTTAATGGCTACCTGGGAATAGGAAGACTGGTGCTAAGGAGGAGGCAGGGTTGCACAGCCACTGATACAGGGACCTTCTGGGCCAGGCAGAGGTCTGGATTTCCTTGGTGACAGTGGAGAGTCTTGGAAGAATACAAAGCAAGGGAGGAACACAATAGGATTTAGGGTTTGGGCATAGTACTGAGAAAAAAATGGAGGGTCATGACTGGAATCAAAGAGACTGTCAGGATGCTGTTGGGACAATGCAGAAATCAGTGCTGGACCTGGACCACAGGAGTGGCCGTGGGGAGGAAGGAAAGGAGGGCAGTCAAGGCTGAATGGAAAAGAGAGGCGATCAGGACGGCAGTGTGAAAGGAACAGGGAGCTCAAATCAGGCTTCAACGGTGTCCCTTAGAGGCAAGTACCACTCCCAGGAGACAGAAAAGGGGACAGGAGGGTCCCGGCTGCAGCGAGACCCCTGAGCCCCAGTTTTTTCACCTGTAAATGAGTATAGTTAACCCTCCCTCACATAGCTGTTGTGGAAATAAACGTGCCAATTCATGTCCCACAGGTTCCCGTAGCTGGAAAGAAAGGAGAGACTGGACATTGGCACTGGAAAAAAGAGCAACACAACAATGACCAAAAAAAAAAAAAAAAACTACACCAAACTATGTCACTTCCTCTCTCAAATATTATCTGTGGGTCCCCAGTGCCTAAAGTCCTAAGGGTAGAATCCAAGACTCTCCCCCTTCAAGCCCAGGCCACCTTGCAGTCTGTGTCCCACCACCAGGACCCCATCCTCTTATTCTACTCTCTGATAATACCCACTCATGGCTATTTCCAAAATGCCCTTGAACCTCATGCCCCTGTGATTCTGAAGTTCTGGTCTACAGATCCACATAGTCCTGTGGGGCCTCATCCCAGCTTGTCATATCAGGCCTTTGTTCTAGCAGGTTGGACTTCCGAATCTGTCACTCATGATACTCGGTCTCTCCTTTCTCTCTGGCACCCTCAGACATGAAAGGCAGGGGCTCTCTACGTTCACCTGAGCCATTGTAGAAGTACGGACTGTCAAAGAGCAGAGATTGTGTCCCCAGAGCCTCAACTGATCTGCTGATCAGCTCTTTCAGGGCAAATGCTTATTCAAGCAGCTTAGCATCCACATAACTATTTTATCATTCATAACCCTTGACCCCAACTTATCCAGAAAAAGACTCCAAGTTGTTCATGATGTATCCTGCAGAAGATTGTACTGAAAGCCACATGTTCCACTCTTCTTTTTTTTCTTTTAACAAGTTTCATTCACTTTATTTTTCTTGTATTAAAACCCTGTATGGTAGCCACAGCTGGAGCCTGGGTCCTGCCCAGAGACTCTGCTGTGAGTTTTCACAAGATGACAGTGGCTTCCTAACAGGGATGCATGGTGAACACAGTCTCTTTCCAGAGATCGGTGTCAGGTAGCTGGAGGTGGCATCAAAGGTGGCCTTGACAAAATTGCTCAAGGTGACAGTACAGTCCCTGGCAGAAGTGTGGCAGTCGTCAATACCAGCCATAGCAGCAGCTTCTTGGGCACAGGGGCTGGCACCCTGCAGCACCTCTGGGGGCAGAGATGAGGGGGGCCAGCACAGCAGACGCTCCACTCTTGAGGATACCAAAGAATAACTCTTCCACCCACCGTGTTTAAAAGGGATGGGTAGCTTCGGTGTAGTGACGAGTCAGGAAATCTCTGAGGCTTAACAGAAGACAACTTTGTTCCCATGCATATGAAGTCGGGCATGGGACAAACCATCCTACTCTAGTATTTTGTCCCTGAAATAGTGTCCTTCAAAGCTGTCATGGCAGAAAAAGAGAATGCCAGAGGAGGTTACCAGTACATAGTCACATGGCTCTGCCCTGACCCCAAGAGCTCCTGTGAAATATCAAGGAGAAAATGAAGAATTGGTGGCACTAACCATCTCTGCCATAGCTGGGTGTTCCTCTGTGCGATCTAGTGACCATTTTTCCCTCCTCTGTGTTTAGAAACCTTCATCATCCACCTTAGCATATTTAGCCTTTATAGAATCCTCCACACTGAAATCTGGACCATTTCCAACACCATCAACCAGTTTAATAATAAATGCCAGTCCCATAACCCAGATGTTCCCAAATATTGCTTAAGAAGTCCTTTCATGTCTTTGAAAAAAAAATCTAATCCTCTGACCACTTCAGGAAGGAACTCTCAGTTCTGAACAGTGTGCTTGACTAAGTCTGATTAATGAATTTCTGAAGTTATTTTTGTTGATCCTCCCACCCTTGACGCCATAATTTGCCTGTGGTAACATGTGAGTAGATTAATGAGGCTTTCAGCAGCTAGTGGAAAAGTGTTCATTACCTTAATTATCCACACCTTCAATTGAGGGCAGCTCCGGCTGTCAGGACACAGCAGAGCATCAGGCTGGAGAAGAGCCCAGGCTGGACCACGTGGGTTGTCCTTGGAGATGCAAGGTGAGGAATGAGAGAAAGAAGAGGATGTCCAGAGACAGAATGACACAGGAAGATTTAGCATGGTTGCCTGATTGCATGCTGAATATGCACTCATTTATTTAGCATTGGGCCTGGGTAAACCTGCAGGACCAGGCACCTTCCAAACATTTAGACCAATTCTCTCCATTGGGAATGGAATAGACAGTCTCATCAGGATTAATCACAAAGCACCAAGTCCACCCTTCCCCTGGACCTATCTGATCTTATGTCACAGTTCTCATCTGGGACCTATGTCACAATGGTTCACAGACTGCCCCGTGTGCCTAGCACCATGCTTTGCCTCCAGCATGCCTTTCTCACTCCCCAGGGACTTCTGAGTCCCGACTGAGGGGGCAGTTCATTCTTCTCGTACTATTCTTCCACTTCCAAGTTCTTGCCCTGTCCCTTCCCACCTCTCCCAGCTCCCCGCTGTGGTACCCTGCCTACTGGGACCTTTTGCTTCTATTACTTGCAACGGAGGTTTCACCTCCGCCATTCTGCTTCCCATCACCACCCAGTGGCTTGTAGAGTTTCCTACAGAGCCTGTGGGGGACAAGCACATCCTACAAGAGTTCATGGAGCTTAGGAGATGAGACTTGTCCTCAAAGAACAATCCTTAGAGGAAAAAGGGCTACAGTAATTCCTGGATCAGATTTTCTCAAGCTCACTTGATCATAAGAATCCTGAGACCTTCTAAAGTCACAAATTCTAAGTCCCCACCCAAGAGAATCCAAGATGACACCTAAACATTTTCAACAAGCACCCAGGAGATCCATAGTATGAGGCAAGTTTGGAAACACTGGAAAATGACTGCCTGACTACAGTAGTGGTCTCTGATTCAACTTCTCCTAGAAGTCAAGGTGTTAAGATACTTACACAGATTGACCCACTGGGTGATCTCACCCAGCTATTGCAGATAGGCACTGATACACTAATGAAAGAAAGAAAAACCCACATCCATTGACTCATTGCTCAGAATTGTATATTTAGTACTTAACAGAGCCAGGACTCAAATCCTCCTCTCCTTGCTCCTTATTCACATCAGCTAAGACAGCATGTTCCTAAAGTCTAGGTGAGGGTAGACTTGCAGTCTCTGAGCTTTTGGGGATCTGGTCCCATATCAGTAACTGTTCACATCATGCACCACCTATATCGGCCTATGTGCTGTTAATTTATAGATATATGCCATTATTCCAACATAGATATTAGATAAATTAAAATAACTATTTTTATAAGTTAAAATCAAGAAGAATTAAGTTTTATTATATTGGGTTACATCTTACTACATATTGCTTTCCTAAAAAATGATAATAATAAAAATTACTATAGTGACAGCAATATGATTTTGAACATGGTTTCCTAATTTTTTTCCATGTGGTTTAATCTTTCTCACTTAATAATTGACGGTTTGATTCCAAATTCAGTGGTTGGTTTGTTTATTTCTGAAATTTTTTCTGCAAGAGATGCCTCAAACAAATGCAGATCTAAATGAAAGAAATGTAGCACTGTTGCTTATTCATTCAAAATACTCATTTTTTAGTTCCAATTATGCAAAGGCTTTGGTAAAATTTGGCTAGTGAATTTCTAACTTCCCTGACAACATTCTGTTTTTCCCACGACTTATTAAAAGTCATTTTTTCTTGAACAAATATACTCCATATACATACGCACTGAGACATTTCATTTGGTTCAAACAGGCTAGAATATTCTATTTCAATATTTTCAGAAAAAGAGATATAGGTTGCACTCATTACTTTCAACAATGTTAACACAGAAAATGTTTTAAATCTTTAGTGTTCAAACAGTGTTCATAGAACAAGTGACTTTTTACTCAAGAATAATATGCACACAGAAAAACACACATATTACAAGAGAACAGATCAATGTAATTTCATGATATAAACACACACTGTTCAAGAAGCAGAACATGACCTTCATCCATAGGAGTCGTTGTGCCTTTGCCAATTATTGCCCCAAACTTCAAGGGTAGCCATTATCATAATTTCATCAGAGTTTTCTTTTTAACTTTTTTTCTTTTTCTTTTTTTTTTTTTTGTCTGTTTGGATTTTGTTTTGTTTTTGTTTTTGTTTTTTGGTGCCACAGATTGAACTAAGAGGTGCTTACCCACTGAGCTGCATCCCCAAAACTTTTTATTTTTAATTTTGAGACAGCATCTTCCTAAATTGCTTAAGGCTTCGCTAAATTTCAATGCTGGCTTTGAACTTATGATCCTCCTTCCTCAGCCTCCAGAACCACTGGGATTACAGGTATGCACCACCATGCCTGGCTTTAACTTTTTAAAGGTAGAATCACATAAGAAGCACTGTTTTGTGTGTGTGTAACTTCTTTGGCTCAAAATTTCATTTGTAAAATTTTCCCAGATCATTGAGTGTGGTCATAGATCATTTGCCCAGTATTCTCTTGTGTGAATGCACAATAATACATTTTGGTGAGCATTTGACTAATTTCCAGTATCAAAGTATTAGAAAAAAGCACTGCTGTGAACATTTCGGTGTCTGTCTTCTGGTGAACACATTGTATGCATTTCTATTGGGTCTATGTCTAGAGTGGAAATTGCTGGGTCATTAGATTTACTGATGTAAACTTTCCTAGAAGCTTCCAAGCTGTGTGATTTATGATTACTCTGGATTCTCTCCAACAATTACATTGTCTGCATTTTTCATGTTAGCCATTTGGGTGCAACAGAATGGTATCTCATTATGGTTTACAATTTCCCTTTTTTCTTTCTTTTTTTTTCTTTGCACTGCTGGGGCTTGAACCCAGGCCCTTGTGTATATTAAGCAAGCTCTCTACCACTAAGCCACATTCTCAGCCTTCATCCATAAGAGTCGTTGTGCCCTTGCCAATTACTGTCCCAAACTTCAAGGGTAGCCACTATCATAATTTCATCAGAGTTTTCTTTTTAACTTTTTAAAATTTTCTTTGTTTTTGTTTGTTGCTTGTTTGGTTTTGTTGTTGTTTTGTTTTGTTTTGTTTTGTTTTGTTTTTGGTGCCAGAGTTTCCTCTTTTTTTTTTTTAAACCTTCATGCTCTTTTTTAAAATTTTTTATTTGTTCTTTTTAGATATGATGACACTAGAGTATATTTTGACATAGTGGTTGTACTTGTGGTTGTACATGATGTGAAGTTTCACTGGTCGTGTATTCAAATATGAACACAGGAAGGTTATATCTGATTCATTCCACTGTCTTTCGCATTCCCATCTCCCCTCCCTTCCCCTCATTCCCCTTTTGTCTAATCCATGGACTTCTATTCCCCACCCCTACTTTGTGTGTTAGTGTCTGCATATCAGAGAGAATTGACTTTGGGGGATTGGCTTATTTCGCTTAGCATGATAGTCTCTAGTTCCATCCATTTACCTGCAAATGCCATAATTTCATCATTTCTTAAACCATTTATCTGTTGAAGGTCAGCCCTACAATTTCCTTTACAAATTCAGTGAATCAGTTACTCTCTTACTCATTATTAAATCATGACATTGAGAGACTACTGCCCTAAGGGACAAGTTAAGGCTGTGTTTATGAATATTCAAATGCATCTTCTAAGGCTTACTCTCAATAGTCACTTGTCATCCTTAAAAAGATTGGATTATTTGGAACCCTTAATTTTATGGTCCCTTGCTGTTTCAAATGCTTTTCCAAAATACAAAGAGGAAATCTCTGATTGCACAAAAGATTTTTGGATTCGCTGTCTGCCTAACCACGAGGATTATAAAGTCCTGCTATATTTTAAAGACTTTGCCTCTGTGCAATGATTTGCCTCAATGACATCCCATTGTGCTCTGTGTTCTTGTGACTTTAATTTTCTTTGCTTCAATAGCTGGCCACAGACAGTGCAGCAGATCAATTCCACATGAAGTGCTAGCTCAAGAAATTTATCTATTTTTCCATTCTAGGGAACATAAATACCAAAAGCACTGCTTTTTATTAAGGAGTTCATTGACTATTGAGAATATATTGCTTCTGCTACATTTTTCCTCTTAGGGTCACAAGAAAGGGCCTTCAAACATTCATCATTATTGAAGTGAAAAAAAAATAACTGGCAATAGAATTAGCTGAAATGCATTATTTTAAAGCTCTCCTACTAGGTTGTTTGTTTTAATAATTGTTCCTTCAACTCTTTGGCAATAAGTTCTATGCATTCTCCAATAGTAGTTAAAGGCATCTATTTTAATGTGTTGCCCTGCCATTTCCAGATATTTCTTTAGCCACTTTCACCATAGCAAGGAGCAAGTATTTGACCAATCAATTGTAGCCTTTTATTTTTGCTATAAAATAATAAATACCAAATTCTCAAATTTAATCAGATTTTGTAAGGGGCTGGATAAATACCTTAGTACTTGACACAATCACAAAAGCTTAGTTTTTTTTTTAATGTCTTGCCAACTGCAAGGGCTTTACAGTCCCATCAGCTGTTTTAAGAAATAATATTCACTCAAGAAGTTTCATTGTGACCATGAATAAAACACCATAATAATTTTTGGGGTCTTTTGATCAATTGTATGACTGATGTAATTAGACTGCCATTCAATTCCCCCTGCAATCAGCTGGAAAGCTGTAGCCCCAGGAGTTGCAGAAGTGTCAATCAGCATTCTCTGCTTCCCTTGAGCTTGCTTCATTAAGAGGATCTTCGGCTGGCAGCCTCTTAGAGGAATCACTCAAATTGATCATCCATTGTTTGAGGATTGGTTAAATCACAATGTGATGCTATGAACGGTAAATCCACTTATCCAGGAATATAGACAGGCAATGTATCACAAATAGACATGCAGCATCTCACAAATGGATGTGCAGTGTATCATATATAGGCCACATGGGTATAGGAGACATACCAATTTCCATTTCAGAATATTCTCCTCCACCCAAGGGTTCCTGTGACTCCTTACCAAAGGAGTCTCGAATGTCTGCGCTCAAGAGTTTCCAGAAAGCATCCTCTCAGCTCCTTGTTTGATAGATGAGGAATCAGAAGCCCTCAGAGAAAGGGTAGAGGCCTTGTGGGCTGGTGGCTTAGCATGCAAGCTCTAGCCATGGACAATGCAGGTTCAGATCTAGGCCTTGCCACTTCCCCCCTGTGTGCACTCAAGCAGGTCATTGTACCTCTCTCAGCCTATCTCCATGGATACACCTATATGGGTTAAATGGTACTAGATCACAATTATCGCTCAATAAACCAGCCTCAGGAAGGCAGGGAGTAATGGAGGGAAGGAGGAAACTTCAATGCCAAGGCTGAAACTAAGTGGAGATTTCCAAATGAGCCTGGAGTCTCCCAGGTAGCATCTCTGTATGAACCATCTCTGCACCCCTGCCATGCTTAACCCAGTGCCGGGCCCATACTAGATGTTCAGGAGTTATGACTGGTTATAAGTGGATAGAATAACACCCCCTAAAAGATATGCCCCCCCATCCAAATCCTCGGAATCTGTGAATTGAATATGACTAATATGGGAAAAGGGTCTTTGCAGATGTAGTTAAGAATCTTGGATTATCCAGGTAGACCTTCATCCAATGACAAGTGTCCTTGTAAGAGACAGAAGAGAAGAAGACATGGAGACACCGGGGCATGGTCATGTGAACAACCAGGGGAACTGGAGTTCTCTCTCCGTCGAGCGAGGTTGGGTCAAGGATTGCTAGAGCCGAGAGACTCCTGAGAAGAAGCAGGGAAAGAATTTCCCCTGAGATATCTGGAAAGATCATGGCCCTGCTGAGTTTTTGATTGAACTTCTGCTCTCCAGAACTATGAGAGAATAAATCTCTGATATTTTAAGCCCCAAATTTGTGGCAATTTGTCACAGCAGCCATAGGAAACTAGTACACTGATCCTGTTGGCTACACATGATCATACAAAGTCCAGTCTTACCTGATTCATGATTTCCCTATTTAAACTCTACAGAGTCACATGTTCCCCATGATATAGTAACAGGTATGGTAGCTACTTCTAAGATTTCTTGAAATTATTTTGCAGTTTAAAGAACTAAATTAAAGAATTAATCCTAAATCACAGCCAATTCTAAAGGCAAACCCTGAATATCAGAGCAGTTGCACAGCTTGCCTGAGTTCTCCAGTGGGCAAGAAGCAGCGCCCCAATCTGCACCCCATCTTCCTACTGCTGGTTCGGGGCTCACTAGACACCAAGCAGCCTCCAGTAAGTAACTGTCCTAGTAAAGGAGAGGAAAGGCCCAGCCACATTCCCATTGTAGTCAAAGACAAGACAAAGAGGCCCTTGTGACGAGCACCACCTGACACTCTACCAGGCCCAGCACGGGGGTAAGCTAAGACCAGGGAAGGAAGTGGAAAAAGAAAATGGAAGGAGAATTCAAGTGTGTTGGGTGGGGTGGATTCGGGGATTCAGAGGAGACTTTGGGAGAGCACTCCCAGCTCCTGCACCTGCAGAGGTAGAACTTCTTGCTCTGTGGACCAAGCCGGTGGCTCAGCCTAGTGTTGCTTTGGAGTCAGACAGAAGCAAATTCCAGCTGTGGTCCTGTCACTTCCATCTGTGTGACCTGGAGGAAGCCTACCTTCTGGGAGCCTTGGTGTTCTGAAGACACAACAGCAACGCTCTCCTGCTAGAACAGAGGCTGGCAGAAAAGTGCAATATGGGCATTGGAAAACATACCTGCAGAAGAGGAGGATTTCTCTAGCCTCCTCACAGGAAAGGACTTGCATAGAATTTAGCTTTAAAAAAAACAAAAAGAAGGTGATTGCATCATAATGCACCGAAGTCAGTTTCAACAAGAAAAGCTTTGTTTTCCTGAGCAGTGCTCCATTCTGGGGATTCTGAAAGACTGAACCTCTCCTCCCCTGCCCGAAGCTGTGTGGCCAGAAAGTTCGATGAGGAAAGTGAGACCCCAAGGGCTTCCCTGATTGGCCAACAGTGTTTTCTTTCTGGTGAAGAATTGCCCTGACATCATGGGCCTGAGCGAGGGGCGTGCAAACACGTCAAGCCCCTGGCACAGGACAGGTATTGAGCAACCCCTTCCTGTTTCCGGTGCCTCCCTCTGAAAGGATAAGGATTATTCCAGGCCTGGGACCAGCCATCCCCAGGCGATGGCCATGTGCCTGGCTGACTCATGTCTAATTCCTGTAACACTAATCTGCAGGTCTCTAGCTTACATCAGCTCATCTCCGAGTTCTTTCATTCCTCCTGACAAAAAAATAGTGATAATAATAATGAGCAGTAAGCGTGTGTCAGGCTCTCTGCTGCTAGGCACCAGGAACACCAAGATGAACTCACGGGGAAGGGAGATGAACACATAGAACATCATGAATCTCGTTAGGTGGGAGCACAAAGGAGACAGCACAGCTCAACCAGGGGCAGGAAGGTGAGTCTAGAACAATTAGGGAGCCATAGTGTGTGCTCAGCACAGCCCCGTGTGTTTCCTCTCATGAACACCTTCAACCCTTACGACCACTCTGAAAGGTAGATGATAGACAGAGCCCCAACGAGGAAAATGAAGAACAGAGAGATTCAGTAACTACCCTATAGCCACACAGCTAGCAAGAGGTGGAATCAATGTGCATCCAGGCAGGGGGACTCTGGAACCCATGGCCTCTGCCATCAGATGGGACAGAGGTATCACACCTGCTTTGGGTTCCTAGTTCCTTTAACTCTAGAAAAGAGTGAGTTCTACCTAGAATACCAATGCCATATTCCCTTCAGAAGAGGGGCACTTGTCTGCCCTCTGAGAGACCTGTCACTCAAGGTAATTAATTGCTCAAAGTCAAATGAAGTTGCAAGGGACAGGCTTTGATGATGTGGACATGGATCATATTCTAACAGATCAGTTGCAGTTGAATTTGGCCTAGTGAGGCCCTAAATGAACAAGCCTTGCATCTGACAGCATGTCCCTGTTCACCCCAACTCTGAGAGTTAAGTCCTCACTTCACAAAGAAAGCAGAGGATTGGAGAGGGGGCCATGGTCCGATGGAATCACACAACAGACGTGAGAACTCATGCCTTTTCTGTTGTGCATTGGCTGTGGAATCACTAGGAGCCAGATCATTTAGAGTTTGAATTGCATACAGGAGCCAAAAGTGAGAAATAATAGCAACAATAGTGGCGGATAATGTTTACTAAACTCTTGGCAAAACCACGCCGAACATGTTATCTCATTTAATCTTAATCCTCTTAACGCCGATATGACATAGGTCATTCTTTATCCTGATTTTCCATAAAGAAAAATGAAGCTCAAATGATAAATAATTTTTCCAATTCAAATCCAGCAGGAATTCAAATCCAAGCAAGTTGGAACACAGAGCCCATATTCTCAACTGCTCTTGCCCTTGCAGCCAGAACTGAAGCATCCAAACAATTCCAGGCTCCACATAGTCAGGTACTCTTGAACATTCATAACCTCTCTGAAATCTTGACTTTCTCAACAGCAAATGTGGGACTGTATTAGTCAGAGCTCTGTTGCAATAACAAAATACCTAAGGCTGGGCACTTTACGAAGAAAAGAGTTTTACTTAGCTCACAGTTTGGGGAGTTAAAGGTCCAATATCAGGAGCACCATCAATTTGGCCTTTGGTGAGGGCCCCCCTGGCTGTGTCAAAACATGGGGAATGACATCCTGACATCTTGCTCCGGTGCATGCCAGAGCAAGAAATCATACGGAGAGACCGGAAGCTGGAGGGATTCAGGGGCCAGGCTGCTCTTTTTACAAAGATCCACTTTCCTAAGAACCAGCCAACTCACTTTGAGAAACCAGCATTAATCTTGCTGGAGGGCAGTGTCCCCAGGCCCCTAATTACGTTACTTTAGGCCCCACCTCTTAAGGGGCCCACCACCACTCATGTCACCAAACTGGGGAGCAAGCCTACTGGGGGGGGAGACAGACTCAAAATCAAACCACATCCAAACCACAGCAAGAACCAATAGCATCCACCCTCTGGGCTGGCCGCACGGAGTGATTGGATCAGGATCCCCGGGGCCCAGGGACTGGGCATCAGAGTTGAAAAATCCCCCCAAGTGATTCTAGTAAATAGTCTAACTATGAGGCCTGCTGTGGTGTAGATCTTGTACTTTTTGTTTGCTCCTTTGTTTGGATCTCAAACGTCCCCAGGCCCGATGTTAAAGGCTGGGTGCCCAGCCCATGGCACAATTAGAAGGAGGTGGCACCTGTAGGAGGCGGGGCCTAGTGGAAGAAAAAAACAAATCACTCTTCCTTGTTACTGGAGGTGTGGCCTTGGGGGGACAGGGGGGCTCCAGGCCTTTCTTCTCTTTGCTTCCTGGTCACCATGTGGGAGCAGCTTTGGCATCACACTCCCTGCCAGCACATTCTGCCTCATCGCAGGCAGAAAAGCAAAGGAGCCAACTAACCATGGAATGACACCTCTGAGACCATGGGCCCAAACAAATCATTCTTCCTTGTAACTTGACTACCTCAGGTATTTTGTCACAGCAACAGAAATCTGACTAACACACAGCCCTGATAGGTCTTCAGGCTTCTCACACTGGGAACTGTTAAACCACAGCTTCTGGGCAGCAAGTCAGAGGGTGAGGGCTGAGATCTTACATTCCTTTTTTTTTTTTTTTCCTATTTGTTCCTTGCGGTACAGGTGATTGAACCCAAGGTAGGATTGTACCGTACCACCAAGCTACAGCTCCAATGGTGCTTTTTTCATTTTTTATTTTGAGACAGAATCTCATTAAGTTGCCAAGGCTGGCCTCAAATGTGAGATCCTCCTCCCTCAGCCTCCCAAATGGTTGGGATTACAGGTGTGCACCATCATGCATTAACCCTGCTTCCTCACCACCCCCCGCTCCCTCAGCCCCCCGAGGCCGTGGACCACACTTGGAACATCAAGACTGCAGGGCATGACGATGATGTGGATTTTAAGTGTCAAGAAAGTGCCTGGAGAGTTTTAAACAGGGGGATGCTGCACAGAAGAACCCTCTGGCTGCTCCCTGAAGAGCAGGGAGGGCCACAGGGAGGCGCCATACCTGTCGTGGCCCACAGACCACAGAAAAGGCTCCTAGACTTGCTTCCAAGCAGCGGCACAGGTGGGAATCCAGGCCTGGCACTCGGCACAAAGGCCAGCAACTTACAGGAGAGGGGGTTGCCTTGCCAAGCCTGAGAGTGGGCACTGCCTCTGCCTCCGTGGCCTCGAGAGGAGGAAGCAGGCGTTGGTCCTAGGTAGACAGCTTCCTCTCCCAGGCTGCTGGGGGCCATTGGGCCCAGTGGAGAAGGCCTAGCCCCTCCGGGGGGAGCAACAGACATTTTCCTGAATTCTATGGTGCACCAGAGCTGGGCACTTCCCAGCCAGCCCTTCTGAAAGACCCAAGGCACCTCCACCTTGGTGCCCCTTGTTTGGGTGCCCAGATGAGGAGCATTCTGAGGGCTACACTGTGGCACTTGGTAAGGCTCCTCTCACCCAGTGTTTCCCTCCTGGCCAGCTGGGGTGAGACACCCTTCTGGAAAACGTTGAGCAGAAAGAGACAAGTGACTCCACAGACATCAGCACCCCTGGCAGGGCTCGGAGGCCCCACAGCAGGCAAGAGGCTGTCCTTGGAGAAGGCACTGGCTGTGAATAAGGGATCCACAGAGATGCTCTGTTTTGTTCTCTCCCATCCTGTTGCAGACAGCATTTCACAAGGTGTTTTTCCACTGAAGCTGCGGAAGTCTGGCAGACTCTGCAATTCCTCAAGGGAGGGAAGCCTGGGCTGAAAGAAGGACCAGTGGTGGACAGACCAGTGTCCACCTTCTCCAGAAAACATGGCGCCCTCCCCAGGCACAGCAGCCATTCTCCTCCAGAGGACTGGGCTGAGTCTCATTTTCTCCCTGAATCCTCCTTCAAAATGACTTGGACCTTGGTGTGTGTGTGTGTGTGTGTGTGTGTGTGTGTGTGAGAGAGAGAGAGAGAGAGAGAGAGAGAGAGAGAGAGAGAGAAAGAGAGAGAGAGAATCAGGATGTCTGGGATTCATTTTAAAAACTCTATTCTCACCCTAAAATTCTTGGGAGGTGACAGGTGAAGTTAAAAGGGCCAGATGTTGACACTTGTTGAAGCTGGGCATTTGGGGTTCATTCAAGCATTCTTTCTACTTTTGTGCTTTTAAATTTCTATAATGGTAGCCCTTTGTCATTGGGGGTGTGCTCAACGGTAGACCATGTGCCTGGCATGAGACCCTGAGTTCCATTCCTAGCACCACAAAAGGAAAAAAAACAAAACTTTGTTGATGCCAGCGTTAAGATTTCAGACCCATTTTACCTTTTAGAACACCCAGTCCTTGCTGGGAGAGTCGGAACACCTCACTCTTCTTCATGGACCTCAGTTTCCCCAGAAGTCTGGCCATCTCTGAGTAAAGAGGGTATTGGCTCCAGTGCTCTCTGGACCTTTTTCCATATCTGCCTCCCTATGAGCTGATGATCGTATCAATTCCAGCCTCTTACCACCCCAACCCAGTGCTCATGAGCAGGCTGGGGTGTGTGTGCATAGAACTGTGGTTAAGGCAGAGACTCTGGATCCCAATACCTTGATATGAATGTGAGTCTTCCACACATCCCTAGGAAACCTTGGACAACTCATTTAATATCTCAGGACCTCAATTTCCTGATTTGAAAAATAGGGATAAATATAACCACCCAGTGGGGCCATTACAAGGTCTCGATGACTTCATATTTGTAAAATGTAGAACAGTGCTTGGCATATGGTGCTACAGAAGTAATGTTAAATAAGGAAAAGATCCCAGTTCATGAATGAGCTACACTCATCAAGAATTCATCTGATACTCACACTTCCCAATCTTACATCTGACTGGTTCTGATGGATTATGAGTGGAAGTGACATGAGTCACATCCAAGCTGAGGCAACTTGAAACTGATATGCCTCTTCTATCTCTCCATGTGAGGTTCTAGTGACCTCAGATGCTGTGTTCCACATGGTGTCACTAAAATTTAAAGAGAACACACAATATTCATTGTATTTTGGCAGAGTAAGAGATCAACTGTTATTGTGTGAAACCACCGAAATGTTTGTGGTTCATATTGTTATTGCATCAGAGCTTAACTAATACATTATTAGTGACATTTGGGATCATAAAGAATAAAGTTATCTCTCTTTCCCATATCCATTCCAAGTTATGCAACTTTTTTCAGTTTGTTTTTTCTGTGTGTATTTTATTTTGGAGGTCTTCATATGCATCATCAAATTCCCTCACTATGTCAGCTGATGTCTTCTAAATACCTTCCTTCCAATCTCTGTGTTCTCTTAAGTCAATGCCCAGAATCAACCACGATTTCCCCTGATGAGTCTGACTTGCAACAGAAGGGACACCTCCTAGACCCACTCACAAGAATATCACCTAGGGTCACATGACAAAGGGAGGTCAGATCATATTGACACATCCAGAATTTCTCCTGTTTAAACCCTCGCGTGTATCCTGAGTGCCTCTTCCAAACACATCTTCTCAAACGGTCTTTGTATACTTGAGACCGAGAGGCCCTGTTACTTTTCCTCTTAGGCTATCACCCAACTGAAGAGAACTGGACAAACTGAGAGGAACAGTAAGAAAGCGGTCAAGCAACCACAGTTCAGTGTTTCTGAACACTGATGGTCTCAGGTCCTTGGGGGAATTCTGAGAAAGGAGGACTCGGTGGGAGCTATAATTATGGTGACTGATTTTCCAAGCTGAAAATCATAATATGGATCAGACTTTTAAATGTATGCCATTTGTGCAAGGAGTCAACTGGGGGATTGATTTGGATGCTAACATTGGGGGAATTTGAAGAATATTGGATGGTCTTTGGGTCAAGAGAAAGGGACCCTTGAGTCTGGGTTGCAGAACTTTCTAGGAGACACAGTTCCCCGAGGCTGGGGCTTCCACTTTGCCAAAACATAATTTATGGCTGTTACGATGAAAAGCAGGGAATGAAAGAAGATGTGTCGTCCCTCTTTATATCTCGCTGTGAATTCCAAGCCTTTCTGTGCTGGCTGCTATAGAGTAAGCCTATTAGAAACCAGAGAAAACTGAGCACCTGGGGCCTCAAATGCGAAAGAAGAAATAGTAATTGAACATCACTGTTGTCAATTACCTAAAGCATAAAAGAGAGGGGCAGGTCACCTTGTCTCCAGGCAAGCAATGACCTGGCTTGTCCCAGGAACTGAACCTTGGAGAAGCCGCTCTGTCTCTTTCTCCTACAGGAGGGGTGGATGAGAATGGAGAGGGGGTCAGAGAAGGGGAAGGAAACTCACTGTTCAGAATCACCTGAGCCAGTCTCTCCAGCAGAGAGCTGATTGGATCTCGGTGTCTCCATGAGTGGCAGATGAAAGGGGCTTGTTGAAATTGCACTTGCTGATAGATTCCCTTGGACTTCTCAACTTCACACTCTGCCTCATTAGTTTTATGGTGTGTGTGTGTGTGTGTGTGTTTTAATTAATTAAAATGCTGGCAAAAAAAAATCACCTCTGTTCTTTGGCCAAGAATTTTCCTAGGACACCTGCAGAGAGTGGGGGCAATTAAAGCATGAAACGTAAAAGTGCAGAAAACCAGTCAGAACTCAGGCAGCTCTAGAGGAAGGAACGGCCACAAAGGCCTGCAGTATCAACCTTGCTCAACAGCTAAACGCAACCCAGCAAACATCAGGCCTCCCTGGGGTCCTCAACTGTGGCCGCACCTCTGCTCTACCATGAGGAAACATGAGGAAAGCAGAGAATGAGGGAGGGAAGCCTTGTCCCTAGCACTTCAGTAGAGGACAAATACGCAGATGCAATTTCACAGCTCTGTGAGCCAAGGCAGGATGGCGGGGGGCATCTGTGGAATATTCTAGAAGTCATACCGGTCCTATCACCCCAAGGGCAAACTCTCATCTCATTATTCTTCATGTTCTCCTTCAATCTTTATTCATGCAACAAACACTTTTATGTTCCAGGCACACAGTGGGAGTTCCAAGAATAGAGGGAAGGTAGAAAAAGAAACTGACTTCCACAGGTGCTGAAAAGATTCTTTCAACTTCATGGTGACCCTATATCAACAGGAAACCGGGGCTGGGTGCCCAGAAACAAGGCTGCCCTCTTGCTTCAAACAACCTGAAACTCTTTTCAGGTTGCAGACAACGTGAGTCTCTGCCCCAGCCTGCAAATGCTCCACTCAAGTCCTTGGCCCTCCTTCAGGTTGCCCACCTTCTCTGTACCTCTGATTCCTCGTCAGTTAAGATAAAGATGATTGCTCTGCTGCCTCCTGAAGTTTCCGTAAGAGTGGGGTATCTAGGAGTGCTGTGCAGCGGTCTGTCAGATGCATGCAGATTGTACAGAATGGCCTGAGGGACAAGGAGGTGGGGATCTGTCCTGCACCCCATCCAAATGTCAACAATAAGGAAGAGGAGGCCAGGGAGCAGGAGAAGGCACTGTGGGTGACGATGGTGATGATAAGGGTGGTCGTCACTGTGACTAAGACTCTTGTACTCATGGTCTGTATTCTGTGCACAGGCCAAGCAGCAGCCAGGTAGAAAAGGGGGAACACTCATTGGCAGATGACAGTTTCTCTTCTCCCTGGGAGCACAACTTTGTTGAAGGCATAATCCTATACAAGAAGACTCACATCCTGTAATTTTGTGTTTTGCAAATTACTTTCAACATTTTCTCTTTGTTTACATTAACATGAGGATTGCACAGAAGATGTCAAAGAACTGATCAGATTAGAATGGGTGGCAACAGCTGCCGGTGTTAGCCAAGACTCCGTGCAATGGTGTTTGTCTTCCGCCTTCTGCCTGGTACTCAGCAAGCCAGTGCAGATGGGATCTTGTTCATGCATCCAACACTTCCCTGGGCCCATGGGAAAAGTGAGTATCCCTCCCTCAGAGATGCTCTGCCCCGTGTTGCAGCAATCTCTCTGAGCCAGAGACCAAAGGAAGGAGGAAAGCAAGGAACGTTTATTGGGTGTTAACTGGGTACTTGACTTAATCCGCACAATTATCCTATGCAATAAATATCATTGCTCCCATTTTATAGATGAGACAACTCAAGGTCTCAGAGATAAAGTGACTTGTCAAGATCACACAACTAATGAGCAGTGGGAATGGAGCCGGAAGGGGGTGGGGCTCAAAGCACTGCGTGCTAAGTGCTGTGGGAACCAGAGGAAAGTGTCCTAAGGAGACAGACAAACGTGGCAAATAGAAAGTAGAGGCAGAATGTGATAAAAAGGTAACCTACAACAAATAGACTCTGGAGTGTTCAGAAAGAAAGGCTCTCTCTGGCAGAGGCCTAGGTGTTCCAGAGCTCCTGGCCAGGAGCCAATCCAGGACATGGTAGCCACGTCGAGTCCCAGCTCAGGATTGGTTTTCCTTCAGAATAAAGTCCAGGCCTCTTAGCATGGCTCACCAGGGTGCTCAGGACCCGAGCCTCTTCCCAAGCCATAAGGTGCCACCAATCCCCACTTCCCAGGCCCCTCTCATATCTACGCCCTTCTTGCTGGAACATTCCGGCCGTGATTTCCACTCCCACTCCCACCGCTGGCTCTTTGTCACGCTGCATCCTAATCATCCTTGGTTGCTGGGCTTCCTACCCTCTCCCCAGGCGGACCCCTGCAGACCCACCCTCTAGCGCAGCATGGCCCTTATCAGAAGCCATGCCTGTCTGGGAGCAGGAACGATATCTCATTGCCCAGAGCTGAACACAGCTTACCATAGTACTTGGCACACAGGAGGTGACAACAAACTTAAGTGAAAGGACTGTCTACATTACAGAAGATGGGAAAGGAAGAGAAGCAAACTTGCAACCAGACTTTGAGTTGGGGGCCAAGGTTTGGGAGGCTGAGTTACTTGTTCAACTTTCCTCCTGTGGACCATGCAGGGACTCTGGTGGTTCCCAGGAGGAAGCAGTGTGTTCTGTTGGCCAGACCGCAGTGTGGTGAGCATGGACAGCCAGGCAGGCCGGAGGCAGAGACTCTTCAGGAAGCTTCATGCTGGTACCAAGCCCAATGCTCACTTCATCCTTCCAAACACCAGACCCAGAGGGACAAGGCACATCCAGCTTGTCACAGAAGTGACAAAGGTCAGCAGTAGTTCACAGCTCTAGAAATGACTGCTATGGACGGGTTCCAGGAGGAGGGAGAAATTGCCATGTGCTCATAGGAACTCTCAGAAAATACCACATAAATACATGTGGCCCTGGCCAAAGCACCCCCGGGAAGCCACCTATTAGGTGACTCAGGCTCTGAGAGATCTCTGCTGATGGACTGGCAGAAGCTTTGCCCGCGGAATCCATCCCTGAGACCCTCTGAGGGCTTCTGGAGCCGGTAGATGATGCGCTGTGGGAATCTTGGGTCATAAAACTTTCGCCCAGCTGCTCAGTGCCTGGCCAGGCAATTAAGGAGGATTCTTTTAAGCACATCAAAAGGCCCCATGGGGTGCTCTCAGGAAGCTTTCCTGCCCTACCTGAGAGGAAGGCAAGAGTCAGGGCTCATTATCCTCATTTACAGATGAGAAAAGTAGGTTCCCTGGTGACTAAGTCCCTTGCCTGCAGTCAAACAGCCAGCAAAGGGTGGGACCCAAAAAAAGCCGAGCAGTTGCCGGAGTCCCCTGGACACCACAGATCCAGAGCCTCCTGCTCAGCACAGATGACTGTCCCTGGGAAAGTCTGGGCCCACCTTTGGAATATCAGGGCATGGGGGTAGCCCACGGGCGCTTCTCCAACCACGTAGCAAGCACAGACTCTTTCCCACACACACAGACACGTGGTGTCTGCCCACCACATCCTGAAATGTAGTGACGAACTCTTCACATTAGCATTCTATTTTATTTTATGAGCAAGGCTTCAACCAGTTCACTTCTTGTCCTTCTTTATGCAACATATGCATTCTTAGCAGTCATTTTATAGAACGTCACCCCGAGTTCTTAGGGTGTGCCCAGCTACCAACTGTAGTTCTGCTCGTACTGTTCCTGGGACCTGGGCAAGTTACTTAACCTCTCCAAGTCCGATACCTCTCTCGGGGGGGTGTTGTGAGCATCCAGTGAGTTCAGGCTTATAAAGCACACCACGGTGCCCAGCATGTCGTAACTGCTAAAAAAAAACCAGCAGCCATTAATAGGATTCATTACACACATGATCTGAGTTAGAAAAATCAGTCTGCATTTTCTCTCTGCTCACAGTCTGGCTACAAAGTAGTGAAGTCCCGGTCTTAGTGTCGGACCAGGTCCCCCGTTCCAGGCCACGCAAGCACATTTTCACTCCACAATCTCCACCAGCTGCCAGTTTTGACACCAGAGGTGATGGTTTCCTCTCAGACAAAGGATATAGTTACTGCAGGAATCACCATGCACCTTGTGGGTCCTCCTTGCATGTCCCTCCTTGTCACTGTTGCCTGGTCATCTGTGGGTCCAGGGTCCCACTGAGTAAAGGCAGCCAACACAGAGAGGCCAAAGGCTGGAATCCATGCAGGGAGACGTACCCGAGTCAGCTCCTGAATCCAGTGTCTTTGAGTCTTGTGGCACATCCAGACCTGGTCACTCCACGTGCTTAGAAGAGCGTGTCCTATTCTAGTTATTATTCCCTGTGGGTATTAGCTGCACTTCATGCTTGTCAACGTCCTGCCCTTGTCCCATCAGCCCGCCTCACAGCTCACCTGCAGTTTGGTGACAGCTCCCACACTCTCCTCTACCTTCTTACTCCAAGCCCCTGCACCTCTTGTTCTGAGATCTTTGTCCACCATAGGAAGTACTTGACTCTCTCTCTGGGCAGGAAGGGACATCAGGCTTTTAAGGGTAAACCTCAACTAATGAATGACCTGAAATACCATATATATGCCCAAGTTGCTTCACCCCCTACGTGAGGCAATTCTGAGATGGGCTCATATTGTTTCTCCAAGGATCCTCAGAACAATTAAGTCCCAGGTGCCCATGGTATCAACCGACTCTGTCATTCGCCCTTACAGGTGGCTCCCTCCCTTCACTTGGCTCCTTTTTGTACTCCCTACTGAAGCTTTCGGGGGTCACCTCCAAATTAACTGCTGGCACCTAGTCCCTGACTGGGGTCTACTTTTGGAAAAACCCAACTGAAGACCAATAAAATATAAAACAAGGCTGAAAAGAATAAAACCCTGAATACAAGGCAGATCTTTCTCTCAATAGACCAACTACCAGGTAAGTCTTCTATTATGTTTTGTGGTCACAGCTAAAACTTCCATTTACCTGTAAAGTTCCAGGCAGCAAGACCTGCACCATGTCCCCAGGGTTGCCACTGGCTGCCTGACCATTATTTACAGACTGGGTCCTAACCACTCAAACATCTCCCTGTGTGGACAGTCAGGGTCAGGATTAGGACCAAGGCGGGATCCTGTCCCTCTTTAAAATGTTGATAACTTGTTCATTGTTGTTTGGCATAATTGTTTAATTTTTAAATATTTCATTAAAATTTTATTTATCTTGATTTCCAGGTTGAGGGCACCCTTTAAATTCAGCATCCAAGGCTAGTGCCCTCCACAATTTAACATACTAGTCCCAGCCTAGAGGAGGATAGGGGTCCTAAAGACTCTACGGTCCACCATGCTAACATCTCAGGGACAAAGTCATTCAACTCCGGGAGCAAGAGGAAGCTGTTCCTGTGTCTACTCAGCATCAACTGCCCACTAACCTTTTCCTTCTGACTCACCAACTTAAAGGCAAAAAGGAAATCTGAGCATTCCACCACACTCTTCCTACACAATCTTCATAAACCCAGAGTTGAGGCAAAGCACCCTCTGAGTGACTTGTTCCACATGCCCCCTGCTCCTTCGAGCCAGACACCTTGTCTCACCCAGCAGAGTGTCCTTGACTTAGTCCTGCAGGTGTTGCGTGTTTCATCCTGGCTAAGATGGCTCTGGCAGACCTTGGTTTCCACCAAGACGCGTTCAATTTGGTCTTGAGAGCTTCATCCTTGGGGACATTTTATAAATATTTGGAGCCTAAAAAAAAGACAATTAGTGAAAACAAAATTATATAGTCAAATTTGTTGTACCTTGAAACACTTTTTAGATTTTCACACGGGCCTTCTGGTAGGTATATTCATTTTCTTCTATTGCTGTGTAACACCTACCGCAAACTGAGGCTGAACACAACACATAGGTATTCCTCGGTTTCTGCAGGTCAGAAGTAGAGGCATGGCTCCACTGGAGTCTCTGCTTAGGATCTCACCAGCTACAATCCAAGTGTCAGGCAGGCTGCACATTCACCTGGGAATGAACTGGCTTCTAGCCTCATTCAGGTTGTTGACAGAGCTCAGTTCCTGGGGCTGTCTCACAGAGGGTCCTGGGTTTTGCCAGCTAGAGGCCGTCTTCACATCTTAGGTACCACCTGCAGTTCCTCACCACGTGGGCTTTCTCCCCCAGTCTAGATTCTTGCTTCATCAAGCCCATGAGGAAAGATCTGCTGAGACCGGGTCTGATACAGCATTGTCTAATCATGTGAGTGACATCCCACTGCCTTTGCTATATTCTGTTCATGTGGAGCAAGGCACAGCTCCTGCAGGCCATCAAAGGGAGAGTCTTCTACAATGGCGTGAACACCAGGGGTAGGGATGACAGGGGCCTAAAGGAGGTCCACCACACAGGCACAGGTAGGAGTCTGCGCTTAAACTCTAGCAACTGCGCCTCCTCACATTTTTCTATCAGAATCCCTCACCAGCAGCTAGTGATGGCCTCATACCCTTCCTGGGCACCACAGGGAGGATGAGGGATATAGACGGCTTTTCTGCAGTCGTATATTTTTTTATTTTAAAAATTCTGGGGACATTTGCACTTAATTCTTAACCAGGATATGAAACACACAACACCTGCGGAGCTAAGTCAAGGACACTCTACTTGGTGGAGATGAGGCGTATGGCTCAAAGGAGCAAGGGGGACATATATCTACATCCATTTTTGTATAAGAATTTTTTTAAATATTTGCTGGTCAGATATTTTAACTTTTCAACCCAACATCTTTAAGTGAAACCAGCACTCAGGAAGGTCACCATGTTTTCTCATAGGGAAGTATATACCTCTTTTTGAGAGAGTCAATTTAAGCTGTATTCATCCTAATTTTCCAATCCCTTGGGTGTTAGAGAAGACTCACCACAAATGTTTTCATGAAACATTAAAGAGGGAATCTAATCACTTTTGCCAAAATGCATTAATTAAAAAACAATTTGGCAAAAGTGACAGGACGTCCCTACCAATATTAGGCTGTGAGACCATGACTTGTGGCTCCTTTGCATTCTCCCTGTCCTCTCACCAGCACCATGCTGCAAAACACTCTGTGGAGAGGCCCACGTGAAGGAACTGAGGGACACCTTGCCAGCCCCCAGCACATCAACCAGGAAGAACTGAAACCTACCAGCAGTAACATGAGGGAACCTTAAGATGACTGCAGCTTCATGAGAGACAAAGGACCTGGAACAGAGTCCAGGGACCTTCTAAGTCCCTCCTGGGTTGCTGCTCCGGAAAGGCTGTGAGATACTGAAGTATGCTCTTTGAAGCCACCTGAGTGTTCGGGTTATTTGTTACACAGCAATAGATAACTAATGCAGTCTCCACCAATGGTCTGTTCCCCACACTTCAGAAGGCATCATCCAAAAGGATGGTGCTCCAGTGGGTCACTGTCCACTGGGGCAGGGTGGACGATGACAGAAAGCATGGGGAACACTTGAGCAAAGGGCTCAGAAAGTTTCTTGATGGACTTCTTTACATCTGGCTTGGAGCTTGTACCAGAACCTGTGGGAGTAGAACCTGAAACAGAATAAAACAAAAACATATTTATTTATTAAAATCTCCATGAGTTACTGGAAAGCAAGGTGAGCCTGATTTGGAGCAAATATAAGCTGACAAGATACAAAGAGAGAGAAGCGTTCTCCTTGGGTCCCTATGGAACATGATTCACACTGGATGGAGACCCCAGCCCAACCCAGATACCAGCCACATCTGCACTGGCAGGAGCCTCCTGGATTACGGACATCAAGGGGCTGGACAGCATCTTCCCCAGGGCTTGATTATGGACATTAAAGCGTAAGGCTGGGCTGGGAAGGAGTAAACACTACATGGAAGAAGGAAGGATGAAGTCCACTTCTACACATGAGCCATCCACCAGGACTTCCAGAAATAACTCGGGGGAGATCCTTGGCTAGGCGTCTGTGATGGTGGGGTAAGAGACTGGCACAAGGTAAGCACAAAATGCATGGAAATAGTGATCAGTGACTGATGAAGTGGAGGATATCATGGATATCGTGACCCTGATCCTCTTCAAAGGCTGACTTGAGAATTTAAAATGTACTTGTTTCTAATAGTATGAAAGCCCATCCAAGACAGGGATCCTCCCTGCCCTCCAGCAGGGCTGCACACTGGACATTCAGTGGAGAATGTAGATGGACAGATAGACACACAGGTCTTTCCTATTATGGATGTTAGTATCAATAAGCTTGGGCTGCACCCAAGTACCTGGAGACTGCGTGTTCAGTGTTACACTAGCAAATGCCAGTCAGCCACCTTCCTCCTCATCACCACAGTCTGACCCCAGCTCAGACTGTTCTAAAGTGTAACCTCAAAGCCCTCCCAGGTTGACCCATGCCTCAAGCTCTGGGTGAGCAATCATCTCTCAACATGTGTGAGCGGAGAAACATCAGTGAATTGGGGACCATTTCCCAACAGCCAAGGATGCTATTTTACACCACTAAGTATTAGGGTCATTTGTTACACAGCAGTAGGTAACTAATACTCCCCTGACCAGTGGTTCGGGTTCTACTCTATCAAAACCCACCAGCTGTGGGAGTTGAGTGAAGTCATTTCCTCTTCTATAAAATGGAATTAATGATAAATGCCTTTCTTACATCATATCGTTATTGTGAAACTCAAATTACAGAACCCAAGTGAAAGCTTTTGTAATGTGCGAGGTTATACACCAAATAAGGGTCTATAACCACCAACCTTATCATCGGCATCTTTACTGCTGGCTGTTATAAGGTAAAACCAATAAAAGTTTAAGTGCATCAGCCAAAGTCCAGCCAAGTAAACAGAAACCACTCCAAGTATCTGAGACAAGAGGAAATTAATGTGGAGAATGGGAAGGACAGGCAGCCTGAAAAGACACCCAGAAAATGGCCAGGCAACCCAGAGGCGAAAGGGAGCAGGAAGCTGCTGTCCCTGCTGAGCTGGCGAAACAAAAGATGGGGGCAGATGGTGGCCATCCAAGACCCAGGGTTACCCTTGGACAGCTAGAGCCATGGCAGGCACTAGAAATGAGGCAGAGATGTATCTCTGCCAGAGACACCTGCCAAGGTAGAAGGAAGGAGAAGCACCCAGGTCTCTCCTTCCTGATGCCCTTTGAGCAGGGGGGGCTGACACAGCCAGAAAGGAGTTGACACAGCATGACAGATGGACCTGGAACCAGCACACCCTGTGTCAAAGAAGTCCTCTACTTAGCTGGAAGTTCAATACCATGCTGTGGGTGAAAGTAACAGTGAAGAAACCCGAAGCCCCAAAGACTCAGAGCTGGAAGGGGCGCACATCTAGTCCCACCCTGCATTCTGCAGATGAGGCCCCCACAGGGAAGGGGATGTGGCTTCCCTGGGACCCTATTGCAGCTGGCCGGGGCAGCCTGGCACAGAGACATCAAGATCCCCAGTTTATATAAGGCTCTTTACATCACGTTAACTCTACAATGACAAACAGCAGAGCTCCCCCAGAGTAACCAAGATGGTCGACCTGCAAGTTGATTTCTAGGGTCATTACTTGGGTCTTAGAACTCGTTTTTCCACAGAAACAAGGTTATATTATTAAGCCCAGAACTTGGCAAAGAAAATAAATATAATACTTCAAATTCATGAGAAATCAAGGGGCTGGAGAGCATCTTCCCCAGGGCAGACAGGGGCAGAAGTTTCTCACCTTCAATCCTCCCACCTCCACACACGGCTGGGGTTCCCCTCGCTGGGATGTGGAGGGGAACAACATGCACTTTGCTTTCCACCTCTATGACCACCCTTCTCCCCTACGGCTTGTCCCACAAGGGGAGGCTCCAGGTGTAGACCCCCTGGGGGGTTGGGAGCAGGACTTAGGTTGGCCTGTTGCCTTCTTTCCCTCACATCTGCACATCCTGCTCACACTTCTAGTAACCGGCACATCCAGGGCTGAGATTGTCACTCAGGGCCACGCCCTCCCTGCACAGGCCTGAATTAGTGTCCTCAAGGTGTGCTGTGAGGGAGGGCACAACCATCCTTGTTGTACAACCATTTTATATTTGGGAATTGAAAAAAAAACCTCTTGGTTTCTACTATAAGTTTTAAATTAAAATGCACACACACACACACACGCAAGTGTTCTTGGCTGGGGAGGATATCTCGGGGAAAGGTGAGAGTCCTGTGGGCGCTGTGTGAATGCCTGCATGTGGCACTTGCCATCTTCCACGTTAGGCATCTGTGTGATGGGGCTCCACCCTCTGAGGACTTCTCTCTGGTTTTAGCAGAGAAATTCCTTATGCAACCGCAGGCTGTCCACACTTGATCCTCTGGTTTGGGACATGCCACCTGCAGTTGCTGCACTCTAGTTTCAGGAACAAACTACCCCAAAAAAGAGAAACTACCCATTGACCCCCCCAAAATGGAGAACAAGGGCAAGATTCCTGGGAACTTAAAAAGAAATGCAACTTGGTAGCTAATGCAGAAATGGAAACTGAAGTCGATTTCCTGCCCTTCAGGTCAAAACACAAAAACACATTTCCTTAAAATTTGCAAAAGCCTTGAAGAGAAGAGGAAATCAAAGCCTTGACAACATTAGCAGCCCCTGTGCCCTTTCTGTGATGCCCCACCCCCTCCCCCGCAGAGAAAGAAGAAATTGTTCTCTTTTCCCTGATCCATGTCTCCATCCCACTCAGTCAGGGACACCACGTGCAGTCACCTCAGGAAGTGTCATCTCACAGCAGACCTCCGGAGGTGTCATCCCCGTCAGTAGCACTGTGACAGCTCACTGGAGTCGTGCAGAGCTTCTGTTAGAATGGGCCTCGCTGCTTGCCATATGTCACACTCACACCTACAAAACTGTGGGCTCCTGTCAGAGTTACATTTGCTTCTCTGTCCCTGGCACCTAGCACAGTACCTGGTATATAGTAGAACCTCAACAGAAACTCTGAGGATTTAAGAAGTAATACATGTGAGAGTCCATACCACTCTCAGACAAGAGATAGAAGTACTTAAAATAGGAGCAAAATTCAATTAGAGGATGGATAGTTCTTGAGTCATCTTTTAAAGAATAAATATAACATGGTGATTAAACGCTCTAGCTCTGGGGTCAGAAGGATCTGAGTTCGAATCCCAGCTCCATAGCTCACTGCACCATGCACACAGGGTCCTAAAACTCCCTACACCTCAGGTCCTCATCTGTGAGGAGCAACTGCAGTGCAGCATTTACGTGGTGCCAACATGTGGTAAAGTCAGTGCATCTCGGTGGCGATTATGAAGGACCCTGTCAGTGACAATCGTGCAACAAGAATCCCAGAAAGCAAACTTTAGCTACCAGTATTTATATCCCACAAAGGATGCCCACATCTACTCCCCTACACAAGGAAAGATTGTTGAATGAGTAAACAGGGAGGGAGGATTAGGAGAAGGAGGAAGAACAAGACGCAGCAGAAGAAAAGAGGGAGGGGGAGGGAGAGGAAGAGGAGTCCAGGGAAGAGGAGGGGAAGGAGAAAGATGAAAGGGAAAGTGGGGGGGAGAGGTACTGAACTGGGAGTCAGGAGTACATCTTCCGACCTGCCATCGCTAACTTTGTGACTTTAAGTTCCTTTCTGGGTTCCACGTGCTTCTTTTTAATAAAGGTCCTTGGATGCTGCCTTTCCTGAGGTTCCCTCCCACCTGCAGCTCCAGCAGAGATCAGTGGCAAGTCCTGGCCATGTCTGCAGTTCCCCTAATGCCCTGCAGGTGGTGCTGCTGAGTCAGGAAGAAGCCCTCTTCATCCGCGCCAAGTCTCCGCAGCAACAGCAGACCCAACTAGGGAAATCGCTCCTGGATGAAGATGCCTGGGGCAGTAGACTAGTCATTCCATTTCCTTCCTTGCCTACCTGTCTGCTCCTGGCACCATGAAAGTGCCATGGGTGTGGGCGGCAGCTGGCCCTGGAATCCAAGTCCAGTTCCTGTTCCCAGCTGATGACCTTGGGCAAAGGCATTGTCCGCTTGGAACCTCTTTTATGGTCTGCAAAAGGCGGATAATAATGCTGCTGCAGGAGTGCTGGGAAGATTCATGAAAGAATGTACACCTGCACACCACACCGATTGAGGGTTACAGTGTGTGGCGCCTGGTGGGTATCCAGGAAAAGATGCCTGCCTTTCTTTCCCTGTAGATTGTAGCTAGTACCAGAAAAGAAATGAGTGGAGTGACTTGCTAGAGTGATGAGGAGGTGGGCTTTCGAAGAAGGGCTCATGGAGGAGGGAATATGTCCTCTGAGGCTGGAAGGACAAAGGAGCGGACTCCCAAGCAGAAGGTAGGCAGGACCCCCCTCACACAGCTTCCTGCCCCTGCTCCTGATACCCTGATCTGCCACCCCTAGCTCTCCTGCAAGCTCCAGCTCCACTCCATTCATCCGTCTGGAACAGCAGGCATCTGTTTACGTCGTATGTTTTACACACCTGGTCATTTTTCTTCAAGAACCAGAAGTGCATTTTGTTGACCTGTCTCTTCAGAGCCCTGTGCAGTGCGTACATAATGAACGAATGACACTGGCTGCTTTGTGCTGTCCTTCCTGGTGGATCACCTTTACGTAAATGCATCCAACCTTTCAGCTGCCCTCTGTGTTTGCATACCCAGCACCTACTACATGTAAATGCTCCCAAACGATTGCATTGTTGAACTGCCATTTAAATTTCATTTAACCCTATGCGAGCCACTCCAGTAAGCACTGGAGACACAAAGATGATAAGGGGATGTGGGACTCACCTTCTGGAAAAATAAAAGTAGCCAGAGTGGCAGGCAGCCGTTGCTGTGTTCATGCCTCAGGTGCCTCTCTGCACTCCTCCACTTGATCCTCACAAAAATCCCCTGGGGTAGGGACTTGGATCAGCACCATTTTGCAGATGGGGAACCTGAAGTTCACATGGACACTTGCACAGGGTGTCAGAGATAGACTGCCTGCCATGCATCTGTCACTGAATCCCTGCCACTCACCACTTGGTCCTGAGCATGTGTGTGTATGGAGATGGTGTTTTCCACTTGGGAGAGCAGGGAATGGGGGTGCAATTGGGAAGGAGTTGCCAAAGGAGGGTCAGTATGAATTGGTCTCAAAGGTCTCAAGGTCAAGAGGAGTTTCCCAGAAAGGATCCTGGCATAGAGAGAGGGGAAGGAGCATCCTAGGTGGACGGATGAGTTCTAGCCACTGACCGGCATGCTGGCTGCCCAGAGGCTGCAGACACGGGCTGCTTCCCAGCCTGGAAGCCCAAGAGCCGGGTCTAGATCAGGCCAGCTGAGTAGAAGACACAGAGCATTGGAGACACACCTGGAAAAGTTTTTTAAAGATGCATTTATCACATAGAAACACGTATCCTCTTAATAGCTGATCTATGCAATTCACCTGCCTCTAGTCTTGGTGATCAAATCACACAAAAACCAAAGCACTATTTCAACATTCACTAAGCACTCCACGTGCCACAATTGTCACACGAGAGGCAGCAGGACAAATTGGAGTTTGACTTTTTCTGGGTTTGAATCTCACTTCTGCTTCTCACTAGTTATATAACTTGGCACAAATTATTTCACTCTTCTGTGCCTCGGTTTCCTCACTTGTAAAATGGAACTACTGGTGATCGCCATCACAGGACTACTGTATTAAATGAGCTGATTCCTACTGGGCTTAGAACACAGTCTGATAAACAGCAAGGGCTCAATACATGTTATTTGATGTCTGCTGCTGCTGAATGTGCACTCGGATGAACACTAAGTGCCCGATGCTGGGCTGGAAGCCAAAAACTTATGCATGGGTGAGAGCATGGCCCCTGTATTCCAGTGGATCAGGGTCACTGGGAGTAAGGCTTAGAACAGAATCATATCAGACTGAACTAAGAGCCACATTTACAGCAATCAGCATCATAAAGAAGAGCCAGTGTCTGCCATGTGATTCGTGGGTGCCAGGCACCTCCTAAGGCTGGCTGTATATTTGGCACACACTACACACAGCTTTAAGGGAGACTCTCGTCCTTTATCCCTGTGGTTTATCTGAGAAAACACAGGTCCCTCAGCAAGGGGTGCAGCTGGGGTGCCTGACAGAGGTCATGCTGCTATGTAGGATGCACAGAGCCAGTGAGCCCAAGGAGTGAGGGACCCAGTCTTCCAGGGGGTGAGTGGGGAGAATACATGGAGGAGTTATAGCTGAGCTGTCTTCAATGGTGCTGACAGAGAAGGGGTTCCAGGCAGAGGGAAGAGCCTGTGATGAGTGTCTGGAAGCAGGGATGACGTGGTCACTGGCAGAGGAGAGTGAGGTAGTGATCCAACTGAAAAGAGGCGAGGATAAGAAGTCTACCCCCAAAAGGAGGCCTGGAGTGCCTCTTACCAAGGAGAGCTGTGGAGCTCAGACTTGCACCTGGAGAAGGCAGGGAGTCACCCCAGGCTCCTGCCCAGGGGACACTTAGCAAAAGGCAATAGCCCCGCCTCTCTTCTCTACACACTCCTACCCCCAGGAAGCAGGGCCAAGCAAGACCCGCAGCCTGCTTACGAACAAGCAGGCCAAGGACCCGTCCAGCCTCCACACGGTGCATAAATAATTCACAATGACAGAGCGTGTTTACATGGGACGGCTGCCAGTGCCACACTTCTTCAGCCTCGGTGCTTCCTCTCGCTCCACTGGCCACCAAGGTCCCAGAAGGAATCTGTCCAAGTGACAGAGGTCCTGGAGCACCCAGACACCCTCCAGCACCAACTGTCCCTGCAGGAGGCAGGGAATTTACGGACCATGAAGGCCATGGAGGCCTCCTCCTCGGAAATCACGCCCACCTCAGCCTCGGAAGCCTGCAAGGAACTTTCAGGTTCCCCTAAACATGCCGGACAGGTGACGTGGCCTAGGGATCAAGGACAAGGTGGGGCACAGACCTAAAGAAGAAGCAGGGCCTCCAAACTTAGCCTGCACCTCAGTGTCCCAGCCCACATAGAGGGGTCCTGAAGGGGACCTCCTCAGGCCCGTGTAGCATCTTTCCCTCTACAGCAAAAATTAAACCCATCCACCAAGTGCAAGAAATCATCAGTACAAATACGGCAAACCAAGGTAGGAGCCAATTGAAAATCATCTGTGACCCACACCAAGTCACATCCAGCTAGGCCGTGACACTCAGCTCTGTGAGACGTAAGTCATATCAAAATCAAGTCGGTGAGATGTAAGCTCGCGGGGGTACGGCAGCTAAAGAGAGCCAAGGAAGACTATGGCTCAAACCTGGGTGGGGAGGGGGTGGCTAAGGCGGACAAGGATCACCACCAGCTAGACCACAAGGAAGCTCCCAAAGCCCACCAGGTGTTTGACTTTCACTCAATTCTTGCTGCAACGGTGAATTGTCTTATTAAACAGACTAACTCGTAATACCAAGTGACAGCAATAGTCAAGAGTGGCTTAATGAGAAGATGAACCTTTGTGTATGTGTAAACATACACACAAACACACACAGATGGACAGACATACACAGTCCATCATATGCCACTGCATCATACACCAGTGTGTCATACGCCACTGTGTCTTCCTGATGAGTGATAGCACCAGCCCCAGCACCCTGCTTCTGGGACCCACACAGGCAGCTGACGGCTCCTGGCTTAGCACATCCCTGTGTCCACATGACAATGCCACTGTTTTCTCCTCTGTCCCCACGATGACACTGCTAGGCCCAAATGGTAGAAGCTCCCTCTTACTTTTCTATCCTCAGTATGGGGACAGCACTCAGTGCCCGGCAACCCTGGGGTATTCTGAATCTCTGAAGGACAGCAGGAAGAGTAAAGACCATCAGCCCCGGCCACTCAAAGGAACATCCGTGGACCAGTCAGAGTTTGTTGGAAATGCAGCTTTGGGGTCCTTCCCAGGCCTTCGGAATCAGAATCCCTACAGTGAGGCCCTGTCACCTACGGTCGACGTTTTCCCGAATATTCTTCTGCCTGCTCAAGTTTAGACCCTCTGACCCTGTTCTACTCCCCACGCATGGAAACAGGAAAGGGACACGTGGCACAGGTGTGTGTTTCCCCAAACTCACATGGGAGGCCAAGGGCAGAGGTGGAGCTGGAGTCCACCCCTAACTCCTGGACCCCCTCAACCAGGAGGCCAACAGGTCCCTGGCTAAGCGCTTCCCCTCCTGTGTGTCCCACGGACCACCAGCCCTTGTTCCCACTCCCTCCTGCTTCCTCCTCCTTCTTTTCCTCCCTTCCCTCCTATCTCTTCCTCCTCTTTTCCTTCTGCCCCGGCCTCTCTGAGTGCGTCTCTCTGTACCTCCGTCTCCCTCTGTCCCGCACCCCATTTTATCTTGGGAACATAGCTGGTCCCCTCTGAGAGGCCACTGCCTTTGCATCATCAAGTGGGAATAATCCCACACACCCACAATCCCACACACAATCCCACACACAATTACACAACACAGTCATGCACACAATCACACGCACATACTCTCACACACACACGACCACACTCACCCCAACTGGTTCGTTTAAGTCAGTGGACACCTTTGCTCTCCAGGGGATGCGTTTTGGGAAGGCCGGCTGCAGGAATGCAGAGGGGAGGACTCAGGAGCAGAGGGCTCTCAGGGTCATTTTCCAACTTCCTCTGTCAGGCTGGTTCCCTTCCTGGCCACCAGCCACCCTGACCCCCTCAGCTGGAGCACAGGGGCAGCCTTCCTTCCCTGTGGGGGGTTCTAGGTTCCCCACACAGGCAGGGAGGTGCATGTTCTGGGAGGCAGTTAAGGGTTCTCAGAATGAGTCATTTTTTCTAAAATAACAAACCCTCTCGACATCACTGATTTCAGCACCCTGCTGGGCTCTCGAAACCGCTTTTGCAACGCATTCCAAGCCCGCTGGCTCCTCTCTCGGGCCCCTGGTGAGTCCCCCTCCCAGTGGAAGGACTTTGCTGACAAAGAAATCAGGCCCAGGATCTGCAGGTTCTGGTGCACAGTGTGGTGAGGCTGCAGATGGGGGTGGAGGGTGGCCCGGAGGCTGGAGGTGCAGTGGGCGAGACAGGAGTGGCTGGCCTGGCCTCTGGCTCGCACTCACCGGATCCTGCTGGACTTGGGCAAGCCCTGATGCTCCTAGGCTTCCCTGTCCAGTTAGGACCAGAGAACCATCCTAGGAGCGGGGACTGAATCTGCCCAGCCTGTCTGTCCATTTCACCTCCATCACTTCATTGTAGGGTGAGGGCTCCCAGACGCCTGGGGAAGTTGAAAGCCTCCCCTGCAGGAGCCCTTACGGTGAAGAATGATGACAGTCCAGCCTTTTACCAGTGGCATCTCCTTTTCCCTTATTCAAGAGCACCAGCAGGTAGGTATTATTCTCCCTTTTCTTGATAGGAAAATCAAAGTTCAGAGAAGTTAAGTAAGTTGCCCAGGGTCGCACAGTGAATGAAAGAGCTAGAATCAAAACCCAAGTGTGTGTCACCTCAAAGCCTCTGTCTTTTTCCAAAGCATGGCCTGCAAATACTGCTCTCAAAACATTTTGAACATCACACCATTGGCACTTAGCACCAGGGATTTTAACCAACACTTTATGAATCTGCACCCTCTAAGAGCCCCTCAAAGCAAGGAGAGTGGTTTCTTTATCTCTGCACCCTCAGCACGTAGCTTAGCAATTGACAAATACACATGCAACCACTGTCAGATGACATCCGGGGTAGACTCAACTTGAGCCCTCAACTGCAGACCTGGGCCTGGCCCCTGCCACTCCCGCTCTCAGGCCCTTGGAGCCTGTGGTCCCCAAGGACCCCCAAGTCTCAACCTGACTCCCACACTCCCTAACCCTGATAAAGACCCCTCTCTCTCTCAGAGTCCCAGCTTCCTGCTGTGCAAACGCATCAATGGATGGAGATGCTCAGAGTCCTCTGGGCTCTCCCAGCTGACAGATCTGGAAGTGTGTTGAGCTTTTCTCAAGAAACCGGATCCCAGAACTTTTGATGATTGAATAGTATTTGTTGATGAAACGGTGGAACCAAACACATACACAGAGTTTGCAATCGTGTATGGCCCAAGGGCTGCTCTTCACCTTCACTTTTGTCTCCATGAGATCCTTCCACAAAAGGGGAAGCAAGACTCTGTGTTCTGGAGGAATAAACTCAGGTGTGAACCAGACCTATACACATACACTCCTGTCATTAATGTTTTTGTTACTCCTTGAAGACCCCGGTCAGGCATCCATCCCTCCTGCCCCGTGCCTTGCTGCCACCCCACCCAACCTGGGCCAATGGCTCCTCCATGCTTGCCTCGGGCACCCGTGGATTTCACACTGGCTCCGGTGCTCAGGGATCTGTCTCCCAGGGGATGTGCAGCCTGTGTCTATGGATTCATTTTCTACAAGACTCCACACCTGTGGTTCTCTGCATCTCCAGCACTTAGCAGAAGGACGGCAGCTTGGAGCAGGGGCTCCAGAGACGCTGGGTGGTGGCATGAGTTCCAGAACCCTGCACTCTCACGGAATCCTGTGCCCTTCTCGGGGCATGTTCCGGTACCTCCTCCACAATAACCCAGAGAAGGAAGTTGTTTCTCTCCTTGGGCCCATTTAAAGATGTGCAGCTGAGACAGAATGCTGACCGGCTTCTCCGTACCACATACCCGTGAAGGGCAGTGAGTGCCCACACTGGGACTGTAAAATCAGTGTCCTGGTTCGGATCTGGAATGTCCTCCAGAGAATGGTGTGTTGGAAGATGGGGACCCAATGCAGCTATGTATAGAGGTGGAGTTTGGGAAGGTGATTGGATCACTATCCAGCTTCCTCAGTGGATAGTCCATTGATAACTGAGTGAGCTACTGGAAGGAAGTGGACACTGTAGCTGGTGGGACATGGTTGGAGGAAGTAGGTCACTGGGGCAGGGGCTCTGTCGGCCCCATTCTCTTACAGTCTGTTGGCCCCATTCTCTTACGCTATCTATTTCCTGACAGCAGTCAACTGAACAGTGCGCCGCCATGACACCCTGCGCCACCTTGGAGCCAGCAGACCATGAAACCTCTGAAACCTGAAACCTCTGAACCATGATCCAAAATAACGCCTTTCTCCTTTAAGTTGCTTATATCAGGATTTGGGTGATGGCAACCAAAAGGTGACACATAGACCATGAGATTTGGGGGAGACCTGAAGGCCACCTAAAGCACTGTCTCAACCTGTTCTTAGCAAGGGAAACTTGTCCTTCCTTCCCCTGATGACATCTTGTTGAAGTCACAACATAAAAAAGTAGGATGGGGCTTTTTTTTTTTTACCTTTTTATGGTTGTAGATAGGCACCATCCCTTTACCTATGTATGTAGGCGGTGCAGAGGATGGAAGCCAGGCCTCGCACGTGCTAGTGAACCACAGCCTCGGCCCCCACCTATTTTTTTTTTTTTTTGGATAAAGGCAAAATAGAAACACTCAACACTCCTCAAGCCACCCCTCACCTGCCCTGGGAAGGAGGGCAGTGTTCCAGCAGCTAGCCACAGGAGCACCCTGACCGTCCCAGAGGGCCACTCAGCCAAATGGACATTCAGGAGCACCGGTGTGGATTTAATCTGCTGCCCCTTCAGCTGCAGCAGCCCACTGTCCTTACTGCCTTGTCTGCCTCACGTGCAAAATGGCCCCAAGAGTTGGGAGGAACCAGTGTCCCCGGCTCACACACGGGAACATGCCAGGCCTAGATCTCCTCGCCAGGAGACACTCCAGAGACGCTGAGTGCATTGCCCTTCCAGGGCTTCTGCAGTGACACACGGACCACTGGAAGGACATGAGGTCACTTGGGTCAGGATATACACCATTTTTAATTTTCATAATTACTGTGGGGACTTGCTATGTCTTGTAAATGAGTTGAGTATATATACACAATGGCGATGTTTCTGTAAAAGACATTTAAGAATGAAGAAGGGGCTTGACTTCAAATATCAAGGCAGCACTGCTGCAGGTGGGAGGTGGGTGTGACCAGCATCCCAAGGAAACCAAATGAAGCTGGGAGTTCAGTAAACCAGAAAAATCCAAGGGATGGCCAAGCATGGTGGTGCGTGCCTATAATCCCAGAGTCTTGGGAGGCTGAGACAGGAGGATTGCAAGTTCAAAGCCAGCCTTAACAACTTAGCAAGGCCCTAAGCAATTTAGCAAGACCCTGTCACAAAATTTAAAAAAAAAAAAGGACTGGGATGTGTCTCAGTGGTTAAGCACCCCTGGGTTCAATGTCTGGTACCTCACCCCCCCAAAAAAAAATCCAAGTGAAAGGGCAAGGAGCAACCCAGTGATAGGCGGGCTCTGTGAGCGGCTTGCTTCTCCCTCCAGCAGGGCTGTCTGGAGGGGATGACAGGTGCACACGTTATCCTCTCAGGTAGGAAGCGCTGCATAAGCTGGTGGCCTCCCAGATCCCCCAGACCTCTAAGGAGAGAGACAAAACTCTGTCGGGGAGGAGGCGTGGGCTGCAGCCTTTCCTCTCTGCCTCGAAGACCTTCACCCCCTCTGAAGGCAGCAGCTGGCAGCACCTGGATCTGAGTGAGGCTTCAGGTTCCAGCTGCAGAGCCCTGTCTTATTTTTATCAGCAGTAAGAACCCCAGCGTCCTCTCACCATTGCTATGCTGTCGTCTAAATCCTGCCCATTATGGAAGCTATGAGGAAACACGCATGCTGCTGGGGACCCCGGTCCCCAGAGAGCACTGGGATTGAAACCTAGGAGTCTTGACGCCAAGTCCACTCCCCCTCCTAAAGCCCTGTCCTTCTAGAAACACATAGTGACCTGATGCCTGTAAAGAGAGGAGGCGGAGGGCAGGGATCCTTGCCTCACAGGCTTCTGGCAGGTGTGTGGCCTCTGTGCCTGCAGCATCTCCCAGGGCGTCAGAACCCCCAGGCCTGCTCAGGAGTACCTACATGCTCTTGGCCTGGAGCTTTGGCCTTAGTGGATACACCCAGGCCCCTCCCTTCTGTGGAGCCCTGGGAGGCAGCTCCCCTGAGCATCCCTCACCTTTCCCTTTCTCTCTGGTGCCCACAGACTGAGCCAAGTTCAGCAGTCTCCATGCCAGGCTGGAAGGTCCTAAGTGGGGGCAGAGTTTGAAGTGGTGGGAGGCTGGGGTTCAGCATCACCCAGGAGCTTGCTTGAAAGACACACATGCCCACACTTCCCTCCAGGCACCTCATTTCTGGCCAGCTGAGCATGTGCACTTTGAAGTGGCTCTCAGCTCACGGCCACTTGCTCTGTGAGCACAGAGCCACCCATTCTATAGAGAAGACACTTAAGTCCCACACGGGAGAAATGTTGCCAGGGATGTTGGCACGTGTGCACATGCACTTGAAGTGGAGGGTCTGTGACGCTGTGTCCCAAGGAGTGTCCTCAGTTTCCACACCAGGGCGATAGCATAGGTCCCTTCCTGCCAGCCATCTGCTTCTGTGAGGTGTAACTCCAGTCTCAGTCTCCCTCATGTCAGACAGAGGCTCCAAAGGGAAGGCAGAGCCCTGAAGGTGCAATTCTGCAGGGTCCTGCTTCAACAGAACAGAAACCAAGGTCTCACACCCCCAGCCCCAACCCAACCTGAGATTCCTCATTATTAAAATCAACACAGAGCCAGGCATGATGGCACACACCTGTAATCCCAGACAGGAGGATCCTGAGTTCAAAACCAGCCTCAGCAATTTAACGAGGCCTTAAGCAACTCAGTGAGACCCTGTTTCTAAATAAAATACAAAAAAAACGGGGGGGGGGGAGGATGTGGCTCAGTAGTTAAGTGCCCCTGAGTTTAATCACTGGTACCAAAAAAAAAAATAGAGGGCAGAGGAGATAAAATGATGAGGGAAGAGGTGGAAAAGCACCCTGCAAAGCATCCGGGACACAGTCCCCTCTTCTCCATTCCTGCTGATTTCCCTACAGGATTCAAGGAAAGTGGACTCCACCCAACCCCAGTTCCAGGTGTGACCCTGGCTAAGCCAGTCACTGAGTTCTACCTGCCTGCAAATAGGGTAGAAGTGTGACCTAAATGGGCCCAATCAGAATGTTTCTTACAAATAAAGGAGAAAAATTATCTTCTGTACCTGATGAGGAATGAGAAGCACATGACCAAGGAGCTTCTGGCCACCATCTTGCAACCTTTACTTCAGGTAAAGTAAAGAAACACAAAACCAGGTCACTGGAGTCATCTTTGTGTTACTGGAGCAAGCATTGCCTGAAGCACACACTCTAAGGATTATTTACTTAAGCCAATAAATTATATTCATTAGAAAGGTTAGATTGAGCTTTCAACCATGCGATACTGTCTATTCCTGATACCATCCCAAGAATATGTGGAACATGATACAATGGTTTTAGCTGTCTCTGGTAAAGAAGCAACTTCATATGCAGTGTCTCAGCTAAGATATCATTCAGGTAAATGTTGTTAACCTCATTAAGGCCCACTCTGTGTTCATCAGCTTCACATCACTGTGACCAAAATACCCGACAAGAACAACCTAGAGCAGGAAAAGTTTATTTCGGCTCTTGATTTCAGAGATTCCGTCTGTGGTTGGCCGATTCCATTGCTCTGGGCCCAAGGTGAGGCAGACCATCATGGCTGAAGAGAGAGGCAGAAGAAAGCTATCCACTCATGTTGCCATGAAACAGGGAGAGGGGAGAGGGCTGCAGGAAGATAAAGACTTCCAGGACATTTCCCTGATGACCCACCTCCTCCGGCCACATCCCACCTGACTGCAGTTACCACCCAGTCAGTTCATTCAAACTAGGATGGACTGAGTAGGTGCAGTCACTTCACCCCTGAGGAACCCTGCATTAACTCAGGAGTTTTGGTGGGACACCTCGAATCTAAACCACACACACTCCCACCAGAAAAATTGCCACTTCAAATCATTTTGTGACAAGAGGTTTTGTTTTGTTTTGGTGGGGATGCAGTACCAGGGATTGAACTCAGGGGTACTCAACCACTGAGCACATCCCCAGCCCCATTTTGTATTTATATAGAGACAGGGACTCACTGAGTTGCTTAGGGCCTCTCTTTTGCTGAGGCTGGCTTTGAACTCAGATCCTCCTACCTCATCCTCCCAAGCTGCTTCTACTTGGTACATACACTCATAGTCTCTCTCTCTCTCTCTCTCTCTCTCTCTCTCTCTCTCTCTCTCTCTCTCCCTCCCTCCCTCTCTCTCCCCCTCTCTCCCTCTCCCTCCCTCCCTCCCCCACTTCACCCTTCTGTCTGTCTCTCCCCCTCCTTCTCTTGGTGCTTCTCCTGGGAACCTAGCCACCATGTTGTAAGGAAGCCCAGGCTCCATGAGGAGACTATGTGAGGTTCTGCTGAGGTCCCAGCCTATATCCAGCAGCAAATACCAGACAAGTCTTCAGATGATTCCAGCCTGTGCCTTTCAGTGGCCACAAACAATTGAGATGAGTGGCCCCCTGCCCTAATCACAGACTTAGAAGAAAAATAAATATTGTTTTAAGCCTTTATTATTCATCACTAGGTGTACAGAGCAAAGAGTAAAGCATAAAATAGCTATAGCGTGGTTATTTTTTTTTTAAGAGAGAGAGAGAGAGAATTGGTTTTTAAAAAATATTTATTCTTTAGTTTTCGATGGACACAACATCTTTGTTTGATGTGGTGCTGTGGATGGAACCCCGGCCACACGCATGCCAGGCGAGCGCGCTACCGCTTGAGCCACATCCCCGGCCCCACGTATTTATTTTCATCTTGTCTGATTTATTTTCTATTATGTTTGTGGTGAAGTTGCTACTAATGCTTCCACTGTATAGAAGAGATTCAGAGACAAAAAAATTCAGCCCAAACTTTCCTCAGATGACAAGTTAAAGCTGGAGTGAGCTCACACCTTCTGTTCCTTCAGGATCTCTGTCCTTTTGACAGGGCTTAGGAGACATTTCCTCATTTACTCCAGATTTTGGGGTAAATATCACCTGCCTGAGCCCCAGGACCCTGCCATCCCCAGATTCAGGAATCTCCCCTCATCCCACACAGAGGATGGTCAGAGACAATGTGGCCAGGTGGCCAGTCTTGCCTTTCAGAGCATGAACATTAGTCAGGCCACCTCCTCCAGCCATTTATAATGTTCATGGTGACTGCACCCCTCTGTCCCCACCCCACCAACTTCCAGATAAGCCAGCAGAATAACCTTCTGAAATACAAATGCCAGGACCTCCTAGTGTGGCACCTGGAGCCCACCTCGTCTGACCTTGTCCACCTCGCACCCTCCCCTCCAGTAAAGTCACACATCGACCAGGTTGAACTGACAGATTCCCAGGCCACCACCCCTGTCGCCACCACATGGCTCCTGCCCTCCCCCTGCCTGGTCAGCCCTTGCCTCCTCCATCTGGGGAGCTCCCACACCTCCTGAGGCTGCACATCCCCTTGCCCCTTCCTGAGGCTGCACATCCCCTTGCCCCTTCCTGAGGCCTAGGCTGGGTAGATGCTCTTCTTGGAGAGTGTGCGTGTGCCTGTGTGTGCGCACATGACTGTGTGTGTGCACATGTTTTCTGAGTGAGTGTGGAGGAGTAAAGCGGGGTGTATTTACAAGTGAGGACATAAATCCCAGCTCTGCCACTTGATATCTTTGTGATCTTGACCTTTTGAGATCTCAATTTCCCACCTGCAAATTGGGTCGCTGGCGGTTTCTCCTGGGGTCTTTGGTGAGATGGAATGCAGTGACCTATGTGGCCCATGTACTCCCCAGCTCCCATTTCTATGATTATTACTTATGACACATGAGGACAAAACGCATCTCTCTTACCACCTACACCTGCAGCTCCCTGGGCAGGGCCATTGTCTTTCTAACCAGTGTTCTCGCTGCCTGGGTCCTAGCCGTCACCCAGGAGATAGGTACCGAAGGAGGAGGAGGCGTGAAGTGGAGCTGAGCTGTGTATTCAGATCTCCCGGCTGGAGAGACGTGACTCCAGGCTGCTGTCAAGGTTTGGGCCCCTGGATGGACAACCTGGGGCCTGGAACCTCCCGACTCAGGCACAGTCAGCTAAATATCACCTGCCTGAGCCCCAGGACCCTGCCATCCCCGGCTTCAGGAATCTCCCCTCATCCCACAGGAATCGTTTCCTCTCATAAGAGCATCTCAGGAAACCTCTCCATGGCGAACAAGTTCTGATTCCGTGGCCTGTGGCCCTCAGCTCCTCAGGTCCAGCCTCATCCCTGGCAGGCCTGGGGTGTCCCCTGTCTCAGCGGAGCCAAGGAGGGGCTTGGGTGGGAAATCCCATCAGGGGTTTCTGGAGAGCTCCCACACCTCCTGAGTCTGCACATCCCCTTGCCCCTTCCTGAGGCCTAGGCTGGGTAGATGCTCTTCTTGGAGAGTGTGCGTGTGCCTGTGTGTGCGCACATGACTGTGTGAGGGATAAGGAGGAGGGGGAGGAGGGGATCCAAGAGGACTTGTCTGTTTATGAGGAAGGAAAAGAATCCCCGGTGGAGGGAAGAAAGGAAAGGAGGCAGGAGAAGGAGGGCTGAGACCATCTGAGAAGGTGTTTGGAGTGTGTCCAGTGTCACACGGCGGGCTGCCCCCTCAGTGGGAGCCTCCTGCACAGAAGAACTGCAGTGACCAAGAGACCCTGTGTCCAGCTTCGGAACAGGGAGTCAGCAGGTCGGAGTCTGGCGTGTCCCCTAGAGCTCTGTCGTCTCGGCACCACCCGGGGCGGGCAGGTGGGTGAGGTGCTCTGTGCACCGTCCTACGGTCCAAGCCTCCTCCCACCAGCTCCGCAAGCTCTTCACTTGGGCTTTGCTTCCCTGCCCCCGCTCCCCCAGACTTCTATGGACGATGGCAGCAGAACCAGTATCTGCTCCCGGTTCATCCTGCCCATCTGAAAATGTAAATCCCACCACACCTCTGCTGTCCTGCCACTACCCTCTGTGACTCCCCTTTGCACTGTACCCTTTTCCTTAAACTAATTAAGGGCTTTTGATTGTGAACGAAACTAGTCCAAGCACACTCCCCATTTTGGAAAGTGCAAAGGAAATACACAGGTTACATACCACCTAAGAGGAGTGTTTAGCTGGAAGTAAGAGAAACCCCCGAACAGTAGCAGGAGGGAGCTCTTCATCAAGTAGTCTTGCCTGATGTTACTGAGCAGTGTCTGGTTTGTCTCTGCAGTTCTCCTAAGCTTTCCCTCATGCTCATAAGGTATCTGCCATAGCTCCAGCCATCATGCTCACCTTCCTGGAGGAAGAAGGAAGAGGAAACAAATAGTCCAACAGACTCGCACTTGTCCCTTAACAGCTAAGTCACATGCCACCCTGGCTGCAAGGAAGTCTGCTAGTGGGCTTTGAGCCTTCCGCTTCCTGGAGGAGAGAAAGCACGGCTTGGAGGGAGTTGGAATGTGCACTGAGTGAACCGACCCACAGTACCTGCCCTGGGGAGTTCTTGGAAAGAAGGGACAGCTACGCGTGGAGCCAGGTGTCAGCAACTGTGGACCAATGGGCTCTGGCTGTGTTCAGGTCTTGGTCATGATTTACTCTCCCAGGGTCTGATTTCCAAGATGGGGCAAGTGCCCAGCCCTGCCCAGGGCACGCCTCCTGAGTCCCGCTGTGGGAAGGAAGGTATTTCAAGAGGACAGTGGAGGCCATGGGCAGATGCAAAATAAAAAGGTCCTCAGCCTCCCCCAGGGGCTCCTCAGGACAGAATCCCCGAGGTCCCATCCACAAAGCCACCACTGTGCCCACCAGCAAAACAAAGTGCCCCATGAGCCATGTGACGATTCCACCCTCCAGCCAGGAGGCTGGGCTGTCCAGTCCTTTCTGTTCTGACTGTCGCATGACTTTTATCCTCAGAGACGCCTTGAGTCGTGAAGCAGACAGACCAGGGTTGGAATCCAGCTCCACTCTCATCTCTCCGGTGGCTTTGGTCGAGTTTCTCTCCTCTCTGCCTCACTTTTCCTATCTGCAAATTAGGGAGGATTAAACCAACAGCCTGAAGTGACTGAAGACTGAAATGACACTGTGGGGTCAAGCACCTGCCATCACATCCGACCCGAGCAGGAGCTCCATCCTGGGGGGTCCCCGCTGTTTCAGGTGGGACTGCAGCCACACGAGTGTGACAACCGTCTCCCTACACCCCGCTGTCCAGCGATGGCCTTGTGCCTTCCTACACACTGCAGGGTTGATATTTGAGAAGAGAGCAAAGTTCTAATTCTTCCAGTTCGTGCTAAAAATAGTTAGTTCTTCTCCGCACATTCTGTGAGCTCAGCAAGTTGCATCTAGGGAACTGGCGGATTGTGAAAGGCGATCTTTCTAAACAGGGGTCAAATGTTCCTCATCCAAAAGGGACTCTCAGAGGATGCACAAGAAGATGCAGTGTGGGTCCCGAGGTGCAGGGTCTTCCCACCCAGCCCAGGGCTGCTGCATTCTCTGCATTCTCAAGGAAAAGAGGAAATCGGGGAATCGGGCTTTCTAAAGAGAAGGGATATTTGCTTATTCAACCATTGAAATCACCTGCAAGTCATTTACTGAGAGAGACCAGCCCAGAAACTGTCAGGTGCCGAAGATTCGAGATAGTTCAGAGTGTCTGCCTTTGAGATCTCATGGCCAAGCTATCTGACGAATGCTGGTTTCTTCCAGCATTTGGTGATGATGATGGTGATGACTACATTTCCTGAGTATTTATTAGGTATCCCCAGAGCGCCAGACTTTATATACCTCATTCACTCATCGTCCGTAACTTAGGTAGATATTTGTTCCCATTCTGCTGGTAAATAAAATAAAATGAGCTATCAAGTTAAATAATTCAAGTGGGCTTTTTAGAAACTCTCCACCTAGAAAGATTTCCATCAGTGACAGATGTTAGGGACACATCTAGCATAAGAAGAGTCACAGTAGTCACAGAAATGGCAAAAACTTAAATCTAGTGTCACTTCTGCTGACAAGCCAGTCACACCCTCTGGACTTTCTCGGACTCATCTCCTTGCTGGGGCAGCTCCATGTCCCAGAAGGTCTTTTCTGTGGGGCCACAGCCCACATCCCTCAAAGCCCAGCTCATTTGGCCCTTCTACCAAAAACACCTGCAACGACCCTGTCCCAGCTTCCGTTAGGATTTCTGAATGTCTTGCCCTTGCCTGTCCCTGTTGACCCCTAACTTCTGCCAGAAGCTCTGATCAGCTGTGAATGTGGCCTATTCCTTGCTGAGCCAGGGAGCTCTCCTCCCCAGCAAAGAACCCACGTCAGGCATCTCTGTGCCTCTGGGCCCCGGGAATGAATGAATGCACGAGCAATGAGTGACTTCACACATGTATGTGTGGATTATCACTGAAGCCACAGTGCCCAGCTCGTAGCAAGTCCAACATAGCTGCCTGGTGATCCCATAGAGTGGGACTAAACATGAATAGACCAAATGACACCCAGCAAGGAAAAATCTCGCCAACCAGAGTTAAAGGATGCAAGATGTCTGCAGGCACCGTGAGCGGAGCAGGCCAGCAGGGCGGATGGACTAGACACCCTACAATTCAACACTGGATGGCACCGCCTGCCACAGGCCTGGCTCTGTCCTCTCAGACAAGCTCCTGGATTGCCCCCCAGAGGAGATGAAAAGCAGAAGTCATATTATTATTTTATGCAACTCTGGGGAGAAACCAACCGCTTCTATCTAATGGCTTCCATGCCCTGGTCTGTCTCCCCTTCCCTCCCATCCAACTTTTTCCTCCCACCCTTAAAGGAAAAGTCCAAATATGTCTCTCTTTAAAGCCTACTTAACAAAATTGTGGATTCTCCAATCTGCTCATAGCGATTTGCTTTACCAGAAATCCTACTTCAGAAAAGATTCTCTCAAGGGCAAATCACCAATTTGGAAAGTACAGTTTACTTTCTAGAAGCTCAGTACATAAGCTCATTTTTCCCTGAACTCACACTGGGTATACAGCAGGATCAGTGGTGTGGGTTATTTGAGGGATGTTTGGGAGGAAATTGGAATGGAGGAGGGAGGACTAGAGGGAATCTGGAGTTATAGTTCTTCCCCAAAACATCCTTCCCATCTGTGATGCTTCTAGAGCTGATTGTCACAGTGTGTACCTCAAGATGATTCACCAAAAGTAAAGAGCCCTCACGGTCAAATGAGTTTAACAAATGTGCCTGCTGTGTCCTGCTTTTGGAGATCTATTTGGTTTATTCAAAGACCCAGACATAAAGCAACGTGTTTGGTGTTATTTAAACCCACTGTCTCAAGCATATTTGACCATGGGACCCTTTGGTTACCTAATTTCTAAGAGCATTCCACAGAATTATTTCCCAGTGGAGGGTATCATCTTGAGAAAGCCCCTAAAGTGAAGACGGTGGGCAAAGGGCCTGGGTTTGAATCCCAGCAATGCCTCACAGCCTGTGCCAGATGGGCATGCTACCCTAGCCATGTCGTGTGTTTCCATTTCCTTGTCTGCCAAGTGTGGGCCACAAGAAGACCTGCCTCATCAAGCAGGGTGGGTGAGGACAGAAGGTTAGCAGGCCTCACGTTCCTGGAATGGAGCCTTTGTACAGTGAGGGCACCACAGAGGCACCACGACTGCAATCTTTAGGACCTAGGACTCACATCCTCTAAAACATGGAGATGTGGGCACGAACATCCCAGAACATTCTGCAGCTCAGCCCCCAATTTTGGGGAAACATTAAAATATAGCCTGTTGACATCAGCAAAATACAGCTGAAGCCAAGGGAAGATGGTGGTGGATAACTGCTGAGGGGTACCCAAGAGAACTCTCAAACAATGGATGACAGAAAATGAAAAGGGACCAAAGTCCTTGGTAATTAGCAAGGCCAGCACAGAATGACTGCTGAGGGTGAAGCCACATTGATGCTGTGTGACCTGAAGCCAGAAACCTACCTCCTCTGTGCCTGGAACTAAGAACAGTACTTACTTTTAGAGGATTGAATAAACTATTAACTGAACGGTGTCTGACTTCTAGCCAGCCTAGGTTAGCCTTTATTCTTCCAAACCTTTTGCTTTGGTTTTTCCTTTGGGGATCCCCTCCCCACTTGGAAACATAGATACCCAGAATCTTAGAGCTAAAGGGCACCTGAAGGTTGCCTGGAGCAACATCTTCATTTTGCGGACAAGGAAACAGGACCCAGAAAGAAACACCATTCCTCCATGTCACATGGCAAGTGAGAGGTCAAGAGCAAGAGCCACCTGCCCTCAGTGATGCAGAGGACACGGGGGACCCTTCCCAGAGTGCAGGCTCCCAGGGGCAGCAGCTCTACAGAGAGCTATGGCAATGTCCAGCAGCAGTCCAGCAAGGACCCCAAGTCAGAGATCCTGTCTCCAAACCCCTGCTCCAGCGAACCCCACCTTGACCCGGGGCCATTCACCTGGTGTGTGGATGGCAACTCCGATGTCTGGATTGCAGATACAGCCCACAAGACAACTCTCTGCTGACGTCCCTGCAACTGGTACCTCTAGTGCCTCTGTGACCAGCCTCGTCCACGCCTCTGAACACCTCTAAGGCTTGCTCTCTACACCCTGATGGACAGCTGCCAATCACAGCCTGACTCCAGAAGAGACTGTCTCAACAGTTCATCACCAAACTCCAGTTCAGCCAGCAGCCCCTGTGCACCTACTATGTGCCGGGCACTGGGTCGGGTAACTTGCGCCACCGGTCTCTGCATTTCCCACAGCCATCCAAGGCCACAGGGCTCACGGTCTGCATTTTGTGCCTGAGAGGGAGGGCAGAGGCCTCAGGGCCTGAAACACTTTGCTGCATTCGATTTCTATTGTCACCAAAAGAAATCACCACACACGGAGCAGCCTCCACTCTGTGCAGTTATCCCCTCAGAGTGCTGTGGATTGGAAGTCTGGCCTAAGTTCACGGTGTCACAGAGCCGGGTTCTCTGGAGGCTCTCAGACAGAATCTGTTTCCAATCTCTGTCCAGAGTGCAAAGTCACCTGCATCCCCTGGCCCCAGACCTCCCCCTCCATTTTCAAAGCCAGCAATGGGCAGACGAGTCACGTGGCATCTCTCGGACCCATCTTCCTTGGAGGCATCTCAGCCTCTGACCACAGCCAGGAAAGGTCCCTGCTCTCAGGGATCATGTGATCAGATGGGTAACCTGTCAGGATAACCTCGTCTCAACACTGTCACATGAACCTCACCTGTGAAGTCATTTTTTGCTGCATAACATACTCACGGGTCCCAGAGTGGACATTCATAATGGGCCTTCGTCCTTTGCCTGGGCCCATGTGGCCAGCAAGCCCGGCAGCCCCAGGTTCCTCCAGACCCTATTGGATACCAATCAACCCTTTTTCCCTGCCTTATGCTACACTCTGCCTGCGGTTCCAAGTCAGCACGATTTATTCATTCAGTTGAACAAATTAATCAACCAGTTAGCCCGTGCATGAATATTCTGACCAGGCTGGGTGCTCCACGGGATGGTCAGCAGAGAACACTAGTCATGGAGTCCCTGGTTCCAGCCCTTACTTCTAACCTTCTTAGCGACACAAACTGGGGCACACTGCCTCACCTCTCTCAGCCTCCGTTTCCTCATCTGTAACGTGCAGATGGGGATAATAAGAGCCTCCCAGGGCTGCTGTGGGTTTAAATGAGACACACGCACAGAACACTGCACAGTGCCCAACTCCGGGAAATGGGAACCAGACCGTGTCGCTGCTGAAGACTCTTCCCATCCGCCTGCAGCCGAGAGAGGAACGGGGTCCAGGGGAGGTGTGCAGGGCCCTCCTGATGGGATGGGGACTGATTTCAGAGCCAAAGAGAAAGAATCATCAACTTGAGGTTGTCAAGGAATAGGGATCTGGGCTCCCATTGGTCACAGGGGTCGGAGCCTGGAAGCCCTGTGGGAGAAACAGGACTCGGGGTGGGTCCACGCCCCGGGAACACGCCATGAGAGCTGAGGTGTGTCTGCGAATGTCTAGAGTCAGGCCGGCAAATTACCGCCTCAGAAACTGGACCTCAGTGTGCTCATCCCTAATGTGGGACCAACAGTTGTCTCTCGTTTTCTGTGAAGATTTAAAAAAATACCTGAGCGACATGCATGCTCACAGCACCCCAAGGTAGATATTATTACCCCCAGTTTATGGCTGTAGAAACTGAAGCTCAGGCAAAAATGAACCCCTTGCACAGCCTCACACGGCTGCAGGTGGTAACCCCAGGATCCTCATGCCCCTGCACTCCATCTGATGCGCTGCTGCTGGCAAAAGTGGGACCCTCGCTGTCCCTGGACAGGCCCCCCTCTGTTCCATTCCACTCTTGACCCCTCGTGTTCTCCACGACAGCCAGAGTGATTGACCCTTCACCCTTCATCACTTCTCTGCCTCGGCAAAGCCTCCCATTTCACTGAGAATAAGTTCCCAAGCCGTCCCATGGCCACCTTGCCAGACTGGTCTGCCCCTTCCTGGTCTCACACCTGCCCCACGCTCCCCATCCTCTGACCTCTTGTTTTCTGGAACATGCCCACAGGCTGCCACCTCAGGGCCTTAGCACCTGCTGCCATCCCCCCCCTCACATCCTTACTGTACATCTGGGGGACCCTCCCTCACTTGTTCCCAGCCTGTGCAAATGTCACCTTCTCCACGTGCCCTCCATGACCACCCACTGCTCTTTATCTCCTTATTCTCTTTCCTTTCTCATCAAAACACACACAGCCCTCAAGGGATCAGGAGGGTGCTTCCCTGAGCATCATCTCTCTATGCCCGAGGGGCACAGGTCCAGGTGGCAGGGCTATTGTCTAACTGCTGGGCTCTTCTTGCTTGGAGCAGGGCCAGCACACAGTAGGTGCTCTGTGCACATTTGCACAGAATGAGCTCTGAGGCCCCCTGGGTGTCCTGGCCGAGGAGAGAGGATGCAGAAGCAGCCAGCTGAGGGGAAGGCAGGGCCAAGCTGGAGGAGGAACTGCAGGCGCTGGAGCCGCGGGCCCTGGCAGGGCACAGCTGGGTGCAGATTCTCACCATCCCCTTCCCCTGCCAGCAGGGGTCAGGGACCCGGCACCACCCGAGCTGGCAAGAGAGGGGACGACGGACCTGGGGTTTGCAGGGTTGGAGCCTCAGTCTCAGGGTTGGAGGCCCAGGAAAAAGAAGCTGGGCCTCACGGAGTAGCTGACGGTAGCCAGAACCTGCGGGTACCCCAGGAGGTGCTGGCAAATAGCAGAATTAGCCCCAGATGGTGCCCATGAGGAATGGTAGTGAAGGGCGAGACCACAGGGGGAGACGGGTTGCTGCCCAGGACCACCACAGTGGGGGCCATGCCCACCGTCGGCTGAGGGAGCAGGAGGAGGTGGTAACCCTGGACACTTGGAAGGGGACCCTGTGGAGCCACGCTTGGGCAGGGCACAGCTGCCAGCCAAGATGTCGCTCTTTCTCCTGCCCTCTGGTCTGCTGGGACCTCCCTGTTCCACCAGACAGCAAGTGACAAGGGACTGGGCATGCTGTTGGCAGGGCCTGCCTCCAAGGCTCAGAGCCTGGTGGGCCCTGCAGACGATCCAGAGGTGAAGGCCAGTGTTTAGTGACCACTCAGGGGGTCCCCCGCTGCTTAGGCCAAACTCCACACTTGGGCCAGACCCACGGCACGTGTTTGTTGAATGACTTGAAGATAATTGCTTGCTGTCCCCCACCCCCACATCCGGTGTCCCCTGCAAGCCATGCACATCCTCATTTGTGCTCCCAGACACCCGGCCCCAGGCACACCCCCACCCCACACACATGCTCCTCTCGCTTCTGCTTCACCTGCTCACACCCAGCACACACCTCACACATGCACACGACCCCATCTCACACAACCAACACTCTTCCTCACATTTTCACACATACACGCGCACACACACGCACAACACAGGCACAGCCTCACAGACACGTCCCCACCCCCTGGAAGGGAGTTGGGAACCTCTTAGATGTGACCCCACACCTTTGCCGGGTCTCCCGCTCCCAAGACTGCAAGAAAGCTGAGGGCGGGGTGCTGTCCCCGACCCATGGAAGCAGGCTGGCACGGTCCCGCGTGCAGAGCGGGTAGTGAGCACAGCATGGCAGCGATCCCTTGACCCTCGCGGTGGCTGAGCACATCTGTACCCTTTACCTCCGTGGATGGCTCACTCCCTGTGAGGGGAGCACTGGGGTCCCCCTTCCTCAGAAATGAGAAAACTCAGGCTGAGGAATGTTAAGAGCTTCCTGAGGTGACAAAATCAGGAGGTGGGGAGCCAGGGTCCCCGCAGGGGCACCTACCCCCCAGGCCACACCCCACCACCATGCGCCCATCACGGGGCCTGCCAGGCACTGAGAGGCCAGAGCTGACCACTGCTGGCCAGAGCCAACCCTCCTGAGGTCCTTGTGTGGGGAGAAGATTAAGAGCTCAGACCTGAAGGTCAGCTGTCCCCTGTCCAAAATGACAGATTGGAGATGGCTCCCACGAGTGTGCGGAGAGCAGAGGCAAGCACTGCGCACCTCGGAGTGCTCACCTAGGGAGGTCCTCAGCCCCCTCATTCCCTGCAGACCCATCACCCAGGAGCCACCAAGGCCAGCAGGGCCCCTGCACAGACTGACCGGCTGAGGCTTCAACTCTACAGCCCGAGTGTGGGGACCTGGGGAGGGCTGCAGAGCGTGGGCTCTGGAGAAACCCACTGCTCCAAACTCGGAAAATGAACCCAGAAAGATCTCAGCCTCCGTGGTGCAACTTTTGCTGGCCTTCCACTTGACTTCTAGCAGGAAGTCTTCTTGAAGGGTACTTTTCCCCCTCGCCGGCCAGTTCCTCATTGAGAAATTCTCTTTTGTGACACTTGGACATTACGGCTCCCAAAGTGATGATGGGACTTTTTTTTTTTTTTTGATATCCACTTCCAGGTTTGGATTCACTTCTTCATTCATCTGGAAGAACAGAGCGGGTTTCCAGATGCTCACCAGACATGGCCGCTGAGCCCTGGGACTGGACTCGTCCCTGCACCCCGACCCTCCTGTCTTGGAGCCGTGGATGGGACCTCTCCACCTCCTCTTCCTCTTCCCCGCCCCCTACCCCACACTCCGTGTGGCTTATCAGCCGCTCCCTGTCCCACCAGACGTTATGAAGCAACATGATAAAATCTCCAGTTGGGTTTGGTAAGAAATGGATGGTGACCAGATGATGAAACCTCAGTGGGCTTCGGGACGGAATGGGCCCATCGTACCCCATCCTCCCTGGGGCCTGAGAAAGCAGAAACCCATCCCTCCGTCCTCCATCGGCAGAGCGACCGTTCACCAGGCCCCCTGCACTCCGTCCTGTCGACGAGGCCTGACGTCGCCTGCCCTGGCCCCTGACCCCTGCCCAGCACTGAGCGCCTCGTCCCCCACTCAGGCTGACCTGCCTCACCCCCCACCTCTCTCACACTCATCCTCTCCCCAGAGGCTGCTCCTCTCCCGCTGTGTCTGCGAGTTCCTGCTTATTATAGAAGGCTCAGCTCACCCTCAGCCTGGGGGTCTCCCGGGCCCAGGCAGCACTGTGCCCCCTAGAGCCCCTGCTCCCTCTGCCTCCTCACCCACACTCTTAGGTCAAAGGCCTCTGGGTGCCAGCCCCCCTCCCACAGGAGACTCCATTCTGGGAAAATTACTGGTCCATCCCCCACTCCCACTGCCCAGTGCAGGGCCTGGCAGGTGGTAGGTGCTTAAGAGGAGAACTTTCTCAGATCCGGCTCCCAGCCTGCAGTTGTCCTCGTCATCTAAATGGGCAGGTGGACGTGCTCCGTTCCAACCCAGAGAAACAGGACTTGGAAGTGAGTACCAAGGGACCGAATCCCTCGGCCACAGAACTGGGTGGACTCACAGGTGGCCGAGTAGGCAGTAGACAGAGAGCACAGGAGACTGCTCTGGTGGGAGTCCCCAAGGTGAGACTGGTGGCCTGCACAGGAGGCAGGGCTCCGGGGCACACATGGTGATGTGGTCTGATGCCCGCGCCACCCCTCCTGCTAGAAATCCCAGCAGTAGAGCAACTTCCGTTGAGCTGAGAACCCACCCTGGTTAAATAAACCTACCTAGCTTCTCTGAGCTGCTTTAACTCTACAGCTTTGCTCATAGCTATAAAGCAACACCCAGAACCTGTGCCCACTACGTCACTTCATAACAATTCCATGAGACTGTCATTTCCCACACTTTTTGGATGAGGAAACTAGAGAACAGAGAGACTAAGCAACTTGCCCCACGTGACACAGCTCAGGGGTGGTAAGGCTGGAATGCACAGCTAGCTCTCTCTGGTCCCAGGGCCCTCTCTCTTCCTCAAAAGGTTAAACTGCCTACCAGAAAAAGGGGAAAAGTGTCACTGAACAGGAACCAGGAAACCTGCCACATGACCTGGGCCTGATCACAGCCACTCCTGACCCTCAATTTCCTCATCATTTCCCTCTGAGCCCGGTTGACTCACAGCTCAAGACACAGTGAGCGTCACTTCCTCCACTCAGCCTGTCTCCGCCACTCCATGTCGTGGTCCGTGGAAAGCCAACTCACCCTTCCTTTGTGCCTCCCGGGCCCCTTTATATCAGTTAGCAAGCGCTGTGTAACAAACCACCCCAGACTCAATAGATTGAACCCAGGGGTCAGCAAGCACTTTCTTCAAGGGCCACATAGTAACATTCAAGGCTCTGCATATCATGTGGTCTCTGTTGCAATACAAGCTCTGACTCGGTAACTCTGAAGAAGCTGTAGATGATACACCAATAAATGGTATGGCTGCATTTTAATAAAACTTTAGGTAAAATAAAAACAGGTGGCCAACAGGCCGCTGTTGGCCAATGCTTGCTTTAAGCAGTAAGTGTTGGCTATTGCTGGATGAACCGCTCTGCTCCTCTGGGGCAGGCTCGGCTGATCTTGGTTGAACTGGCTCGGGCTCCTGAGCTCCTCTGGCCACATACCTGGGGGTCGCTGTTCTAAGATGTTTGGTTGCATATCTGGTAGTTGTCCTTCCATCAGCCAGTGTGACAGAGGTAATTGGGCCATCTGTCTTGTTGTTAGGGAGGTTTGCCTGGGTTTGTTCTCCTAGAAATGGTGGAAGCACAGAAGGCCCAGGCTCAACACTGACCCGCCATCACTTCTCCAGGTTTACTGACAAAAGAGACCAGCCCAGATGGGAAGGGTAGGGACGTGGCCTTGGTCTCTTGATGGGAAGAGCAGGAAGTCCCATCGCCAGGCTGTGGCCAAAGCTGCGGCCACTTCCCCTCCTCCAACACAGCCAGCTGAGTTTGTCACACGCCTCTGTCATGGTGTAGCTCCCTCTTTCTTCCCTTGGAAGAGGGTTTCACGCTGTACCCACGTCTGTATTGCCAGTGTCTATCATAAACCTGGGACGGGGTTTACCTAGGAAGAGCTCACAGATCCATCTCCATCACCCCCCCCCCCACCTTGGTCTCAAGCATGGTGCACCCTCACCTCTCCCAAGTCCATAGCCTCTGACTAGTCTCTTGAAACTAAGACCCTTCCCATCCAGTCAACAGCCTTGGGAATCCTTTAAAAATATAAACCCAATTGTATGAACTCCTCATTGTCACCTCCCAAATTAGAGCTTTCTAGTGGCTCCCCATTTCCTTTGAAATGGGCCTTTACTAAAGTAACATTGGGACTCTTGACACCAGCCCCTGCCTGTCCCTAGCCTCAACTCACACGTCCCTGTCCCTCTGCATTCTCACCTAACCAAAATCTCTCTTCCCCAGGGCCTTTGCACTTGCCCTTCAGTGTGCCTGGGAGCTCTGTCTTCCTCCTGCCACTAGCTGACTCCCACTGCCTCTCAGATCACAGCTCAAGCATCACCTTCTTGAGGAGGCTTCCTGACTCCCAAGTCAAGTTTTCTTCACTCCTCACTCTCCCAAACCTCTTTCATTCCCTCAGATACCTTACCTCCATTTGTAACCGTGCATTCATCACAATGACTCTGGTTACCACGATCTTCCCTCTCAGACTCCAGTCTTAGGACTCGGGGGTGTACCTGCTGGGACTCACCATGATGTTGACCTCAGAGCCACCCAGCAAAAGGAAAGACCTGGGGAACCCGAAGGAGGTCTACAAACTGATCTCTCCCATGCTCGGGGGCCTGGGTGGGGTTCCAGTGGCCGGGCTATGGCCGTGCTCAGGGGCGGTCCCTATTCCCCAGGCGCTGGGAACAGTTCAGTTAGAGCCAACAGGGCAGGTGGAGGGGAGGCCGGAGGCTCCACCAGTAGGGAAACGTCGAGAGGAAGCCCAGCGGCCCTGACCACCCGGCGGGGTTCCTGCCAGTGCTGGTCCTGGCACACTGTATAACCACTCGGTGTCGGCAGAGGCAGGCAGGTCCCAGCCCCGTGGCACAAAGACAAATGCACATGGCCTCGAGTAACACAGATTAGGCATCAGAAGCCCCAGGTCAAACCCCAGTTCTCCTTCTTCACTGGATTTGGGACAAATGGCCTCTCTGTGTCTTGCTTCATCATCTGTAAAATGGGAATAAAAATAAATAAGTCCCTCACAACGTGACTATGAAAGTGCTGACACTGTGACACTCTTGTCACTGGGAACCGCTCAGAACACTTCACAGGCGTTAGCTCTCCCCCCCCCCCCCCCACCGAGGGGCAGACCGACTACCATCTGCACTTTGCAGGCGAGGAAGCCGCAGCTCAGTGATGCTCAGAGACTGGCCCCAAGCCCTGCTGCTGGCAGGATGTGGAGCCGGCTGTGTTCATGCGCATGGCGCTGGCTGTCACTCAGAGGCACACAGCAGCCACAGGGGACGTTTCGGGTAGGGTTTTCACACCACCCCTCAAAGGTCAGCCATGCCTTCCTCTTTCCTGCTGTCTGACTCTCCTGCCAAATGACCAAACAGGACCGGACCCTGTGTCCTGCTCTTACCTGGGCCGTTTCCTCTGCACCTGACCTTGTGCAGGCAACCCACCCAGCTGACCTTGTGCAGGAAGCCCACCCAGATGAAACTCCGGGTTTACCTTTTGTAAAAGACACCTGACCACCTGTGGCACCACTTGGGATCATGAGTTTTGACTGAGACACTGTTGAGCAGCAGGTTGCAAGTGACCAGGCAGTGCCCAGATTGAAGGGCCCGAAGGGCAGGGCATGACCTTGAAGCACGTGGACAGGAAGGGACCCGAGCGCCAGGCATGGGGTAGCTCTGAAGAGTGGGCCTTGTTTATGCAACAACCAACTCATTCTGAAACCCAAGAGGCCGCCATCTGCCCACAGAGCAGCTCGGCTCAGACGCCACTTTCCTGTTTGCTTCATGGGCTTTGGATCGGGTCCTCCCTCCTTCAAAAAAAAAAAAAAAAAAAGTTTGGCAAGGGATGCTAACCCTGAATTTTAAGTGGTTTTTCTCCCCCTCGCTCTGCATTTTTCTTTGATTGCATGTAACTTCAAACAGTGGTGTCATTTCAGGCTCCAAGCGGCCTCCTGCCAAGGGTCCCCCGCTGAGCTCTGCTGTCTAAATCTTTGGCCACTGCCACCCGGACTCTTAAACCACAGTTCTCCTTTGAGGTCGGATCATGTGGCATCTGAGGCTCCATAGCCTTAGAGTGGCAGTGTGAGCTGGCCAGGATCTTGACTTTTTTATTCTAAACTCATCACTGTTTTTCAATGCCGGTGGCACATCGTCCCCTCTCCACCCAGTGATTCTCCAGGATTTCTCCATGTTTGACTTGGTTGGTCTGGCCCTTCCCCCGCCTCCTCTCCTATAAACATGGTGAATCAGGCCGGCGCGGGCTAAGCAGAGCCAAGGAGAACATCAGCGTGGACAGTGTGTGGTCCCTGCCCTCCTGGACTCCAGGCTACTCAGGACACTTCATGTTAAGGCATTGATTTTGGAGTCACGTGGAACCCTATCATTTACACTCGAGTATGAACTGACCTTCAACAGAAAGGAAAGAAATTGTTGCTAGATGGTGAAGAAGGAAAAAAGGTGAGACTTTGAAGGACAAAACACCACAGAAGGTGAAAAGAGGGAAAGAACAGAGGACGGACACACTGAAAATGAACACACCTCTGCCTTGAACTTGCCTTGCGTTGGGACAATGCCAAAGCTTTGCCCCAGGAGGGAGTCAACCTCTAGGAGACCACCATGCTGTGGGTGAAATCTGCATTTTATTTACTTCATTTAACAATTTGTATTTCATGCTTCTATTGGTGTGGGGCTACTCCAAGCACTTTTTTAAACATGTAGACTGATTGTCACAACAACCCAGATGAGTTTCATTAGTATCTCCATCTTAGAGAAGAGGAAACTGAGACACAGAAAAATTAGGTGATTTTTCCCAGAGTCACTTCTGTCACTGAGTGCTGAACCTGAAAATCCATCCAGAGGGTGGGAAAGTCCATTTATACTGTAGCAACAGAAGAATACAAAGCCATTTGTGTATTTCGATCCCTTTTTAGAACAGTAGATGAACATCTTCCTGTGAGCAGTTAGCCATTTTCAACATTCAACTTTAAAAAATATATATATATATTCCACTTAGGAAGCATCATCAAGACTGTCAGAACCAGCGAGACCAGGTTATGGACCTGAGGATGACTTTCTTTTTTTTTTTTATTGATTTTATTTTTTAAATACATGACAGTGGAATGCACTGCAATTCTTATTACACATACAGAATAATTTTTCATACCTCTGGTTGTATATAAAGTAGGTTGACACCAATTTGTGTCTTCACACCTGTACTTTGGATAATGATGTCCATCACATTCCACCATCATTGCTAACCCCCTGCCCCGTCCCTTCCTCTCCCACCCCTCTGCCCTATCTAGAGTTCCTCTATTTGTCCCATGCTCTCCCTCCCTACCCCATTATGAGTCAATCACCTTATATCAGAGAAAACATTCGGCATTTGGATGACATTCTTAATTCACCTTTTGACTCGTTCCCATAAGTGTCACCAAGTGCCCCCTCTGCCTGGAGCCAGACACTGAACACACCATCATTAACAAGGCAGGCATGGCCCTTCCTGGCTAGAGCTCACCGTTGGGACAGCAGCTGGAGCCTCAGCGGGCAGTTACTAGAGCACTCAGGTGACAGGTGGCAGGTGCAGGCCCCGTTCACTGTGGGAGGACAAAGTTGCATCTAATTCAGACGAGAGTGGGATGGTGGCCGGATCAGGGTAATGACACCTGAGCTGAGGCATGCATGGCCTAGAGGTCAGAGTCAGCCCAGTGACCAGGCAGGGGAAGGGGGGACACAGGTGCCAAGTCCCAGGGGTGCTTAGAGCCTGTCAGGAAAAGAGACAGCTGGGGGGCAGGTGGGAAGAGGGCTAGAAGGCAGGTGGCGAGGGCAGAAGATGCACAGCAGGGGGTGAGTGCTGCAGGCTCCTGTGCACCCCGGCAGAGCTGGGATTCACGCCGAGGTCAAAGGAGAAGGGGTGAGGGGCCACCCCAGGACTTTTAAGCCAGGGGGGCCAGGTAGAGACTCAAGTGAGACAGGGCCTAGAGGCAGTGGGCTTCCTGTGACTGGAGGGAGCACAGGGCACACTGTCCCCTAAGTGGACCTCGGGATTTGTGCATTGATTTAAGGGAGACTGAGCCCAATGACCTTGCTATGGGCTGATGCGTGGCCCCTACACACTCACAGGTTGACGCCCACCCCCAACATAATAGAACTAGCAGGTGGGGCCTGTGGGGAGTCCTAGGTTCAGACGAGGTCCTGAGTCTCCACCCGTGGGAGGCTACCTTCTCTAAAGAAGAGAAAAAACGAGCGGCCTCTCTTTCTACCACCTGAGGACATGCGAGAAGGCGGCCGCCTATGGGCCAGGAAGAGAGCGCTCACCAGGACCCAGGCCTGCCAGCACCCTGATCTTGGACTTCAGGGTCATAAATGTCTGTTGGCTGAGTCCCACTGTCTGGGTATCCGTCACAGCAGCCACAGCTGACCGAGGCAAGGTCAAGTGAAACCTCGCTGCCTACCCCGGCTGTCTGTGCTCGGCCACTTCTCCTGGAAACAAGACAGACTGTGCCAAGAAAACACACCCATCCGAGATCATCGCCAGTGACGAGGGGAGTCAGACTGTAACCTTGGCAGTTAAGGACCAACAGCTATTTGTCTCTGGTTAACTTCCGCTTCCCCCGGCCCCCAGGACAGGATGGGGGATGCCACACAGACCTGGGGGTGTCTTTGGCAGGAGTTTGCCGAGGCCCAGCCCTTGTTTTCAGATTGAAGGAGGGCGTGGGGCCTCTCACACCAGAGCGTCCTCCCCCTGCCTTCTGTGACACTCAGTCGCCTCCCCTCCACGGCCCACTGGGGCCTCCAGTCCCTTCCCTGGGGGCGCCATCTCTCCCTGGAAATGCTCCCACATTTTCAGGGCTGTCACTCCCGGCTGCCCACACAGGCTGCTCCCTGCTGCTCTTCCCTCCGCCCTGCAAGTCAGCCAGTGTGAGAAACACCTCGGGGTCGCAAAGGTGAGCAAGAGCATCGTCTTGGAACCTCGACACTTTTCATTCCACAAAACTCACTTGGAATGCTTGCCACTGCCAGGCGTGGGCCAGGAGGATGGAGATGTCCAGTTCTGGTCCTCAAAGACAGTCCAGGTGGGGGCCGAGGCTCTCATGTTGGGCTATCCGTTTGGGTGGCTTCTTAAAGCCTGACCCCCCTGACATTGCCACATTTAAGATGTCATCAGGTGAAAGTGAGAGGGACAGCATTACAGAAAAGGTACGGGCACAGCCTGGGCCACCATGACGGCAAATCTTTAGCCCGGTTGTGGCTAAAGAGGCTGTTTTCCATCATGCAGCACCTGGAGTAGAGGGACAGCAATTATAACAGGAATGACCATCACCACAGGAAGGGCCAACCCAGAGGGCCCTGGCTACCCTCCAAGCATGTTTGTCCAAAGGAATCCCCGGACAGTGAAGTCTGATATTTGTAGATATTTGGCTATTTCTCTCCATCATTATCAACTAAAGCTAAAAGACGACCATGTCCCCTTGCTCTTCTGCCCTTCCCACCAGGACACCAAGGCAAAGGAAGAGATCCAGAGGTGTGACAGTACCTGCCAGGTGACCTGGGGTCTCCTCGGAGCTCCACCGCGTGCTGGTGTAAAGTCATGGGGCCCACCATGCCAGGCAGGGCCTCGGTTCCCTTTCTGTCAAAGCAGAGTGTTGGGCCCACCTGCCTGTCATAACACACCTGCAAATGCCTGGGGGGTTGGGGCTGGAGCGGAAAGGAGCTGAGTGGACCCACCACGCGTGCACCAGCCGCTTCTGTCCTGCTGATAGCCGCTGGGCAGGAAGGCCCACCACGGTGCCCACCAGTGGCTGGAGATCTGGAAATTTTTGGTAAGAAATCTCCAGTAGCAAACACATGGTAATTGTTGGCATCTTTTAATCTTATCGAACACCATACAGTTAAACCGAGGGGATCTGCCATTCAGATCCCAGCCCACAGCACCACTGGGGCCTGACTGTCCACCCAAGAGGCCGCCATCCCTGGGAGGCCGCCGTTCGGCGATTGGGGCCTGAGACGCTCCTCCACCCCGGGGCTCCCTGGCCTGCTACTGCGAAGACACATCTTTCAGGTCCCCTTTTCAGTTCCTTTGCTGAGGCACACGTCACAAACCCGTGGGGCCTCAGAGGGTGCCCTGCTCAGAGCCAGGCCTCCCAGAACCCTGGGCCAAATGTTTTCGGGCAAGTTCTCCTCCCATTTCCAGGAGCCTCTGCACCTCTTGGTTTTCAGTTCCAGTTGGTGACGATGGATTCTCTGCCCTGACCTCACTCCCCACTGCGTCTACGGAAAGGGCTGACGACATTGTTTCAGGCCCAGGAGAGCGGGCAAGAGCTCTGGGCAGAGCCGCAGCTATTCCTCAAGGACCACCACACGCCAGGCACTGTTGAGGGCACTCCGGGGAGTCACCTGCCACATGCCCAGGGCAACCTTAAAGGTGTCATCCTCGTCAGTTGCACGTGAGAACACTGATGTCACGTGGCCGGCCCAGGGTTGGCTGTCAGGGTAGAGGCCAGGCCTCTGGAACCGCCTCCATGGCCAGATGTGCCCAGCAGTAAAGAAAGTACACTCCAGCCCGTGACAAGCCTGCAGCAATTGACTTTCTCTGTCCCACAGCATTGACAAAGGAGCCTCCCACATACACCCCTGCTCTGCTGAGAGCCTCCCTGGGGGCCTGGGGAGAGCAGCCCATCTGCACTTGCACGCAATCCCGATAAGTAGCATGGTCACATTGCTTGGGCTCAAATCCTATCTCTAGAACTTTCTCTCTGTGTAACCATGGACAAGTAACGTAACCTCCCTGTGCTTTAGTTTTACAATCTATAATACAGGGACGGTAATAATTCCTTCTTTTTTTTTTTTAATTTTTTATTGTTGGCTGTTTAAAACATTACATAGTTCTTGATATATCATATTTCACAATTTGATTCAAGTGGGTTATGAGCTCCCATTTTTACCCCGTATACAGATTGCAGAATCACATCAGTTACACATCCACTGATTTACATATTGCCATACTAGTGTCTGTTGTATTCTGCTGCCTTTCCTATCCTCTACTATCCCCCCTCCCCTCCCCTCCCCTCCCCTCTTCTAATTCCTTCCTTTTAGGATGGTTAGGTGTGTGCAACGAGTCGATGTGTGGAAGCATGTAGAACACTGTCTGCAGTGTATCAAGCTGTGGATGCAAATGTATTTTGTTAGACAAATGACATACATGCCCCCACCCTACGACACACAGACACAAGGCAACAAGCTTTCCTAAGAGCCCGCGAAACCCAAAGCACAGGTGCTAGCAGAGAAAAGCTGTGGATTCTGAGAGGTTTGACCGAGGCCCTGAGGGTGGGGAGAACTCCCAGGGAGGTGGGGAGGTTGAGGAAGAGGAGTCCACACAGGGAGAACAGGGCAGCGAGACGCGGCCTCAGAGCCCAGGGCCCACTGGGGGCAGGAGGATGAGGGTGGATAGCGGAGGCGGGGGTAGGCTGTGGGAACTGAGCCCGAAGGACCTGGGATGCTGGACTGGATGCTGGACGGAGGGAGGGTTCATGTGGACCACTTCTCAACCTGGGAACGCACCAGGCAACTGTGCTCGTGCCCCCATCTGGCCCTACTCATCCGGGTCCTGCACCCACCCCTTCCCACTCAGCCGTCGCTGAGCTCCACTCTGTCGTGGCTCATGTGAGGACCCCCGGACCACGACTGTGTCAGGTGTAGGTCGTGTTTGTCCTAAAAAGAAGCGAGAGAGAGAGAGAGAGAGAGAGAGAGAGCGCTAAGCATACAATATGAGGATGTGAGAGAGGAACGAGACCCCAGACAAAAGTGAGCTCCCGTTGATCATGGGGTGGGTGGGCTTTCCTGAGGGTCAGGGAACAAGTTGAGGGAGGGCACTGAAGCCTTTACCTTGGGGGCAGTAAAGAAAGTACAGTCCAGTCCGTGACAAGCCTGCAGGCTTCAGGGGACACCCACGGGGCTTGGCCTGGCTGGAGCACAGGGCACAGGGCACAGGGCTGAGGGGAGGGAGGGGAAGTGAGGGAGGAGGTGCCAGGAGCTGTGGCCAGGCCGGGGACCTGGACCATCCTCCAGGAGTGAGTGGACTGCAGAGGAGGACATCCGGGTGGGGAAGGGCAGGAACAGAGCTACGTTTTAGGAAGCGCCCTGAGGGTTCAACCAACTGCCGAGACAAGAGTGTCTCGGTGGAAGGGGTTTATTCGAGGGGTCACCTTGGAAGCAGCCGCGATGGTGGAAAGAACCAGCCCAGCCAGGGAAGGCAGAAGGAGTAAGGTTGTGCGGCTGAGCCAGCTAACTTTATGGGCACTGAGGATCCGGGCCTGCTGGGACCCTCTGAGGAACCACTAATGAGCCTCATGTTGTCATCAACCTCGATCCCCCCAGCTTGAGAATTGTTCCCAGGAGACATTCACTCTCCTACACCCACTTCCCTTCCAGACTGTGTCTGGGCAGGGCCTGAGAGGCCTTCTGTGGCTTTGAACAAGCCCTACCTGCTTGAAACAACCCCAGCACGGTTGAGATTAGCCTCAGCTGTGCTGAAATAGTGGGCGCCCACGGCAGACATGGGCAGCAATGCCCCTCAGTATAAGACACTCGGCTAGAATTATGTCCTGCTGCAAATAACTTAGACGTGATGGCTCAAAGTTAGACATTCATCTCCCTTTGGCACTGAAGAGGTCCATACACAGTAGTAGGACTGACACACTCCCTAGAGGCCATTCTTTCAGTTGTGAAAGACCATTGCCCACATAGTCCAAGAGAGTTGCTAGAGCTCCAGCCCCCATATCTACGCTCCTCCAGTCAGCAAAAATAGAGTAAGGGGGAAGCTGAGTGCAGCTTTTCCATCTTAAGAAGACTTCTGCTCCTATCTTCTTACAGAACTCAATTATATGGCATTCCTCACCACCAGAGAAGCTGGCGAATGTTTTTAGATCCTGGGCCACGTCACTGACAAAAGCTTGGGATTCTGTAACTAAGGAAGGGAAAGAGATCGGACTTGAAGAGACAAGTAATGGTCCCTGCCGCGAGGATGCGAGATGGGACTGGGAGGTGAGTTAGGAAGCAACTGTAGTAATCCAGGGAGAGGCGAGACGGACAGACCGAGGCATGGGGCGGGGCTGGGAGAGGGAGATGCGCCCGTCACTTCTCAGGCTGAGGCTCGGCAGCGCTCAGTGGTAGAGTCAGGAGGGAGTCCCAGCCCTGACCTGAATGCCCCATCAGGGGAGGTGTGAGTCACACAGTGGGAACTGCAGGAGGCGGACAGTTTGAGGGAGGCCATGAATCCCACCAGGGATGGGCTGAGTTGGGGACAGCTGGGGGACAAGCAGAGGTGTCCAGTAAGTAGACAGGAGGGTGGGTGGTGCTCAGAGGAGAAGTCTGGGCAGAGAGAGCCGCTAGGTGCCCCCACCTAGATGGAGTGGGAAGGGTCCTCTGGGTCGGGGGCAGAATGGGAGGATGGAAGGATGGATGGATGGATGGATGGGCAGACGCCTAGCAGAGAGAAAGGGACAGATGAAGTCACAGAGACGGTGAAGTCACTGGGAAGCCGAGGAGGCGCGGCTGGGAGACAGGAAGGGAAGCAGCAGCCAAGGAGAAGCGCATGGCGGTGTCGAGTGTGACCCCCACGCTCACCCACCGCACTTGCCACACTAAGGTCAAGCATGACCTCAGCGGGAGCAGTTCCACTCTGCCGTCGGGGGTGGAAAGTGAGGGCAGATGGGGAAGTGGACGACCGCTTTCTCCTCGTCTCCACCTAAAAGGCCGGCTCACATGTCACCTCCTCCACACACTTTCTCTGGACCTCTCCCCTTCCTCTGTGCTCCCGAGCACCCAGTGGGCTCTCTGCCCAGCACTGATGGGCACGCTCCCCGGGCAGGGGTCCATGGCCGGACAGACACAGTGTTATGGAAAGGACCCTAAGCCGGGAGCCTCGCCCACGCCTCTAGTTCCTGAGAAGGAGCCCATCTTGTCCGACTGGCCAGGAGCCTCCTAGTCCTGTTGCCCCACACGAAGGAGGGGTGTCTCTCCAGGTGCCACCCAGCTGTGGCCTCCTAGCTAGTTGGCATCCCCTCCAGGACCACAGCATTTCCTGTCACTGTCCTCATCGGTGTCCTTAACCGTGGCAAAATGTGGCAGCATCCCATTTCCCTGTGGCCTAGTGGTCACGGACACCCCTCTCTCCCACCTTCTCTGGGTCTGGCCAAGGTCAAAGGCAACTTTTGTCACAGGCGAGGCCCCAAGCTGCTCCTGCCTGTCCCTCCAGAGGGTCAGCTCGGCTTTGGCCACTCGATCAAGACATCAGCCCGGGCCACAGAGCCAGCAGAAAGGAGGAGTGCTTCTAGCCGACCATGAGGCTGAGACTGTGGGACACTCCCCAGGGTCCGGGTGCTGCGCCAGCATGGCGCTCAGATCAGCTGGACCCCACACCACCTGGAGAGGCCGGGCCCTCCTGTCACAGAGTATGAACCAGGAGCCAGGCAGTCTCTGGGGTAATTTGACCTCAGGAGGAAATGAGCCCGAAAGGAGAAGGCAACCAGCCCTTAGGCTCAGCACCTGACTTGTGCCAGGAGCCTTCCTGTATCTGCTCCTTGAACGTCTCCACGCGGGAGCGGTATTTTATGGCTGAAGACCCCAAAGCTTCAAGGAGCCAGGGTTCCCAGAGCGGTAACAATGGAGCCTGGTCTGTGACAGGCCCTCGTCCTCCTCTAAGGCATCTCTTTGACAAGTCACAGGCCTGAGAGCCAGGTCACGTGTCCCCATTGTGTAGAAGAGAAGATTAAGGCTTGGCACGTGAGAGTGAGCCGCCAGCTTTGCTTTGTAAGTGTGAGATTCGGGGCCTGGGGGGCGGGGAGGGCCGACGTGCAGAGAGCCGGGATCCAAACCAGACCTCTGACTTTGAACCCCGACTGCACCTGGCAGGAAAGATGGGATTGGGGACCAGAACGCCTCCCTCGGCCCCTCACACTGAACCACGGTTTCTGTGACCTTCACACACACACACACACACACACACACACACATGCACACGCATGCACACACCATAGACTTGGCTCTCTTCCCCAGGCCACACTCAGCACCCAGCCGTGACCACGTGGGGAGGTCGGGCAGGTGTGAAGGGCCATCCCCAGCCTAAGGCGCTCAGCTGTGTGTCCTGTGGAGAAGGAGAGGTGGCAGCACGCTGCTGCCCCGTCCTACGTCCGTGCTCCACGCAGCCTGGCTTTGTTTCCAAGCCGACCAGGGAACTGCATGACTCCTCGGAAAGCGATTCACTCGGGGTACACAGAAAAGAAGCTGGCTTTCTTGTTTTCTGGACCCAAGCCAAGGTCACCCTTGCACAATCTTGCGGTTGGGATCTCCTGGGTGATACCAGGTCTGGAAATCTGTGCCTTATGTAGATTTGGAGACCCATCCATGCTGCCTGATTCACAGCAGTAACCATCATCTGTTTAGGGCCACCCCCCTGAGCGGTGTGGGGGGGGGATGTCTGCAGAGACAGCGACCAGCTCCCCAATGGTCTTTATCCCTCCTCTGGTCACTCCTCCTCCCTGCCCAAACACCGAGAGTGACATGTCCCCACTGCCTGGCCTCCTCTGGGGAAAACATCAGAGAATATGAGAAACCCCAACTTATGTTCAGTGTAACGGGAGGGGGCAGGAGGAGTCAGGTGCCTTCGAGGTCAGTTCTGCCACCACCAGGTGGCTGTGTGAGGTGGGGACCTCCATCCCTCTGAGCCCCGCTGTCTCCTCTGTAAGTAGCCACGTGTTACGAATGCTGAGTCCTGACCCTGCAAGGTCTCTCAGCATCCTGCGAACCTAAAGAAAGCACCCCTCCCCACTTGCTGGGGCCACCTCAGGTACACGTGGGGTCCCCCCACAGCCCCCACAGGCCGCACACGCAGGCTCAGCCTCCACAGTGCCCTGAGCGCTGTGGTCCTGGGTCTTTCCAGATTCCACTCCTGGCCACTTACTGCTCTTGTGCCCAGGACAAACTCCTTTCTCCAAATTCCTTTTCAGGATCATAAGCAACAAAGAAAGAATCTCGCACTGTTGGTTCATGTCTGACTCTAGTCCCTATGAAGTCACATAACAAGTGTCTGGGCTGGGGCTGTAGCTCAGGGGTTGAGCACTTGCCTCGCACGCGTGAGGCACTGGGTTAGATCCTCAGCATCACATAAAAATAGATAAATAAATCAGGTGTCTGGCAGGGTCCCGCCGGTACCAGCCCCCACGGCCTGAGCATCCTCTGCATTGCTGAGCCCCGGGACTCTGTGGAGCACCCCCTTCAAGGGCTGGGGACTTCAAGCCCTGACTCAGAAAAGAAGCCTTTGCCGGCACCCAGTCTACACAAAGTTCCCCAAAGGGTCTCTCAGAGGCTAGCTGCAGCTGTCTGTGATCGTGAACTTATACTTCCACTTTTAATTATTCATAAACTTGAGAGAAATTATAATAAAGAACAAGGAGCACCTCAGGGTCCCCTTGAGTGAGGCCCATAGAGTCTACCCGGCTCTTCTACCCACCAGATCTGGGCTTCCAATACAAAACACGGAGAATGCTTGCTGAAGACACCTGCCCTCAGGACCCCACCCCGAAGAAAGCAGCCAGGTGGCATTCAGAGGCGACTGCTTACTCAGGTCACAGGGCTGGTGTGAGGAATGTCGGGTGGCCTTCCTCCATTGCATCTGCCTCCACGGGTCACCAGGCTGCAGTGTGGACCCAAGTGCCCTCCACAAGATGCCACTGGTAATTTATCCAGCACCCTTTACTATCCCTTTACTGGAGCCCGGAAACCAGAGACAACAATGACTTTTTACCACTTTACATTCAACCCTGTGTGATTTGACAAACATCAAGACCGTCTGACATCAGAGTAACTAGAGGAGACCTTGTAACTGGCAGGTGCTGTGGCTCCACCCCAGACCCACAGGCCAGAATTTCCCAGGGGGGTTCCGAGCAAGCCTATTCCTGAGAAGGGCGGTTCTGGTGTGGAGCCAGGGCTGGGAACCACCACATCTAAAATTAATCATAGGAAATGAATACACCAGCACCTACTAGGTGCCAAGCAGCGTCACTGTGGTTAACCACGCCACGAGCAGCAGAGTGGGCTTTCTCAGCTCCATTTTGAGAAGAGGAAGTGGGGTGGGGTGTGCCCACAGAGGTGGAGGGGCTTCCTGAGCCACCCGGCTGGAAGGAGGCAGAACTTGGGCTTGAATCCAGTCTTTCTGATGTCAAAGCCCTGCCTGTCCCGTGCCCCTGCAGCTGGAAGGAGAGGGCTGTGGAGTGGGCAGTTAGCACCAGCTCACACTCACTGCAGAGGAGACGAGGAAACTGAGGCTCCGGGCACCGTGAGAGACGGTGGGCACTGGAGAAGGACCGAGGACTGCATCTCACGAGAGGTGACCTTTGAACTGGGTCTTGAATGACAACCTGACATTTCCATCACTCACCTGGCCGTCCATATATTTTGCTGGCGTCCCCACACTGTGCTATGAGCTGTGCCCAGTGCCAGGGGTAGGAAGGTAAAGAAGGCACAGCCCCACCCTCAAGATGCACTAGTGTTCTGACTCTCCTGGGCCGCCATCTTCCTCCTTCCCCCAGGTCACCTCCTCTGCTCCTCTGCTTCCTGAGGTGGCACCAGCTCCCAACACCCTGCTCTTCAGAACACCCTTCCCAGCAGGCTTTCTTCATCAACCAGTTCCATTCTGAGCTCTGGGAGGAGAGAGGCATGTGGGCCCCACCCAGGCCAGGGGACAAGGGGGTGCACTCCAGCGCCACCAAGTGAGTCACAGCACACAGACCCCTGAGAAATGGGGTGATAAGACCCACTTCCCTGGGAAGTCAGGGAGAGAGATGAGATAAGAAGAGAAAGTGCTTTGAGCTCCTCAGAAGAAAGAAGCCACAAACAGACCCAGGGTGTTATTAGCAGCGTCATTACTCGCCTCAATTAAAGGGTCACCCATCTGACTACATGAGGAATCGTTAGCTCATCCTGCAACCCACACAGGGTTGTATTTTTAATGTAATTTCATTTTTATTAATAACAGATAAGACTGCAAAGTACAGTACAAATCCTTCTAAGCTGTTAACACTCCTCTTCAGGCTGGGTGAAGTCTCTTTCTTCCCACACGGCAGCTAAGGACTCCCCAGCTCCAAATCCTCCTATGGAGCTTGGAACCACATCTTGGCCCCCCAGTTCCATTATCCAAACTCCCCTTCTCCTTGGTCCCTCCTGCCTTCCCTTAACACCATCTGCCTTGTCTCCCCATCAATGAAATGCTACAAGACTGTAATGCAATACCATAGGTACCCGACGTGGAGAAAACAAAGAATAGTTAGCAGATAAGTGCACAGGTCATGCATTCGGTCCTTCACCCAACTAGCATTTTACTACGTGATGAGAATGCAGAGCCTTGAGATGAATAACACATGTGCCATCCTCAGGAACCCACACCTATGAGTGGAAATTGCCCCCCCCCCACAACCACAGAGATACACAAATGTGTATAATAAAAGGGACCCCCCCCCGAATCCTGGGACAACTCCATAGGAAGGAGATCATTCCTCAGCATTAGAGTCAGGAGACTATGTCGGCTGGGAAAGGTCTTCCAGAGGGAGCAAGATGTGACCTAGCCATAGGGTGCCTAGAGCAGGAAGGGTCAACAGGGAGTACACGTGGAGGGAAGAGAGACTCTGTGTGCCACCCACACAGGGCTGTATTTTCAACGTCGTTTCATTACATAAAATGGACCCGAGAAGGGGTCCAATATGGCCAGGGAGGTGGGGCATTGAGAAGAGGGATAGAAATGAGGGCTGAGGAGAGCGAGAGATACCTCGTGGTTCCTTGCAGTAACAGGCAGACCCCAGACAGCCCCAGGAGGCAGCACTGTCCTTACCCTCTTATTACACGCAAAGTCTCCAAGAGCTGGAGCCCCAGGTAAGATGGAGGCGAGCTCAGAGGGGCCAGGCTCTTAGTGCCAAAAGAAGGGTTTTATCTGTGAGGATTCAGGCAGAGGGAATGAGCAGTGGGCTCCTCAGGTAAATGGATGGAGTAACTGAGGTGGGGTGGGGGACAGGATGAGGTCAGAGGCACTTGGAGAAGGCTAAGGCAGGCAAAGGGAGAATGCAGAATGCAGAGCTGGAGGAAGCAGGGAGCTCCTAGAGAGAGCCTTGGCCTCCTCCACAAGCACCTGGGGTCACCAGGGTGCAGTCACAAAGGGCAGAGCTGGAAACCACCTTAAAATTTTTTTCTGGTGAGTAGGACACCTCTTGCTTCACCACCCATCCTTTCCTGATAAGGGCGTAGTTCTCCATGGAGGAGCATCACCCTCCTCCCACACAATTCCAATCCACAGGATTTGGAGAGAATGACCCCATCTGCTCTTCCATCCTTCAGCTCACACACACCATGGCTACTTTGGGGCATATGACCAAGGCCTGGCCAATCAGAACCTTCCATACACCTGTGGCCACATGACCAAGGCCTGGCCAATCAGAACCTTCCATTCACCTGTGGCCACATGACCAAAGCCTGGCCAATGAGAACTTTCCATCGACCTATAGCCACATGGCCAAGACCTGGCCAATCAGAACTTTCCATCCACCTCTGGCCACATGACAAAGCCTTTGCCAACAGAACCTTCCATCTACCTGTGGCCGCATGACTAAGGCCTGACCAGTCAGAAACTTCCACTAGTCTAAACTTTTAGGAAAAATAAGTCCTTTTTCCTGTATCTATGAGCTAAAAGGCTAACAAGCCCAGGGCTTCTGGGGACACTCTGTGGAGAAAACCCGTCTAAAAATGGAGGAAGTCATAGAAAGATACTATGGAGATGAGAGGTCATGGGAGGACACTAGGGAAGGAGAACACTTGAATTCCCTGAATCCAGTCAGAACTGAAGCCACCACATCCCTGAACTCCACAGTCACAAGCTCCCTTTCATGAGTAAGCTTATTTGTGTTTCTGACACTTGGAACCAAAACAGTCCTGATTCATCTTGATCCAAATGCTTTATTCCCACATGGGCTGATCAGAACGCAGCACAGGAGTGATTTTCTGAGAACACATGGCAGGTCCTCTTGCTATGGTGCCCCTCTGGTGCACGAGTCATCAAGGGTTGCCGAAGACACACGAGATCCCTGCTCCCACCCAGCATCTTGGACCTTTTCCACACCAAATGTCATCTCCCTCAAACCTCCGTGTTCAGGGGAGCCCTGCATGTTACTTGCCTTGCCCACCGACCACCTGAACCATTATTTGCTTAGTATTCATTTTCAAATAAACCCAGTTTTTAATGTAAATATGTTCATATTCAACTGTGTATCACTTATCAAGTGTAAATGCAATATTAATTGACACAGAAAACATAAGCAATTAAAACACCTGCCATGTTAATTCCATTAAGGCCAGATTCCCTTGCTTCACACTTGCCCTCCCTTTGTTAAAAAGAAATTAGGTAGTGTTAAGAATGTGCTATCACCAAGGTATTGGGACCTCACCCAAGACCCACTTGGGGACTGAGCCAGGCTGTTCCTCCTTAGCTGCTGAGGGCATTGGGTACCGACTGCTCACGATGCACCCCTCTCCAGGGAATTACGCTGTGAATAGTCAGAAACACTATCACAGAGTCACTGTCCCCTGTTCAGTGACTGAATAACCAGAGGAAGAAAATGCAGCCTCCTTGCCTCAGGAGGCACCAGCTGCATGGGATGCTCAGGCCCCTGGGATCTGGCCGAGGCTGGTCTCCAGCTGAGCCCACACCTTTGCTGTGCCCCTTCCTGGGGAATCTCCAACACCCCACATACAGAGCTTGGACCACTCAGACCCACGTTTGTGAAACTAGGACATCCCCCTACCTGTGATCCCAGACCTGCCTGCTCCTGCATTCCCAACCTCCGTCAGTAGAAGCCCCCTCTTCCCAGTCACTTCAGCAAGAAGCCTGGAGTCTCCCTCAGGGTTGCCTCTTCTCTTTGCTTCCCACCCTAGAGGTTCCTGTCCTAAATATTTCACCTCTTGCTGAGTCTCCTGCTACACTGCTTGCCCCCAAATCCAAGTCAATCGCAACTCCTTCTTACACTGCTACAGATGGCCCAGAGGGTTCTGTGAGACCTTGCCCGGCCTGGGCCACCCCGACTCATCGCCTCCCCCCACCATCTTGTCTACTTACTTTCCCTTCTCCCCACCTTCCTCACTGGACTTCCCAGGCCCCACCACACAGGACTTCAGGACTGCTCAGGCGCTCCATGCCTAGAACCCTCTTGCCATTCCCCATCTGACCTGTCCGCCTTACATTTCAGTGTTGGAGGGGTCAGGCCTGCTAATGCTCCAAGATGCCCAGTTCTTCTCCAGTTCGTGCTTTTGTCACTGATGACATTTGTTCATTACCCAGCTTCCACATGACTTCATCCACTGGACTTGCCCACAGTTCTGTCCCCAAGGCCTGGAACCAGGCCTCAGAGCAGGGCTCTGCAATGGATGGATGAATGAGTACACAGAAAGAGCAGACAGACGCATGCATAGGCCCTGCCCTGCACCTTGGCCACACCACCACTCTTTCCTGGACAGCCTGCTCCCTTCTCACAGACAAGGCCCCTCTTAGTCCCGCTTGCTCCAAGAAGGACCCCCGGGTGTCCATAACACAGAGTGAATGCGCCTCTTCATGAAGTGCAGGATGGACATGTCAAAGGACATCACTAAACACTCTGCTCTGCCAGTGTAGACCTCTTCTTCCTCTAGAAAAAAAGCTCAGTGACGCTATCATACATAGAAATGAGTGACAGATAGGGGAGGGAGGGGGTCACATGCCTGAAAGTGAGCTCAGCAACCAAAGGAATTGACTCACAGGGAAAGGTTTGGAACATGACATAGTGTCATACGAATGTGGCCCGAGCTCCTGTCCTTTTATGTCTTTATTGAACTCTACCTATGCAGGAGGCCCCGAGTTGGGTGGTTCAGGAAAGGGAAATGGTACCTAAACCCTGAACACCACCTGCTAAGGTTTATGGTTTAGTTACACCACAAGGCTGAATCATAAGTCATCCCCATAGAAGCCTAGCAGCCAGCCAAGCGCCCAAGAGAACCCCACCTCCAGAATTCCATTTCTTTTTATTCAACCCCCATGAAGCGCGTGGGGCTCAGTTCCCTCCTCTCACTGGGAAGCATTCTCTTCCACAGCACCATCCTCTCCGAAGCTTCTTACTGAATCTTCTCCAGGAGTGTGTGTGTGTGTGTGTGTGTGTGTGTTTTACAGTAAGCTCGCCCCAGACAAAGTACATGTTGCTGAAACCATCCTGCGCTATCTGCAGAATACGCCGTCCCCACAGCCTGGGAATGGATGGCGAGGCTTCAGCTCCACAGCCTGCCTCTAGCAAACTCATCCGATGGGGCAATGTGGCCAATCGGCCGAGTAAATGCTGGACCCCGGAGTCCAAGAGTCCCCATGAGCATCTAAGCCCACTTTCAGGAGTCTTTAATGGTAAAGGCAAAGGTGTTTTCGACGCGTACCGAGAGAGATGGCCTGATACCATAGGAAAATAGGTGCATTGGGAAAGGTGACTCTTGTGTCTCAGCAACAGAGACACGGGAGTTGCCGAAGTTTCTCAAATTCCACCACCCCCACCCGGAGCTGCTGGGGTGACGAAACCTTCTGAAGAGTGGGAGCTGCCTACACTGACGAGCCGAGAGGAAGCCCAGCGCCCAGATTACCTCCCTGCGGCCACTAAGGTCTACGGGTGGACTTGCCATACCCCCGCAGCACGGGTCCCCTTGAAGCACGGCTTCGGTGCCACCAGCACTGACACGAGTTGCTTCATCTCTGGGCTGGCACATGAAATGCCAGGTGGAAGCAAAGTGTTGAAATGCAGGAATAGAAGCATCCCCACCCGGGGCGTGACGAAACACTTGGAAGAAGCCTTCACAGGCCCTTGGCATGCGTTTAGGACAGCAGGGGAGGGGGTGCTGGGGCTTGACTTGAACAGGAGCACACCGCGCCTGAGGGCAGAGGGGCAGAGGGCCGGTGGGAGGGGCTCCTGGGCATTGGCACAGCTGCATGGGGGGGAAGCCCCCCCAAGGCAGAAGGTGGCCCGCAAATTCAGCTCTTGGAGTCCTAGAGAGTCTCACTGTCTGGTCCCACGTTCCAACCTGAGTCTAGTTGTCCCCAAAATGTCCTAAAGCTCCATGGCTAGGAAAAGGTATGCAGAATGATCTGGTCACCCAACAGGAAGGGAAAGGGAAAGAAGGAGGGAGAAAGGAAGCAAATAGAGGGCAGAGGAAGGAACGAGGAAGGAAGGAAGAGGGGGGGCAAAGAGGGAAAGGGGAGGCGAGGCAGAGACAGAGAGAATGAAAACTTTTGAGATGGTGTCTGTAAGACTGCTGGTCTGAAGGGTTCAGACATTCCTTCCCCAATAAATGGCTGGGTGTGTATGAGTGTGTGCCAGTGCTGGCGTATTGTGCAGGTGTATTAGAAGGGCGTGTGTGTGTGTGTGCACCTGTGTGCATTTGTGTTCAAGCGTAGTGTGGGAGCATTGTGTGAGTGTGCATGTTTGGGTGCTTGGGCGTGCGGCTGTGTTTGTGCATGTTCACGTGTGTACATATGTGTGCATCTGTGTCAGTGCAGCATCCTGGAATAAACACAACCCTGGAATAAGTCTCAGGAGAGATGGAATCACCTCCTGATGGACCATGTACCCGTTGTTATGTGAACTTGAGCAAATGATGTCAGCACTCTGGCCTCAGTTTTTCCCCCATGTTCAAATTTCTACAAGAGTGCCTCGCACATACTAATTGCTCAATAAGTATTTGCTAAGTAATTGTTATTTGGGGAAAACGCTGCTGACTACTTGGGGTTGAGAAGGTACAAAGTGAACAATCTATACAGAACTACCCTCTCTGGGCATGCACATGAGAGAAGCCCAGTAGCTGTCAACTTCAGGTTTTTCCCTAGGGAGGAAGGAAACTGAAGAAGGAAATGCTGCAGACAGACACAGGCCTCTCGCAGCCCCTTCCCTGGGGCTGAACAAGTGCCACTGAATAAGACAGCACCCTTGGCAGATTCTTGAGCCACTTCCCAGGGGCTTCTGAATTCCCATTATGTTATACATTAGCCATGCTTCATCTTCCTTCTCTCAGTCAAAGGTTGGCAGTCATTCATTTGCAAAAATTAAATGCAAGATTGAATTTTAACGACTTGAAAATCTGAGGTCAGCTTTGCTTTTGGTGACCCGGGGGGCAGGAAGCCTGGTAAGTCATAGGAGGGGTGGTGTACTTGTGATCACAGTCCTGCAAGGTAGGAATTATTATCCTCATCATCCTGTGAAAGGAATTGAAGCTCAGAGAGGTCGGGTAACTGGCCTGGGGCCATAATGCGCACTCCAGGCCTCCAGAGCTGCCTCCAAGCCCAAGAAGAGATACTCAGAACGGAAGGGTAGAAGTCTGCTCGCCCCTGCAGGTAAAATGAGGTCTCTTGGTTCTAAACCCACAAACATCTCAAAATCTCTGACCAGTCAGCCCCGGTTGAGTATTGGCAGATGGAGCCAGGGCCATGTGGCAATCAGAAAACTAGTCAGGTGGCACTGGAACGGTGCCTCTGAGGTATTTCACAAACACGGGGAACAAACACATTTGGTGTCGCAATCCTGGCCACCCGGAGCTGCCGCGTTGGCTGTTTTTTGAGAACGGACTATGGATAAGGAGTTTGAGGGCTGATAGCGCTGGGACACCAAGGTGGGTGGCCACCTTGGAGACCGTCCAGACCTTGGAAGACAAGGATTTTCAGCCCCCCACCCCTGCAGTTACAGCCAGAGAGACCCACTCTCCTGAGGCAGCTAACACTGCTCCCAAGGCCCCACAGTCCTGGTTTCCCACTGCCCCCTTGACAGACTGAGGGCCCAGGCCAGCTGGGTTCCAGACAGGCCTGGTCCTCACCACCTCCGTGCCCAGGAAGCACCCCGCCCCCTCCCCACAAAGAACTAACTATCCATCCCATAATCCTCCAGACAAAGGCTAATGAGGACAGAATCTCAGCGTGTCCCACTGCCCTTGAGATGACCGTGCACTGGTAGGAAGAGTGCTCTAAACTCGGAGCACAGCAGCAGACACATTTCACTTATTTTCCCACCTAATCTCTTAGCACCTGCCTGCCTTAAAGCAGGACATTCAGCATCTCCTCAAGGATTTTCCTCCCTTCCCGACAAATTTTCCCAAAGCCCCATGGAAGGCCAAGTGCAAAACAAGAATGAGTTCTCTCTAGACGCCAGGCTCAGAGGAACTGGCATCTCTCCAGTTTCCAGCTGCCACGGATCCTCCTGCCATGATTCTCTCTGTCATGGATTCCCACTGCCACACAGTGTCACTGTTGAAGCTTACACCTACAAAATTTCTTGGATTCATACAAATTCCAAAACCGCATTCCTGACCCACAGCCAGGCGCCCCATGTTGAGCTCTGAGAGTGGCATTCTCCTAATTCCTTTTCTCCTACTCAGGCTATTTCCCAGGGTACAAGAGGACATCAGCAACACCGAAGGGAGACCTATTTTCCACCACTCACAAATCCCTTTCTCCCTGCCCTGTAGCCACTGTGAGGAACACATTCTTGCTTTTGAATCTCCAGAGAGGGACATGCTTTTGAATATGCTTCCCTGGAGAGAAGGAGGGCTTCCTGCTCTGCACCTGCCCTTCCCAGGGGAGCTGGCCTTCTCCTGCCTAGACCTGGATGTCCCCAGCAACCTCCTCACCAAAGGACAAAAGCTCAGGTGCATCTCCAGCACCTCCTGTTAAGCACCTGCCACCTTTGTAGGAAATTTCAGGACCACAAGGCTGCATAGCCAGAGGATAGCCATTGTATTTGGGAAGGCCTGCTGTCTGCAGGGCATTTTGACACCAATGATCCTGATGAATCCCAACCACAAGGAGGGCGAGGAACCTGCATTTCATTAAGGAAATACAGCTCAGGACACTGAGGACCGCAAGATGCAGGGATAAACGTTGTTGGTTGTTGGCCTAAGTCTTTCTCCTGCCCACAGAGAGTCTCAGCTCGCTTTCCGACCCCCAAAGCTGACTGCCAGCCAAGTCAAACTAAAGAAACACCCAACCAGCCTTCAGGGATAAAGGAGTCACAAAAGAGTGCCTCTAGGCATGGGGCTGGATTGGCAGTTGCAAATGATATAATAATGGCTACTCTCCCTGCTGTGCCCAGACCCGAGCTACACCAGTGGAGAACGAGGACTGACTCCAGCACAAACCCAGCTCTGAGCTCACCACGAGGGAAAAGACTCACTCTCTCAGTACTCTGACTCAGTGTTGGAAGAAAAGCATGCTGTGGGAAGAGGGAGAGAAGGCCCAGAAGAGGTTCGCTGACCTCCACTGGCAACAGCTTGGGCAGACCCCCCCGGAGGAGGGAACTTTGGCCACACATAACAATAGCAGCCACCAGAAGGCACCAACAATGACTGACCGCTTGTTCTGTGCCAGGCACCCTATAGGTCCTTCTCATAAATATCACCTCATTTAATTCTTCCAATAACTCTGTCAGGCAGGCAGTGTCGTTACCTGCATCACTAGGTGAGGACACGGAGCCAGAGCCAAGGCAAAGCAGCAACCGTCAAAGCAGAGATCCCATCCCACGAGGATCTGAATTCATCTGCCTCCTCAGAGGTGAGCCTGGGACAAACAGGGAGAGGAAGTGGGTGTCCCAGGAGGAGGCAGGAAGGGAGCCACCTCAGCAGGGGAGGAAGAGGGGGAGGCCTCCCTGCTTCCAGGAGCACAAGTAAAGGAACCATTGAGACTACTGGCCCCAATGTCCAAGTATAAGCATGGTGGGGGGGCGAGGACAAAGACCTGTTTCCCCAACAACACTAGCCAAGACGTACCACGGTCAAGGCAGGGGCTAGGCTTTTGCCAACATTAGCTCATTTTCATTTTCATCAAAACACTGTAATAATTAAGGATCACATACAATAATTGGGACTCATGTGTCAGGCATTGGTCTAGATGCTTCTATATGTTTAAATTCATCCGATCTATACAACTCTATATGATAAGTATTATTATTATTATTATTATTATTATTATTATTATTATATCCGTTTGACAAGAGGGAAAACTGAGGCATGGAGCAATTAAGTACTTGTCACCAGGCAACGCAGGTGATAAACGTATCATATAAACTCAAGCAGTCTGGCCCCGTTTTCCCTCTAAGGTAGCCATCACTGTCCACATTAGAGAAACAAAGAGATGGAAGCCCAGCAAGAGGGCAGGAATCATCCCATCTTTTTGGTGGAAAACCAACGTTTGAAACCCAACATCCAGGCTCTTCACCAGGTGGCAACGGCAACCCCATCCAGCCACTTACAGAAGGCTGTCCTCAGGCCACTTGCCCCATGCCTGAGCGCCATCACCTGAAAAAATGAGAAAGTGCCACCTGGACGTTTCCAGGGCCCTAGTGGGAGCTCCCAGGACAGAGGGGCAGTTTTAACACCATGGTGGCCAACACCCGAGAAGAAGGCTAACTGCTTTGGCAGGGAAACCACAGCCTAACCCTCAACAGCTACTCATTTGCATGAGGACAATTTGGGGTTCCTGCCACCACTCCTTTTCCACCTTCGTGGTACAGTCTCCAACATGACCACCACCAACAATTTCTCCCACCTCTACACATCGCTCCTCCACTCATGCAGAGTCTGTTTTCCCTCCCCTCAAATGTGATCAGGCCTCGTAATTTACTTTGCCCAAATGAATGTGGTAGAGATAATGCCCTGGCACTTCTGAGCCTGGCTCCAAGAGTTTGGGAAGCTTTCTTTTCCTGCCTCTTGGAATCCAGCTGTCAGACTGCAGAAAACCTCCGACTAGACGGCAGAGATGAGAGACCACGGGGAACGGGACCTGAGGACGAGACACCGTCAGGTTGGATTCAGCGCTCTTTCCGCACCTTTCTATCCTGCTTCTCAGTGAAATCTGCCCTTCTGCTTCCAGTGAGAGCTAAGTCACCTGCATGCTCCCCTCAGGACCTGTATGTCACAGAAGGCCCTTGCACATCCCCTAGGATCCAGCAGGCAAGAATCCCTGAGGTTCAAATGTCAGGCTCCCCTGAATCACACGCAGGGTGGAGACTGCCGAGATGACTCAGGTTGAGGTGAACTTACAAATGCATGTGCCAGAAACCAGGCTCACACCCCAGGTGTGTTAAGTAGGATCTGAAGCGTCAAAGCCTTTGTGCTGCAGCTGGGGCTGTGAGTCCTTCCCACCTTGCCACCCCAGTGTCCACCATCCCGTGTGCATCCGATGGAACACTCCATTCATGGCAGATGGCGCCCGGGCTCTCCGCAGCTGGCATGACTCTCCTATCCGAGTGCAAAGCCAGGACGACGGGAAGATTGCAGGCTCATTTGCAGCCTGGCTTCCAGCCACGTCCCCACAATGACACAACTGCCTCCTCCGACGAGCACTTTCCAATCTCCAACTGAGATCTGTTGGATGAGAAGCCAGTTTCCACCACAGCCAAGCTCAGGCAGCTGTGGGTGGGGGTGTGGATGTAGCTCTCTTCCACCCCGAGATCTGGGAAGAGAGAGCTCATCTCCTCACCAGCCAGAAGGCCGGCCAAGCCAAACAGGGCTTCTGCTCAGGGCCTTGAGGAACCAAGTGGGAAACAGCCCAACCGCCAGGACTGTGACAGCCAAGGTCAGCAGAGAAGCATGCTCATCTACCCCTGCTGATGGAATGGTCCCAAAGGGAAAGATTTAACTTGTTTTAGGAACTAGTCAGAGCCTGGCTTGGGCACGCTGCCAGGGTGTTACGAGAACAATCTCTGGGAAACGGGGAATGGAGTTTTTGCCAAGCAGATTGCAGCTGTGGAGCCTGAGATTCAGTGGCCCCTGATATACAGCCAGCCCCTGATTCCTGGGGACCTCCCTGACCACTGCCAAAGCCACTGGCAGTGATGAGCTGACTGGTGTTCCCATGCACTCGGGGTGTGGGAGTCCCTGCTGCACTCAGGCATCCCACTCAAGCTGAGGAAAGAGGTGCAAGAGGCAGCCTCTGCCCTCGAGGACCTTGTCTGCGGCCCTCAAGTAATCACAGTACAATAGGGTGGATGCTGCAAGGTGCAGCCGCTCCGGGAGCCCGAGGGAGGAAGGAGAGGCCTGTCTAGACGACCCAGGGGGGTTCAGCAGGACTGAATCATGAACCTGGCCTTGAACGGGGAGCCCTGATCAGCTGGCGATGGTGGAGGGCCTCCTGGGTGGAGAGAGTGGGCTTGGGGGATCCCAGCAGGTCCTTCCCACCCCGCCCGCCAGCCCTGGCCTGCGGTTCAATTCTCTGCAAGAACCATTTTCAACGGACCCCTGATTCCACATCCTCTCTTAACCCAGGAACTTAGTTCATCCTTTTCCTGAAGCAACCAAGAGACATTTACAGAACCCTAAGGAGCCACTGAGAGCCCCAAGAGCACCCCACAGTTTGCATGAGGCTCCCTGAAGCAATTTTTTTCTCAAGCAGTGAGCAGCTGGGCATGAGGAAGATGATCCCATTTAGAAGGCCCCAGAAAATTCAGGAAGAATCTAGAATTACTCAACAGGACAATTGTGAAGGAAGAGAGCTTTGGCCCTCCAAGAAAGTGCCAGTGGAAAAAATCCAGGACCATTTCAGTATTGAGCAGATGTTCCAACAGGGAAGGAAGCCCTCAACACAGACCTTTCTGTAATAGCAGCCACCCCTCTCCCTCCCAGCCTCATACCTAACCTCTCGGCCATGACACCCATAGACCTAGTGCAGGACTCCAGCCACTGAGAGCAGGAAAGGCAGAGTGTCACCTTGCCAGCTAAGAAAGATCCTTCTGGCTGGGCTGGGGAGGCACCTACGCAGCTGAGATTAGGAGGCCACCTATCTAGAAGACAGGGAAGGGAGGGAGGGAGGGAGAGAGAGAAGGAGGGAGGGAGGGGGAGGGCAGGATGGAAACTGTTGTGTTTCTTTTCACTTCTGAACCAGGCTGTGAGGGATATTTCAGTGACCCTACTTTGCAAATTAGAAACTGAGGCTCAAGGCTTTTAAGGAACCCGCTGAAGGTCAAAACCCTAGTAAACAGGGATTCAATCCAAACTCTGGGGACTCGGAAGCTTATGCTTTTTCTAGACAGCCTGGATAAAAATAACTGCCACAAATCAAGAATCTGCCACTGGCCAAGTCCTGGGAAGGCCCTTTTTAAAAGAGGATCACGCAGCCTCGCTGAGCAAACTGTCCTGGCAGAGATGTCCAGCCCAGCTGCCTCTCCTGCCCAGAAAGGGCAGCCAGGGTGGCCACAACAGTCGGCTCCCAAACAAGCAGGGCTCTGACAGGGGGACACGCCCAGTAATCACGGTGAGCAGCAAGTACAAACAGTACGGTCCCCTGTGGTCACTGTAGTCCAGCACTTCCCAGCCAGCGGCAGTGTCCCCCCCCCCCACCGCCCCCAACAGCACATCTGTCAGAAGAGGCTTGGAGGTAATCCTCCCCAGGTCCCTCTCCACCCTTTCCAAGAAAAGGTCGTTAGCCAGCCATCCTTGGGCATCTCAGACGCTGATCGCACCAGTCCAGTAGGGCATGTGAAAGAAACTAGTCACGTATTTAATTATTTAGCTTTTCTATGGAACTGAAAATGTTCCATTCAAGGGATTATCCCGTGCCCTGAGACCACATCTTTCTAACTTTCTTGAGGTTAGAAATGTCATTTCTTTGGGGGGGACTGGGGATTGAACTCAGGGGCACTCAACCACTGAGCCACATCCCCAGCCCGATTTTGTATTTTACTTAGAGACAGGGTCTCACTGAGTTGCTTAGTGCCTCGTCATTGCTGAGGCTGGCTTTGAATTTGCGATCCTCCTGCCTCAGCCTCCAGAGCCACTGGGATTACAGGCCTGTGCCACCACACCTGGCTAAGAAATGTCATTTCTTTGGATTACATAATAGTTATAACAGATTGCAGTTTGATTCAATACCTTTAGTGAGCAAAACTAAAAGTTGGGATCATGATGATGTTGGCTCTATTGGTTGAATTTATTCACTGTTTTGCCCCCTTTGAAGCCATTCAGGGGCACCAGGTCTATCACCTGCTGTGTAACGTCCCCACCATCCAGCTCCAGGACTTCATCATCCAAACCGAGGCTCTAAGCCCATTAAACACTAACTATGCCTCTCCCCCTGGCGCCGGGCAACCTCTGACTTTCCATTTCTAAGAATTGAACTGCACAGGTTCCTCCAAGAAGTGACATCATGCAGTGTTGCCCTTTTGTATCTGCCTTATTTCACTGAGCATAATGTGCCCTCGGGTCTCATCTGTACTGTAGCCTGTGTCTGAATTATTTTTTCCTTTTAATAGCTGAATAATATTCTGTTGTGTGGATGTAGCAAGTCTTGTTGATCCATTCTTTCACTGATGGTGCATTCCCTGAAGTCACTGGTCTACCTGTGCACGTGCTAAGTGATGGGCAGCTGCTTCCTGCTTCCCAGGCAATGCCCACACAACTTTTAGCAGAGAGAAGAAACCCCTATCTTCTTTCAACCACCACTTGCCGAAGGGACTTCTCAATTGATACCATCAATAAGATCTGGTCCCTAATTCCAGAAACTTACAACCAACTGTGGGGTTCAGGGGTTCCCAATGTGGAGAGCAGCCATGGGCAGCCGGGAAGTCAACAGGGTCAAGTGTCTTACCCAGTCTGGTCTCGGTGGGCAGAAGAAGAGTGCTGGTATCTCCCCAAGGAAGGATTGGGTCATCGGCCTGGACTTGGGTTAGGCAAGGTAGCAGTGTGAGGGGTCAAAACATAGCAATTTCTCCTTTGGAAGTGACCCAGTGGGGCAAATGTCAGACACGCGCACCACGTGTCACCAGTCTGTTGGCACACTTTGCCTCACCACCATCTCTGCGTCTGGTGGTGTGCTAGGCCCTGCGGGGAGCACAGGAAGGAGAAGATGTGGCTCCTGTCCTCCAGAGACTTATTCACACAGGGACTCCCCAACTTTTATGTCTGGGAGGAGTTTGGGATGGGAACCTTGGTTTCCTGGACTCATGTTTCCATGTGGAAGGATCTTATGAAAAGTAACACCTCCTGCCTCATTGAGAGGTGTAGACACTTATCTCATCAGTGTGTTCAGGAGAAGAAACAGCCAAGCCCTTCTGGGTCCTCTTTTTAGGCACTGCCTTAGGATATGTCAGCAGGATCATGTCCCTGAGGGAGAACTCTGGAGATGCCTCGAGTTGCCATGGATGGAGTTTGCCTAAATTGGGACTAGGCTCGCTAAACCCTTGGTTATGGTCTCACATTTCTGCCACATTATCCAACCCAACTTTTGTCAGGAGAAAAAAGAATCCATATCTCTGTTGGTTCTGAATGCAGGAAGAGAGCGATGAGTGTTATTTGGGGCCTCTCAGAATAACTATTGCTGACAGCTATTAAAACCACCGCTAGGTCAGGCACAGTGGCACACACCCATAAACTCAGCTGCTCAGGAGGCTGAGACAGGAGGATCCCAAGCCTGAGGTCAGCCTCAGCAACTTAGCAAGACCTTGTCTCAAATTCAAAAATAAAAAGGACTGGGGATGTAGCTCAGTGGTAGAGCACCCCTAGGTTCAATCCCCAGTATCAATAAAATAAAATAAAATAAAACGAATCTCCATGTCTTAACTCTACATAAGGTTTGCTTTAGAGAGCTTGGAGTGTAGCTCAGGGGTAGAACAACTTGCCCAGCATGTGCAAGGCCCTGGGTTCAATCCCCAGCACCATAATAAACCAATAAGCCGTTTTATTTTCTATTTGATAAAATCTACTGATGGTTTTCCTGGTCAAGAAGTTCTGCTGTAAAAGGGCGACTCAAAGACCCAGTTTGCTTTATATTGTGTCTTCACCACTGTCTGACTTCAAAGTCAGCCTGGAATGTGCAGCCATGAGATGTGGAAGGCCTGAAAGTTCACACCGCAGAGTATTTCACGGTATGAATGTCCAGGCCTGGAAATGTCATAGATCTCTTCTACCACGCTGCTGGGCAAGGCCAGTCACATGGCCCCACTGAGGTACAAAGGAGACCAGAAAATGTGGATTATTCAGTGCCCAGAGGGGAAAGGACAGTGGGACGTTGATGAACTTTAGCATTCTCTGCAAGGTCTCATCATGGTCCAATCCTGCATCTGGAAGACAATGATTTTGAGAATCAAAGCATGGAACTTAGTTGCCCCCAGCACAGGGTCATTTAATAACAGAGCTGGAAGAGAATCGGGCCTCACAGAAACAAAACAGAAGAGAAAGGAAGGGCCGGTAAACTCCAGAGGGCCCTAACCAGGAGAGGCATCCCCCTGCATCAGGGAGCTGAGCACCTGGCACTGGAAGAGGGCGGGCAGGGACTGACAGCGTGGTAGAGGCGATGGGAACCGAGGCCCCCCCAGGGGGCTGGCCGGAGCAGCGATTCCCACACTGCACCTCCCAGGCCCTTTCATAATTTCTCCCTTTGGACCTCATGTTTTGAAAGATCGTGTGTCACAAACAAACTGCGCTTATTGAGCAATAACAAATACATTTCCCCACGTCTTATTCATCAAGGTTGAGCACGCGTGGGCGCGCCTGTGTGCCTATACACGACAAAACACAGACCTGCTCACTTTGGGCACCTTAACCACCATGGTTTTGACCTGCTGTCCCTAAGCCGGCCACATTCGTGAGGCTACCAACAACCAGTTCCCTCTTCTGACAGGCATCGAACTCCTGCATCGATGATTTAATTCCAGCCAAACCACCACAACAAACAAAACTAAGAATTTAGTTACCCTAAGTTGTCTACTGTGGGGTGAACTGACAATTTTAAATGACATTACTGAGATGCACTCCCAGACCCACGGTACCCTTCAGGGCGGCTAACTCAAGAGTCTGGGTGCTAGACCAGCCTCTCCAAGCCACTCCGTGCTCAGCACTTGCCACTTCTTCCCAGCCGACTTCCCAACAGACAATGTCGGTGCGCTTGGTCCCGCACCTAGTAGGAACTTTCTCAAAGACAATGTCTCTGTATTCCCCTGCCTCAAAACTGATGGACTCGTGGATGAACAGGATGAACTTCACTGTCAGCTTTAAGGTCAGGCTAGCCGCTCAGAAGAGAAGGAAACGGGCTCCTGTCTCTGAACCCAGCAGTGGCTGAGATCAGAAAGGAGCCGTAGGTCCCATATCTGGGGTCTTCCACTCCCCAGCCAGATGTCTTCACGGCATAGACCACTGCAGAGGGGGTCCTGGAGGGCAGGCGCTCTCTTGCATTGCTCTTTGTGTAGACAGCGGCTGACCCAGAGCCTGGTACCTAGCTGAGCCTTAGTCGGTGTTTAATTCATGAGCAGGGCCCCCTCTCCAGGGTCAGCTTCCTTCTCCAGCCCCACTCCCCGGCTGTGCCCGCGCCCTCCCCGGCCCGCTTCCTGCCCCACACGTGGGATAGTGAACTACAGTCATGAAACCACGGTCACTCCAGGGCTCATCAAATTCCTAATTTGGACCTTAAAAACAGCTTTCTGGCAATAGGGCCCCACGTTGGTGTGGTGGACTTAGCTGTTCTGTATGTCACATCTGGTTCCACTGAGACCCTGGAAGGAGAGCCGCAGGAGCCGGTGGCCTCTCCCTGCCCTTCTCAGGCCTGCTGCTCAGAGTCCTGGCAGCCGTTAAGCGACCTTCCCCTGCCCTCCCGTCCCCTGTGACCCTCAGGACCATCCAGAACACGGCATCCCCCACAAGCAGGAAGGCCAGTAGGATGACAGGAGGTCCTCACCCTCCGTCCTTGGGAGACTTATTTCCACCTGTAAACAGTTATTTGTGGATCATTCATTTTCTGTCCCCGCACTAGACCGTAAGCAGGGACCATCTCTGTATTGCCACCGTGTGTCCCCGGTGTCTAGCCCAGAGCCAGGGACCCGGGAGCTGTTCACCATGTGTTTGGCTAGTGAATGCATGGACGGCTGACCAAGCACACTCTGCTCTGTCCAGCAGAGGACAGTTTAGAGCACTGTGGCTCCCCACTTTGCTCCAGGGTAGATCATGAAGCACAGGAATTAATATCCCACTGGGAACGAGGACAGCCAGGATGTACGGTCCTAGTGGGACCCTCGTTGTGTGACCTTGGGGAGGTCGTCTAACCTCGCAAGGCCACAAATTCTCCCATATATAAGTAAAGGAGTCAAAATTGGTCAGTTGTCTGCAAACTACTTTTTAGGACCCAAGAGATCCACAGAAGTCCTCAAGAGCCACGGCCACACGGGTGGGGACCCACATCCTAGTGCTCTCTGCCCAGGGGATCTGCTTTGAACTGAGAGATCTCAGTCCTGGAGCCCAGCGTCCAGGGTCTTAACCACAGTCTGTGCCACAGGGCCACAGCACAGGATGCAGGCAAAGTCCACGGTGGCAGGAGGGTCTCCGGTAGTAACCAGGGAGGTGGGTTAATAAGACAAACTCATATTTTGAGATTTTTGAGCGTTTTTGTTCTGTTTTGTTTATTATTATGATGATTCTTGTTGCTTTGTTTTGCTATGCCGAGGATCAAACCCAGGGTTTTATGCCTGCCAGGCAAGCATTCTACCACTAAGCCACACGCCAGCCCCAAAGTTACGCATGAAGGACTCTGAGCAAGAATACAGGAAGGCTTTTGAAGGTGACAGTTTAAGAGGCGACATTATTTTTCTTTTTCTTTTTTTTTTTTTTTTTTTTTTTTTGGTGCTAGGGATTGAACCCAGGGCCTTGTGCATGTGAGGCAAGCACTCTACCAACTGAGCTATATCCCTAGCCCAAGAGGTGACATTTTCTGACAGTAAGGCTGGAAATATGGGCAGGATCTGCCCTGGAGGAGAAGGTAAGACCACCATTCCAGGCAGAGGCCAGGCCACAGCAGAAAACTGGGAGGGTTGGTGTTGTGATCCATGTGCCTTAGAAGGTAATTACCTCTGGAAAGTAGAATTAGGAGACTCAAACAGGAAACGTGACTTTTCATGGTACAACATTGCTTTTGAATTTTTACCATGTGCACGTGTTATTTCCTTAATGAAAAATTAATTTTCATGGGCCAGGGTTGTGGCTCAGTGGTAGAGTGCTTGCCTAACATGCGTGAGGCACTGGGTCCAATCCCGGCACCACATACAAAATAAACAAATAAAATAAAGGTATGGTGTTCATCTGTAACTAAAAAAAATTTTTTTTTAATTAATTTTCAGTCTGGTGCCGTGGTGCATGCCTATAACCTCAGCAGCTTGGCAGGAAGATTGCAAGTTCAAAGTCAGCCTCAGCAACTTAGCAAGGTCCTAAGCAACTTAGCAAGACCCTGTCTCAGCATTTTAAAAAAAATTAAAAAGGCTTATGATATGGCTCAGTGGTGAAGCATCCCTGGGCTCAATCTCTGGTACAAAAAAACAATGATAATAATAATTCTCAGGTTTATTCACCTATAAATTTGTTCCATTCATTAATTTTAATGGAGCCTGCACCATGGATACAAAGTCCACTTGTTAATCATTCAATTGACACTGAATGAGGGTTTTGTGCCCAAGAGGTGCTGACATTACATATATCCACAAAGGAAAATAAGTCAGATACCTGCCTTCCAGAAGTTCCTACCAAATGGGATAATCAGTCAAACAAATGTTTACTACAGGAAAAATCCAGGGCCATGATTGAGGGAAACCCTGGAAACTGGGACTACAGACAAGGGTACCTAACCTAGACGATAGATCAAAGAAGGCTTGCTTTCTGGAGGAAGTTCTACCTGCAGTAGGTTCTCAGGGATGAATAGAAGTTAATTTCAAAAGAGGCACGGGAAGAGTTTTTCAGACATAAAAAACAAAAGACATTAAGTGACATATTGCGACAATATGGAGAGGTGGACAGCTGTATTAACAATCACACACCTTGAGTAAATGTTTTTAAAACATCTGCATAATGAAATACTACACAGCCATAATAAAGGAAAGGGGAGCCTATCTGAATCCAGAGTCAGTTTGGCAAAGTGCACAGGAGTGTGGGCTCTGGAGCCAAATACTGGGTCTGGTCCAGATCCTGGCTCCACCACTTCCTATCTCTGTCTTGTTCCTCAACTTTTCTCTGCCTAATTGACTCTTGGGCATAAAACCCTAAAAAATGAGAATAAGGATAGCACCTTCCTCATAGGGTCCCAGTGCTAGAATAAAATAATGTACACGAAGTCCTTATCCAAGCATGTGCCACAAACTAAGCATTCAGTAATGATGTTGATGCTCCCAGGGGCTGATGTCTAAGTTACACTAAGTCCTTTTTCTATTTATCACATAATCTCATTTTAGTGAGCAAGGGCTTTGCTGTTTAGTTCACCAGTATGCACCTCTCAGTGCATTAAGTAACTATTGCATAAATTAAGTCCTACAAAAAGAAAAATCACATATAGCCTTTGCTATAATATGCATTTAAAAAGAAACTGAAATGATATCTACAAAACCTTTCACAGGTATTGTCTCTGGAATGGCAGGATTTTGAAGGATTCGCTGGGCAGATAACTGGTTCAAGGGTAGGTGACGGTTTCAAGCTTTATCAGCCATGTGGTTCCTAAACAAAGTTGGGATTTTTCAAATTAAAAAAAAAGGAAAGATCCTGCAGCAAAATCATCACCAACTACTTACAAAAAGCCTTATTTCCTTTTAGAGGAAAGTATATGGGCATTGAGGGCTGGCTTCTGGAGAAGACAACAGACCCTCCATGATACCAAGAGCAGCCAAAGCGCCCCCTGGCATAATCCCTGTGATTTCCTCACAAGGTGATGTCACATGCACAGGGAATGATTGAACTTCCCAAGTTATTTATATATCTTCAAAACAAAGCCATTTCTTAAAAATCAGCCTGAACCTTTCTTTTTGGACCCTCCTAAGGCATGAAGAAGCAGCACCCACCTACCACCAGGGGCTCAGCCCTCCCAGGGGGTCTCCCGTTCAGGCCCGTCATCTCATTTGTCCTCGCAGCAGTGCTGAAGGTGGGTGTGCCTACTCCAACTTACAATGGATGCCGCTGAAACACAGAGAAGTTAAGAGGCCTGCCTAAGATCACACAGCCATGGTATCAGAGCTGTGCTCTGGGGCCTGGTCTTCTGCCTCCAGACTCACCTTCGTCTCTTCACTGCATGTGGGTAGAATTAGAGGGGTTTCCATGGAGCGTTCCATCTCTCCTCCAGCTGATGGTGCAGCAGAACGGCTCACGCTCACTCAGTGAGCGCAGGCTGCAGGCCGGACGCTCTTCTGAGCTCTTGATGCCGGTGAATTTATTTGTCGCTCACCACAAGCCTGAGAAGTGGGTACACTCATCATCCCCCGTTTACCAGTAAAGGAAGTAAAGCATAGAGAGTGAAGCAACCAGGATCACCCAGCAAAAAAGCGACAAAGCCAAGTGCCAACCTAGGAGAGGTGGCTCCCAATCGGCACCTCTGGACCAAAAAGCTACACACTAGCAAGACCCGCGATGAGGCTATCAGCCTGCGAGGCTCCAGGTGCGAAACCCAGGAGAGTCTCAGCAAACGGGAGCCCCAGGTCACCCTCCATGGGGACACCCGCAGGCCTCAGGCCACATCCAGTTTGGAACCAAAATACTTTGAAATAAGGTCACACTAACATTCAAAAATCAGGAGGCAGCATTAAAAAAAAAAACTCTATTTTTGGCATTTCTTAAAAATTCAGGCGCTCCTGCCCCCTTGGGGTGCGGGCACTCAGGGATGGCCAGGCAACAGTCCACTCTAGCGCTGCTCGCCCAGTAGCCGCTGGGTCCTGCTGTCCTGGCAATGATCATCCTGGGTCCTCTGCAGCCCCCGCCCCCTGGGGCTCCTGTGCCTGACCCCAGCTGTTTGACTCATTCTGTGCCTGACCATTGTGTGCACTGGAGCGTGTGGCCTGGCTTATCAGCATCCCCCTGGCTCAATAGAGGGAGGCTCCCCACCTTTCCTGCCCCGTGAGTCACCTAGGCACTTGGACAGCACCGGAGGAGTGCGCCTCAGCCCAGTGAGATCAGAATCTCTGCAAGTGGGTCTCAGACATCAGAATGATGCAAAAGTCCCCAGATTCCAAGGTGTAGCCAAGATTTTGGGTTTCTCAAAACCCCCGCACGCCGTGAGTCGTCAGAGCTGCTCAGAAGGCAGATCTGAGTCAGTGGGTCAAGTTGGGGCCCGAGGTTCTGCATTTCTAGCCAGCTCTGGGGGGATGCCACATTCCCAGGGACAGCACATGAAGAGGCAAAGGGCCATAAGACAGTCCTCATTAGTATGTGCTCTTCCCAGCCAGCGGGCTGGCCTGGGCAGCTCCTGTCTCCTCAGAGACAGCAACACATCGAGCAGCCCAGGCCCAGAGAGGGACAGCGAGCAGCCCCAGAGTCACACGGCGTCAAAAAGAACACCTCGTGGTGCACGCCTGTAATTCCAACAGCTCAGGGGGCTGACGCAGGAGGATCCCACATTCCAGGCCAGACTCAGCAATTTAGCAAGAACCTGACTCAAAATAAAAAATATAAATAAAAAAGGGCTGGGGATGTGGCTCAGTGGTAAATCGCCCCTGGGTTCAATCCCTGGCACAAAAAAACAAAAAACACCTGAATTGCTGTTTCTTCCCCGCCAGGCAATGTCACCACCCATCAGGATCACATCCTCCTGGCTCACCTTGGGAGGTGAGGCCAGGGTGACACTCCACTTGGTAATGTCAGACGAGGGTGAGTGGCAGTCCTCTGTGGCAGAGGGTCCCTGAGGCAGTGGGGGAGGCACCAAAGACAGCGCCCAGCTAGGAGCCGGAGCTCATCAGGAGCTGAGCGGCTGCAGGACAGCCTCCCCCCTCGGTGAGGACACCGCACAGGCCTGAGTCACAGCCTGTGAGCTCAACCCCTGGCTGCCAGGCGGGAGGGTGAGTCAGAGGGCGTGTCGCCGAGTGAACTTCTCCCGGCCAAATATGGGGCTGTGTTTGCTCCATCTTGCCATTGGCGCTGCCAGAGGCCCAAGGGCTGCGTCTGCTCCTCACAACGGCAAGGTCCCTGAGGAGAAGGGGCGACTCTCCCCCCCTCCACACACCCCCTCCCAGACCAGGGGGTGGCACTTGGCTTCAGCTCTCCCAGGACCTTGTCACCGCCCCCGCTCCCAACTGCTCCCCCCACCTCATTATCTGGAGCATGATACAGAGCAGTAGTAATGACATACTTTCAAATGATGGCTTTATCTTAACAAGATCCTCTGGGCTCCCATAGACACCCACAGCCCTGTGTGCTCCGGGGAGGAGCAAACAGACACCTCACCTTCCTGTATCCCTGGTGCCACACACAGCCTGGGACATGCTAGATGTGATTAACTACCTGCTAAATAGATTCATGGGTACGTGGGGTGTGTGTGTGTGTGTGTGTGTGTGTGTGTGTGTGAGAGAGAGAGAGAGAGTGTTTCTCTGCTAGCAGACTTTTACTTCCTCTGAGGAAATAACTTACATAGCAAACCACACACACACACACATACACACACACAAGCACGTGACACTGTTTTAAACATCTTCTCAACTCAGCTCGTTTGATTTGAGATTGGCTACCCATCAGTGTGCACAACTAGAATGTACCAGCACAAAATGATGAAAAAATATGTGCAATTTGCTCACTTATATTCTCAACAACCCTCTGAGGACAGCACTGTCAGAATTCCCCATTTTATAGATGAGGAACCTGAGATACAGAGAGGTTAAGTAACTTGTTCAGGTCACACCGTTTGCAAGTGGTGAAGCCCACATTCCAATCCCAGCAGCTCACTCAGCCTCCGCTCTGGTGTTTTTCACCGTATTTGACTCATTTCTGTATCTTGGAGACTCAGCACAGTGCCTGGCACATGCTAGGTAGTGCCAACCGCTGACTAAATGAATGGAATAATTCTTAAATCACCGTGTGTTTACGTGCATCCGTCTCTCCCGCTCAGTACTGAATTTTGTTAGGGAAGCGCTGGCCTCGCTAGGGCCTCCCAGGGCACGGCACTCCTAAACACCAGGAGGGCTTGACTGATGAGTCCTCAGCTCCCTGACTTTCTAAATCAGCTCTTTCCCACCCAATTCCGTCCCACAATCATGTTTTTCAAAGGAAAGAAAAGCGCACGTTCATCAACACTGCACACAGTGGCCGGCTCCACACAGGCCACTCTGTGGTCTTGGCCTAGTTACCAGGTGTCTAGAGCACAGAGGAGCGGGAGAGGGGCCCTGGGTAGGGACGTGGTCAGGGTTGCATGAGGTGACCCACGTGAGAGTCTAGTTCAGCTCCTGGCCCACAGCGGAGCATCAGCAAATACAAACATATTGTTATTGTATAGGACCCGTTCCAAACTGTAAAGTGCACATCACAGTTTAATGCAGGACAATATTAATCTAGCACATAAAAACTATGCTCCTATTGACATAAATCAACCAGCAGTGACATTTCTACAGGCCCAGATGCTCCTCTGCCCACCTCTCCATCACATTTTTTTTGTCAGCAGCATTTGCATCTTTCAGTAAGATTTTTTTAAAAGTAAATAACTTCTTCCCTCTAGGCTATTGATATGCCAGCATCAATCATGGTTTCTTTTCTGATCCCTGGAATTATTTCAAGGGCTTTGTGATCATCCTTCACAAAACTTGCTAAGAGCCTACAGGGCAAGCCAAACAGTAGGGCAGATAGTGATGGCATTGAATGACGGAAATTTCATCACCCTAGGTAATGCCTCAGTGGACATCTGGAACCAATACAGAGGCAGGACAGATGCTATCTCCAGCTGAGATCCTGCACAGGATTTCAAAGTGGTAACATAAGAAATAGCTACAGTACTGTATCAGCCAAACTGTGCCTTCAAAGTACAGAAAGTTCAAGGCAAATTACCAAGGATAGAGATCCTGGATAACAGGCTTTGAAGGCCCGAGTTCAATAGCATTCTGTTCCTCGGATTGATTATGCTGCCAGGAAAGTTTAGCAATAGGAAAGAGGACCTTCTATTTCTATGAGAAGGGAAAAAAAATCTGAAAAACTTCAGAAAATATAAAATATCCAATGACATAGTGAGACTATTAAGGGAAAAATATCACCTGCTCAGCCAAAATACTCTGAAAGAAAGAGAAATAAGTTTTCTTTGTTTGTTTTTACACATTAGAACATTAAAGCCACAGTCCACAGAAACTATGCAACTCCTAGAAGAAAACATAGGGTCAGCACTCCAGCACATAGGCACAGACAACGACTTTCTCAATAGGACCCCTAAAGCTCAGGAAATAATTCCAAAAGTTAGTAAATGGGATGGCATCGAATTAAAATGCTTCTGCACAGCAAAGGAAATGATTAGAATGTGAGGAGGAAACCCACAGAATGGCAGAGAATCTTTGCTAGCTACTCTTCTGACACAGGATTAATATACAGAATATATAAAGAACACAAAAATAAATGGGAAAATGGACCAAACAGACACTTCTCAAAATAAATACAAATGGCCAACAAATATGTGAAAAACATGTTCAACATCATTAGCAATTAGTGAAACGTAAATCAAAACTACCCTGAAAAAAAAATAAATGAAATTTTTAAAAATAACCAAAAAATAAATAAAATAAAACTACCCTGAAAGTTCATCTCACTCGAGCCAGAATGCAGTCGTCGAGAATACAAATAATAATAAATGCTGGCGAGAATGCAGAGAAAAATGAACGCTTTTACACTGTTGGTGGGATTGTGATTAAGTACAACCACTGTGGATGAGTTTCCTCAAAACACTAGGCATGGAACCATATGACCCAGCCCTCCCACTTCTCAGTATTTATCCTGAAGAATTAAAGTCGTCTTCTACGTACCCATAGCAGCACAATTCACAATAGCCAAACTATGGAAGCCGCCTAGGTGCCCACCAGTGGATGAATAGATGAAGAAACTGTGGTGTAGATACACAATGGAGTTCAGCCATAAAGAAAAATGAAATATGTCATTTGCAGAAAAATGGACGGAACTTGAGACCATTATGTTAAGCAGAATAAGCCAAACGCAGAGGTGAAGGATCACATGTTTTCTCTCATATGTGCAAGCTAGAGAAGAAAAGGGGGAAAGTAAGGTGGGGGTGGGATCTCATGAAAATCACAGAGAGATCAGTAGAGGAAAGGGACCCAGGGATAGAAAGTTGGAGAGGAAGGGGGAGGGCTGGGGGGTGACATTGGCCACATCATATTGTTATGTTATGTGCATTTACAAATAGGCAACAATGAATCATAACATTTTGAACAAAAATAATGCACCAAAAATATGAACAAAATAAAAAGTAAATAAAACCGGGGTCAACAAATTATAACCCACAGATCAAGTCTGGCGAGGTACCTGTTCTGGGCAATAAAGCTCTATTGTCACACAGCTGTGCTCATTCTTTTACACAGTGTCTCTGGGCTTTTGCACGGCAGTGCAGAGGTGAGTGCCCACTGAAAGGACTTCACGGCCCACAAAGCCTAAAATACTTGCTCTCTGGCACTTTCCAGAAAATTTTTCCAGTCCCTGGCTTAACCCAGGAATCTTCGGATTCTGGAAAGCTAAACAGTATTTAGGAGTAGCTCTGAAATCAGAGTGATGCATGAAAGAAAAGAAAACTATTCCTTTTACAAATATTTAAAGAGGACTTCTGCATGCCAGGCACTGTTCTAGCCATGCAAAAATAATAATAATAATTAATCGACTGATGAATTGTTTTAAAAAAAAAAAAAAACCTCCCTGCCCTCATAGAACCTTCGCTGCCTGAGGCCTCTCCCCGTGGTTGTGATGAAAGTAGACATATTTTGAAAGTGAAATCTTTAAAAGAACAATGAAGAATGAAATGTTTCAGGGCATTGAGAATGAGATCAGTGTTTCCTCAGCTTAGTCAATAATCTGTGGCGAGCCAACTGAGGGTGTAGTGAAAGAACATTTGTCAGAAGAAATCCAGGAAGACCTCAATGCCCCGTACAAACAGAGGCCGAAAGGTCTCATCAAGGTTGAGGGAACACTGGGATCAGTTGGCCCAGGGTTGCAAACGTAGATCTGCAGCAAGGAATCCACTTTAATGAAATCGCTGCCCAGGCCTATCTTGGCATTGCTTACAGAAGCCGGAAGTCGAATGGATTGCCACAGCACTAAAGAGAGCTAAGCTTTCCAGATCCACGCAGGTGTCTCCAGGTTGGGAGTTAGTAGTAAGTTTGGGTCTGTGAGCAAACAGAAATAAAAGGACTCCAACAACTTTCAATACTATCAACTCACACATGGGAGAAAAGACTGACAACTTTTTTCAAAATACTTCTGTGCAGAGCAGAGATGCAGCATGCAGGAAGCCGTGCTGTTTGCTGACACCATTCTCTGGCTGTCCGCCTGTGTCACATCCATTTGGGTGTCATGCCCTGCTAAGGTTATGAGACCCAGGAAACCGCATGAAATCGTTCTTTAAAGAGCGAGTATCTGGTAAATCAAGCGGGATACTGAGTTTAATTTCCAAATTTGCATTGATCTCATCTGCATCACATAACAAGTATCTCAGGAATTCTCTCAGAGGGCTTCAAAAAGAAATTTTCTCTATTCACCACTTTCTCTCTCTTCATTATTTATCATCTGAGTAAAAATGATTACCATTTCAAAACTATTTAGGGCAAAGTAGAAGTCTCACACCAAAAAATGATCACTGATGGTTTTGTCATTGAGAAATCATCCTTTCAAATGAGTACCCCCAAAAGTCGTGGAAGAAAAAAAGATCTTGGAAGGGTAGCTAGCCCTTTTCCTTTCCTTTCAGAAAATAATTCAGCAGTAGCACTTACTACTAAGGATTGGACTCTTAGTTACAAAATTAAACTGACATTTTAAAACATGGCATAAAAATACAAATTTTGAGGGCTGGGGTTCTGGCTCAGTGGTAGAGTGCTCACATAGCCTGCTGAGGCACTGGGTTCGAGCCTCAGCACCACATAAAAATGAAATAAAGATATTGTGTCCACCTAAAACTCAAAAATGAATATTTTTTTAAGAAAAATACAAATTTTGAGATTTTCTATATGTGTACAGACACACACACATACATACACCTACATGGCTGTGGACATACATGAAATAAGACATTAATGAAGCAACAGGCAAATATTTTCAGGAATACGGAGGAATATGGCATACATCATTTTCTTTTTTTATTTTTTAATTGGTTCGTTTTAGTTATGCATGACTATAGAGTATTCTACAGCATAATTATAGAAGCATGGAATATAATTTCTTTTAATTCAGTCCCCAATATTTTCCCTTCCCCTCTCTTCCTTCCACCTCCCATTTCCTTCCCTCTACTCTACTGATCTTTCTGCTATTTATTTATAATTTTGTTTATTTTTACTTAGTGTCTGGACACTAATGATGGTGAGATTCACTGTGGAATATTTATATATGTACACAAGAAAGTTAGGTCAGATTCCTTCCACTGTCTTTCCTTTCCCCACCCCCCTTCTCTTCCCTTCATTCCCCTTTGTCTACTCCTCTGAACTTTCTTCTATTCCTTTCTTTTCATCCCTCCAATCCCTACTTATTTTGGATTAGCTTCCACATATTAGAGAAAACAATCGACCTTTGTCTTTCGGGGACTGGCTTATTTCACTTAGCATGGTAGTCTCCAGTTTCATCCATTTACCTGCAAATGCAAGAAATCCATTCTTTATGGCTAAGTGTCCGTTGTGTATATATACATCACATTTTCTTTATCCATTCGTTTTCTTAAGAAGGATGCAGTGTGATTTTCCTCCCTCTGCACCCGCATAGCCAACACATGAGCGAGTGCCTGAGGTCTTTGCCAGGGTGCTGCCGCGGCCTCCAGCCATTCCCCACTGCTTCCATCCGTCAGTTGGTGGAGCAAGCAGGAATGTTCGATCTTACTCCACAGTGTCTCTAGACATAATGTGCTGTGCATTGGCCTTTGGTGGCTATTAAAAATGGCTCAGTATGGAAGGAGCCAGGGGAATCTGAAGACGCTGAGCATGCAAGACGGTGTTCCATTAGCATTACCTGCTCAGATGGCTGCAAAGCTGTGGCCTGAACTCTAAATTCTCAGGCATGCCACGCTGATGATAATTGGCTGCTAATCCTAGGAGAGGATGGTGACATGATAGAAATTGTCATGTTTGTATTAACATTTTCCTGCATAGCCAAAGGCTTTCGAAAACCTCATTTGAACTTAATGCTTTAAAATCTCCCACAAAGCTCCTCACTTTAGTAGTCAAGGTCCTCTGTTATGGAAATCTGCCAGTCACGAGACTCGGGCATCTGGGTCCCCAAACACAACTAATGAGGATCCACCATCGCGATGCTCAAAGGCTGATTACAGAACGACATTTTACAGATGACAGAACTGACCTTTGCGAAGGCTGTCACTGCACCTGGGGTTTCCCAAGTCGCCCTAAGGGAACGGCCTTAGCAGGTATCTCACAGTGCAGATTTGTGCAAGGGTTGTTTGTTTACACAAGGGCAACCTGCCTCTGAGTGGGCCCTGGCGTGACTGGCCTGTTTACAGGCCCTGGAGTTGAGGGGAACCTGGGTAACACCAGGCTGTGTTTCCAGAGGGAGCCACCTCCTCAACCGTGACACCTGCCTGCCTCCTCCTCTGCCCGGGACTCTTCCTCCACGTCCCCTCCAACCAGGCTGGGTTCCTGGCCGATTCTAAAGACATCTGTGGCCTCTGTCGCCATCGCTCTTTCTGGTTCTACTGCACGGCCCACGGCCCTCCTCCCACCACTCCGTGCTCAGACAGGGGACTGCTGCTCACCCTTCAAGCCTCCCATGGTCTTGGTTCCTCAGGAGTTCTTCCTGCCCACTATCCCCCCAGCTGGATTGGGGACCCCTTTTTGTGCTCTTTAGCATTCCCCAGTCCTGCCATGTTAGAGAAATGATCTGGTTGTGTGAGTGAGGGGCTGTGTGCCTCCTGATGGCCAGCTTGGGCTCTAGAGCCAATCTGGGTTTAAATATTGACTCTGCTTTCCCCATGCTCTGTGACCTTGAGCAAGTTGCTTAATCTCTCTGTGCTCCTGTCTCTCCCTCTGCAAAATAAGAGTAACAGTGTAGGCAACCTTCATCGCAGTGGTGAAGGGCACTCAGAACAATGCCAAGTGCACATGAGGTATTGATTTTTATGCTCGCAGGAATTGACTGTCCTCTGACTTTCTGGTCCAACCCTGCACTCGACCATTTGTGACTTAACTATCTGTGGTCACAGCCCGTGACACATAGTAAATAGTAAATATCTGAGAAACAAATGAGTGAGCAAAAGAGGACACTGCCTCTGTTGAGCTCCCTGCCATAAGTTGGCCACCTGTAGCGGTCACTCAGGTTACATAAACCTGAATCCCTGTGGCTGAGTTGATTTGCTCAGGAAAGATAAACACAAGGCAGAG